>NC_084543.1:18715069-19087569 GCF_024500275.1 Phycodurus eques
TAATACGGAAGTGTTGAAAGCCAATCATACCACCATAAATTTGCCTCGATCGGGTACTCCTTGCAAGATTTCTGACACAGGAATGGAAAGAATAGTCAGAAGAGTTGTCCAAGAGCCAAGGACCACCTGTGGAGAGCTTCAAAAAGACCTGGAATTAGCAGGTACTGTTCTCACAAGGAAAACGGTGAGTAATGCACGCCGCCGCCATGGCCTGTATGCACGCAAGACGCCACTGCTGGAAAAAAAAAAGCATGTCAAAGTTCATTTAAAGTTTGCTGAACAACATTTGCACATGCCATTTAAATACTGTGAGAATTAAGACTTTACACCGATTTTATCGGGCTGATCGGTATCGGACGATATTTAGCATTTTATGCTGATCGGCTTTAATGTCATAATTCGCCGATCCTCCGCGTCGCCGCGTGCACAGTATATTTGAATCCAAAAGCTAGTTTATTTTTAGCCTTGTCGCATTTCTTTTGACGTAGTACTGTAAATATCTGACGGCCAATAAAGTTATTTAAAAATAAAATAAAAAATACGTCGGCGGTGTGGAACAGACAACACGTCTGAGACAGACAGCACGTAATGCCCGGCAGGCGACAAGACAAATTTGCTCTCTCACAATCAGCGTACTGCAATAAAATCTTATATTCCGATACCACTGCATCCCGTTTTTGACGATCAGTGGGCTTTATAATGTCAACTCAAATGCGACCGGATACATTCGTTACCGTGGCGACGACAACAAGAGCGGAGCGCGCCGACGGTATTATAAGGACAAAATGGGGGAAAACGTGTGTTGGTGGTCACCGGTGCTCAGGACAGGAGAGGACGTTCGTTTAAGGCTCGCTTGAGGTATGTTCATGTACTTTCAATACGATACGGCTCGCAAGCAGGCAATAAAACGTTATGTAGCCTAGAAAGCTAGCAGTAGCACTAACGGTTGTACGTAAACATGCCGCCGTACTGTCGAATCATGCTCTAAGGTTTCGGTGAGGGTGAAGTCATTTAATTAAAAATAAAGTAATTTAATTACATAAAGTTAGCACCCATTATTTCTGTCATGTAATGTTGCTTTGACCTGACTGATTAGAATACACGATCTGACGAGAGCCGTGATTTCCAACCTTTATGGAGCCAAGGAGCATATTTTACAATTGAAAAATCTCACGGAACACCAACAAACAAAAACGCCACAAAAAGTGGATACATTAATGACTGCATTTACTTTCTGCCATCTAATAGAAGACCATTCATTTGTTCTGTCTGCCACTAGGCCTCACTGACATAAATAGAGGAACAAATATACATTATTTATTGTAAATTTAATTTGTTGAGCAATTAAGTGCACAAGTGTATACAGTAAATGAACAGGTCATTTAAATAGACACATTCCTCCATCTTGTGATCGGATCGGTGATCGTTTTTTTTACAACTCGCTGATCGGCCCCAAAAATCCTGATCGTGTATAGCCTAATTATTAGCACATTATTTAAAAAAAAAAATAATAATAATTTTTTGATATTCGATATAAGAAGAAGTATGAAAACGTTTTCCAGTGATTGCAACTTGCAGGTAATGCAAACCACCTAAATCCTACCGTATCTACACTCAACAACATGAAACCGCAATATAACCTATCATTTTATCTCCACTCAATCACTTCATATCATTTTTGTCAACTGGTTTGACACGAGACATTTAAACGTAAGATTTAAGGATCACATAATTTTCAAGGATATTTAAGGCCCTAATTTGGGAAAATGAAATAGACTTCTTAACGGTCCTCAGTCACCAGCGCACAAGAGACTCATGCAGTCGGCAATAAGCCCAACGTCAGAAAACTGTGACGCAGTAAGATAGATATCTTTTGAAACATGATGATGACATTACAGTCTTAAATTGCCGCTTTACCGTCTTCTGGGCCACTTTGACAGATTCCTCCAGGCCATAGACTCTGCCCTTCACCAAGAACACGCCAGTCGACCAGATGCCACAGTCTTCGTGGAGCCAGTACTCACAGGGCTCAAGGGGCAGCACCGGGGGGCTGTACCAGTCGTCCACATCTGTTGGCCACATTTCTGAACGCGCACGTTTTGCCGCAGGGCTTCCGGTGTTGTCAGCAGTCCTCTGGCGGCTTGGCGGGAGGCCTTTTTGCCACCACTTATTTGCTGGGCTGTGCTTCCAGGATGAGGGTAGAGCAGCATGTTTCCTCCCCCTGCCGCCAACACTACAGGACGAAGAATCTGAATCGCTGTATTCGTCCTTGTCACCTTTAAGGCCGGACGAACGCGTCGATGTTTTGGCGCTCGGCCGGTATCCTTCGGGATAATAGGGACCGTGGAGATCCCCCAAGTCCATGGCGTTGGCAGAGAGTCCACACAGGCAACAGACAAGGGGGCCCTGGTGCTGACCCTGAGTGGACGCCCGGCCCAGCTGGAGACAGGAACTGCTGGGTACAGTTCCAGAAATAAAGCTACTGTTATGATCCTGTAGCTCTCTCTGGCCCTTTTTGTGCTGCGTCCTGACCTTTTCTGGGTAGTTCACTACAGTGCATTGCGATGCTGATGACTGCCGGCGATGCATACGGATGAAAGGGGAGAAATTATCGACCCTCAAGTCCTTTTTCTCCTCCTTGTAGTGGATGTACTTCAACTTGATCTCAGGCTCCTTAGGAGCGAAGGGGGAAGTAAACGGTCTCGGGTTACACTTCTTCCGTTGTCTCTTGGGAGTGCGAGCAACCTTTGTCTTTGCAGCTGGCAATATTTGCGGACCTTCAGCTGAACGTGAGCTTTCCTTTGGAGACTCTTTAGGTGCTGGTGGGGGACATCTTGCTCGATTTGTTTCCAGCAACAGCTCATAGTGTACAGGAAGCTCCTTTGATTTCTTAAACTGAGGATTTGATGCTGAACACAGTCTTCTCTTTGACCTTACAGGACTCATCTGTGGCAAATGTCCAGGGTAGGGAACATCGTCTGGCACATTCTTTGTAAACTTAGAGCTTTTGCTGTTCAATTTTTTTGAATTATTAACACAATTAGAGGTAGTGTTTTTGCATTGATTAGGTTTAATGATATTGGTTTGACATTTTTTATGCCTGGTTCGTGCTTTCTGTTTTGCTTTCACTCTGCTTCTCCTTTTCCCATCAGACAAGGTGTCCATCCTCTTTGGATTTGTTGCATAAGATTCCCGAGTTGTCATTTTGGAAGAGTCTAAATTAGTGTTAATGCATCCTGATACTTTATAACTGCTTGAATTTATATTCATAACAAATGATTGTAAGCGAACCCCTCTATTTGAACGCAAAGGCAGCTTTCTTTCCTTTAGAGTTGTCTGAAGCGCGCTGACATTGTCGTTCATGTGAGGGGTAACGGTTTTGTGTTTGTCCTCAGAAATTCCTGACAAACGACCAACCTCTGCCAAGTCGACCGATGGCTTCAGCTCTGACTTCCTTGTGTGGACAGGCAGCCTGTTTTCATCGCTTGAATCGCAACTTGCGGCAGTGTTGCCGATGTCAGTCTTGAGCTGCATGGCACCTTCTGTGATTGAGTCATCCCATGCTTGAAAAGAGTGGTCCCCGCTTGGTGAGCTGGAGGCTTGGGGCAGCATGAACACATCCTCGAGTGAGGTAGCAGAGGGAGAGACGGGGTCTTCTAGAGGGCTTTTATAGTCCCTGGTCAGTGAGCACGGCTCTATTGCAGCCACTTTGTTCTGGACAACCACTGGCTCCTTTTTTTTAGATAATTGTAGCAGCATCTCAGAGATTCCCTTCCTCTCATTGTTCTTTAGGACAGCCGTGTCAGTCTCCGGTGACAATTCAGGACCCACACCTAAATTCGACCGGCTGTCATCTTGTCCATTCTCCAACCCTTCATTGTTTTCCACCCTTGCTGGAAGGACGTGTTCCTCTCCGATAGTCGTGCTCGAACTTACTGGCCCGATTAATTCACAATGCTGCTGTGGTAGACATTCTCCATCGATCTCTGGAGCCTTCGACGACGAATGAAAAGCCTTGGTAGCAAGGTCCACTGGTGTGTCAATATGTTCCAAGTAATGCTGGTTAAGTGTATAGGTGGTCTCCCCGAGCCCTTTCTCAGCCTCACAAGCGGGGAGGAGGGAGAATTTGCTGATGGGCGGCAAAGCAGTTAGAGGCTGAGATGTTGAGTAAATGTGAGACCTGCTCACATAGGATAGGGTCACTGTGGTGTGGGACAAGGCATTGTCTTGTTGAATTTGAGCCGCTGATTGGTGTGAGGCATCTGAGGATAAGGGTAATCCAGAGTTTGGGTGGCAGTCCGGGTTGTGTAGCAGGTGGTGGACATCGCAGGACATGAAATTCAGGCTGCCTTTCCTGGTCAGGTCAACCACACTGGAGATGCTTGAGGTGGAGAGGTCCTGAGGTTGTAGATCATCCAAGCTCCCTGGTGGTTGCTCCATAGCAACTACAACACACAAAGTTGTGTAATTAATTAATGAACCTTTTTTTCCCCCCCCAATAGAATTTTAACCGCCCCCCCCCCAAAAAAAGTATTTTACTTCCTCTTCTAAACAGGTCCAGTCGCTAACAGCACACCGTTTATTCTCTAAAAACTGAACACTTACAATACCATAACTACTCTTTTGAGTCCCGACTTAAAATGACACTTTAAACTCTTCAAGTTAATAATGTTGCGATATCTTAAACTATGTATGAAAGCTAGAAATGTATCATAAACGTTACGATGACACATAGTAAACTGACGTGTAAGAGAATATCGCTGACATTTAAAGACACGTTCTCGCCAAAAGTACACGTTTGACATATTCTTCCGAAACGTAACCGAATGTTTAAAGGAACGTGCTTCGGTTTAAAAGCTTCTTTTCTTGGAAGCGACTGACAACTTCCCAACAACGTTGACAGGTCAGGTATGCCAACTCGATGCCTGGAGTTTAGCCACCGCTAACGTTAGCTAGCTAGGCCCGGCTACGCTGAACTACGCCTACTAATTGACAGTTTAAAATTGTTTGAAATGACGACACAAAGTCAGGAGGTACTTATCGTTTCAGAATTGAAAGCGATTTACGATGGCCGACATTAATTTCGGCGATGTGCGCCTTGACCAGAGCTGTGATATTTCACGAAAATGGAAACTTTGATTGCTAAACCGTTGAACCTGAAGTCTCTGTGCTCGTAACTTCGTCATACGAAGAACGGCATATATTGGCTTATTCGATTGGAATGATCACTCAATACCTATCCCGAATTGACAAGTGTATATACATGCGTATGAATTTGTGGAACTTTACTTCTAGGAGACACACAAACCCAACGACGCTCGTTGTTTATGAAGTTTCGACTTCATTTCCATGGAGTTCGGCAACGTGTTTCAGAGCACTGCAAGGCCCGACTGGGTGAAACAAAGACAGAGCGGAGGTAATGCGCTCTTACTCAGGAAGCTGCCCAAACTTACCCGGGCGGGAGGGATCGTCGCGTTTTAAACGTCCAGCTGAAAAAGTCTTCCACCCCGCATCTCCTTCAAGGGCTCATCCTTTCGGACCAAATCCAATTACTAACGTAGAAATCCCTGAATTAAAAAAAACAGGACCTTAGACTTTCCAGGAACACTAATGACCACGGCGCCAAGTTGTCTCCTACATCTTCAAGTTCCGGACGCACCCTCCACAATAAAATCGAATAAGACGGACGTTTTGACATCTTCTGGCGAAACCGTGAATGCAACGTTGTGCAGGATCTGGAAATAACGTGCACCTCATCCAGATGCTACTGGACTACAATTACGAAATTTCACTTTCAGAAAAACGGTTTTCTGCATTTGTACATTGCTTAGAAATATCGTTAAACACACACATGAAACAAAGATACTGTACAGGGAAGAAAAGTGGTTCTTGCTCCTTTTAGCAACTTAAAATCCCTTGAAACTATTTGCATTTGTGTGTGTGCGTATTGCCATCGACACTGACTTCCATTGCCTTTGTTTGTGGTTAATAAACTGTCACATTTCCATTTAGCTGTGACTAATTACTCCATTTAAATCTATATAAATCTTAAGAGTAAATGAGGTAGTATTAGTCTGTGCAAATATTAAGATCACCTCAAGCTTAATATCTGTATTTCTTCCAATCTTTTATGTCCACTTAATTTAACAACTGTTTGAGGAAATGACACCATAAGACACAAACTAGTGCATACAAAGTTTCTCGAAGTTCAATTATCGCTGACCCAAACCGAGTGACCACCGCAAATAACATTTTGTCCTGTTCGGCAGTTGAATGAAAAAGTAAATCTGGGAAAAGGGTTATATATTTAAAAAAAAAAAAAATATATATATATATATATATATATATACACAAAAATAAAATTTAATTGAAAAAAAGTAAGTTACACAATGCAGTCATAAAGGGTGCAAAAATATTTATTGCTAATAAACCTGTAATCAGTTGATGGATACGTGTATTTGGTCTATATTTACAATATCAGCGTACAGAGGAAGGGGAATGTGAAAGAAAAATCCCAACCATTTAAATAAATAGACTGTCACTGAACAAAACTACAACCAACTTCTAAACAGCTGGAACAATAAATGCAGTGAGCAAAAAAAAAAAAAATAATAATAATAAACTATAAAATTTAACATAAATTATAGTCCGAGAACCTCATCCATGTGCATTCAGCTGCAGTTTTTCCAAGGGGTCAATCCAAGGATGGAAGAGAACATCTATGATGTTACTTTGAACTCAGGTGACAGAGCAACATGGTAGATTGTTGTTTGAAAATTCAAATCTACACTTTTTCCCCTCGCCCCACTTCCATCTGTGCTGGAATTCTGACAAGAGCGTTTCACGTGCAGACCTGAACGCCAGACCCATTCCTACGTTTGATGCATGCATTATTTGCCGAACTATGCCGCCGTTTGAACGTCACATTCTGGCTCGCAACAGTCTAGGAGTTAAAACAGTAGCTTACACAGTCATAGTTTTAGTGTACGCGTAGCAGATGCTCAATTAAAAACAATATTTACAGTAAGACAATGACAGCAAAAAACAACAAAATGATACAAAAATTGTCACAGTTAACTGAAGTGCATGAAATGCAATTTCTAAACGTCAAATCCAAACTTCATACCATGTGTCCTTTAATAATACATGTTTGCTTTGTGACCAGTGTGTGTAGTGTTAGGAAATAAATCAGAGCTAAATAGTGGACTTTAAAGCATGCAGCAAGGTAAGTGGAAGTGACACGTCACATTCAGAACTCCTTTGTGTCCTTATTTTCAAACAGGTGGAGTCTTTGCTCAGGTGTCAGTCCTTCCTTTAGACTCTGTTGGGGTTGAAAGGAAAGCAGACATTATTATTATTGAATATATTAAGTCTTTCCTGTCCACCTCTTTGCCAGTTAGACATTTTAATGTCAAGACTTTCCCCCACAAAAGCACAGTTGAGCCTGTACAAGTTGGTGGTGAAATGTTTAATTTGACCAAAATCATAATAGGAATCTAATGCTACATCAACAGGGGCGGCGCGGTGGCCAACCGGCTGGCACATCCGGGTTCAAATCCGGCCTCGCCTCTGTGGAGTTTGCATGTTCTCCCCGTGCCTGCGTGGGTTTTGGCCGCGTACTCCGGTTTCCTCCCACATCCCAAAAACATGCACGGTAGGTTCATTGAAGACTCCAAATTGTCTGCCGGTATGAATGTGAGTGTGAATGGTTGTTTGCTTGTATGTGCCCTGCGATTGGCTGGCAACCAGTTCAGGGTGTACCTCGCCTCCTGCCCGCAGTTAGTTGGGGATAGGCAGTGTAGAAAATAGATGGATGTCAACAGGACACACATTCAAACCAAACTTGTCGAACCATTTCTTCATAGACTGGGTATTGTGCTCTGGGGCGGGCACAGTAATCCTGGAACAGAAAAAGGCTTTTTCCAAACCGTTACCTCAAAGACTGAGGCCCAAAATTGTCTCAAGAGTCTTTCTAACAGTCAAATAGTGGTCAGCGAAGTCCACTCAACTGTGGAGAATATATGTTTGAGGAGAGCCCTTCATTTGTGGGTTTTTGGAATATTATATGATATTGTCAGATTCTTTTCAACCCTAATCTCACGGGATGGTGTGTCTTCAAAAATGAATATTTGTGGCTTCATAGGCATGTTATTCTTTCCCTGAGTTTAAAAAGGAGCCAGCTACTTCAGCTTTGGTTGAGGATTCAGATGGAGAGGCATACTTGCCCACACCGAGTACCACGACTGCCTTGCTTTCATTTTACATTTTCAAAATCTTTAATGACCAATCTCTGCACCTACAATACAAGAGACGCTGTATATTTATGACTTCGTAAGGAAAATGTGTCTTAAAGAAATGGCTCAAGCCACAACACCTACTGAAGACACAAAGTCTTTAATAAGTCAAAACGCTGGTTGTTCTGCCTTGTGGCTACTGATGTGGAAAACACAAAAAGATAAGAAACTAGTGCATTTAGTTTTAGGGCCCAAAGAGGCACTGCATGCAAGTCATTCATAAAATGCACATCTGCTAATGTGTCATTACAAAAAGGTCTATCATCATCATCCTCATTATCATCATCATCGGCGGCGGCGGACAAACAGACACACGGAAAGTCCTCCACAACAGTGTTCTTAACCAGCATGCATTTGTGCAGTGATTATTTGTGCATTGGAATGTGAAGGGGTGACTCAAATCGGTCTGGTGCTTTCATGGCGGAGGACATACTCAAAACATTTGTCGTACCTAAAGGGGAGGGAGGCCTACACGTCCTCAGCAACACTAACTGTCCCAGGGCATGTCGCGACTCACAGACTGGGGACAGAAGGGGGAAAACAGACCACGAAGTGTGCGTTAGACTGCTTTGCCGTTAACCTGGCACCACACACCTTTAACGGGAGTCATACAATGAGTAAACAAAGAGCAGCTCAGAGGGCCAGCTGGCTATGCTGTCGCAAAATGCATGCAGCCACTGCGGCCAGTAGATGGCAGTAGGAGACTGAGAGCTGCTGATTTGCTGGAATCACCCACCCACTTCTTTTTGTGCAATTTAATGTAGGGCACTTTCATAAGAAATCCTGAATCACAAATATGGGATGAGGAAGTGACTTCTTTATTAACAGGAAACTCACCTTTGACCTCATGGTGCGTTCTGAACGTTTGGCCGCAGCAGCTGCCATCTTAAGGATATCTGGGTTGCTTTTGGACTTCATGATGTCTAGGAGGGAAAATATATAATGAGGGGGGAAAAAAACGCTACCTGTATATGGAATGTGGGTGGAGTCAATGCTGAAGTAATGACAATGTCTCAGGCAAGAATTTCTCCAAAATGTTTTGATGATTTTAGACATAATGCCTTGTAATCAAGTGAAAATACGGTTTTCAGTGCACTAATTAGTTCATAACCCCTAAAACAATGATACACACTGTTAGCTGATATTATATATATATATATATATAGCTGAAAACAAAGAGCCCTCGATAAAGAATTTTTTTTTTTTTTTTTTAAATGTAGAGTCAAAATGCATTGGAAAGAAAACACGAAGTCAACCGTAAGTAGTCTGGCACACCGAAAACTAATGTGTAATGTCTAACTTTAAACGGCCTTTAGTTCCGTAGGGGAATTACGTCAACCCACCACCGCGGTACTTTGATATGATATCGAATGCCTATTGTTACAAATGGATACAGTAATCCCTCGTTTATCGGGTGGGTTAGGTTCCGGACCGCCCCCGCAATAGGTGGAATCTTCCAAGTAGAGACCACATATTTTTGGGATGTATACAATATATATTTATAATATATATATTTTTAAAGCAGTATGAACCTCCCTCTTATTAATCTTGCCCACACTCCTAGTAACCGCTCCCATACTTTTATAAACACTTTCTATACTTTTAAACACATTTTAAGCTCTTAACAGTAATCCACTACTGTACACTATGTGCATTTTATTCCTTGTGTGTTAATGAATTTTTCTTTTCCTTTTTTTTAACAGTTTTAAGGTTTTAGGCTAGGAAGCATTTATTTTACCACCAACATTTTTTTAGCATACATTTAAAATCCCACAATATGGTGACTTAAGTGCGTAAGTAATATGAGAAAAAAAAAATCTAATTCACAATATGTGAACTGCGATATAACGAGTGAACACTGTATATACAGAGCCTTTCCAAAAAAATTTGAATATCATAGAAAAGTTTATTTATTTCCAGAATCAAAAAGTTGAACTTTCATAAATTATAGATTCAGGGCCCACAATTTAAACAATTTCAAGTATTTATTTGTTTATTTTTACATAATTTGGGCTTCCAGCTCATAAAACCCACAAAATCAGGAATTCAAAAAATTAGAATACTATGAAGAAATCTGCCAGAATTTTGCAGGCCATAAATCTTTTAAAGTGAGTGTCACACACTAATCAGCTACTAAACTCAATGCACCTGCACAGGTTTCCCCAGGTGTCATTCAATTGCTTCAGGTTGGGTTGTCTCAGTTTGGTTCAATACGGGGAAGACTGCAGACTTGACAGAAGACCATCATTGACGCCCTCCATAGGATGTCTAAGCCACAAAAGTTCATAGCTAAGCACGCTGGCTGTTCACAGAGTGCCGTGTCCAAGCATAGCAATAGAAAGTCCGGTGGAAGGACAACATTTTGCAGCAGCAAAAGGGATGACCGTGGGCTTCAGCTCATTATCAAACAGAGAGCTGCTTTGTGTCAACCATTGAGACCTTAAATCCTGGGACTTACAGTCTCTCAGGACCTGAAGTGGGCGATCGACATCAACTCCATCCTCAAAAAGGCCCAGCAGAGGATGTACTTCCTGCGGCTTCTGAGGAAGCACGGCCTGCCGCGTCTGTCTGTTGTCGTACGAAAGCGGCTCCAACTACCGGAGACAAATTCCTTGTGGTTTTTGTTTGGACATACTTGGCAAAATAAAGATGATTCTGATAAGATTCAAGAATCGAGCAGAAATCCAGAAAGTGTAGAATGAGGCGGGAGCCACAGCTTCAAAAACCACCACATTCAGTCGCATCCGGGAGATGGGCTACAACTGTCGGGTTCCTCGGGTCAAGCCACTTCTGAGCCTGAGCCAACGTAGGAAGCGTCTCAACTGGGCCAAGGAGAAAAAGGACTGGACTGTCGGCCAGTGGTCCAAGGTCCTCTTTTCCGATGAAAGTAAAGTGTGCCTTTCATTCGGGAATCGAGGTCCAAGGGTTTGGAGGAAGACGGGTGAAGAACGGAACCCACGCTGCTTGAGGTCCAGTGTGAAATATCCACAGGCAGTCATGATTTGGGGTGCAATGTCCAGTGCAGGTGTTGGTAAACTCCGCTTTCTTAAATCCAAGGTCACCGCAACAGTCTGCCAGAATGTTTTAGACGACTTCACGATTCCTTCTGCAAAGGATCTGTATGGAGATGCAGATTTCCTCTTCCAGCAGGACCTGGCCCCTGCCCAAACCACCAGAAGCACCAAAACCTGGTTTGATGCCCATGCCATCACAGGTCTTGACCAGCCAACTCACCGGATCTAAACCCCATTGAGTGTCTATGGGGTATTATAAAGAGGAAAATGAGGGGCACCAGACCCAAAAACAAAGAAGAACTGACAGCAAGCATCAAGGAAATCTGGGCTTCCGTAACTCCCAGACAATGCCACATCGCATCGAGGCAGTGATTAAAGCAAAGGTTTCCCAACCAAGTATTGAAGATTAACATATCGTTTTGAAAGTATCATATTTTGATTGATTTAATGTGACCATAACTTCTCTTTCTACAAAAACTGAGAATGATGATTTCTTCACAGTATGGTAATTTTTCGAATTCCTGATTTTGTGGGTTTTATGAGCTGGAAGCCCAAATGATGTAAATAAAAACAAATAAATACTTGAAATTGTTTAAATTGTGGGCCCTGAATCTATAATCTATTAAAGTTATTTTTTTGAATTGAATTATGGATATAAATAAACTTTTCAATGATATTCAAACATTTTGGAAAGGGTCTACTGTAAATTTTCACGGCTCACCCGAGAATCATGATGGCCTTTCGGGTCACTGCCGCAATGAATCATTGTGATGCCTAATGCAGTCTACTTTTTCTCTATATAAATGGTCAATTATTGCTTATTCTCCAGCGCAACACAGTCTCTGGTTGACTACCTTTAAGACGCTTCACTTGGAACGCATTCCTTCTTGGAAGGCTACTGTGCGTTGCTACACTATATATGCGGCTCTAGCTGCTAGCTGCCTGCAAGCAACGCTGGACTTGCAGCAAAACTACGGCCAGAGAAAAAACAAAGCCCGTTGAACTACACACCTACTATTAACCAATGACTTGATTCACCCAACGCTATGGACGCCAAGCGGAGCGCTCGACTACTTTTTTTTTTTTTTACCTGCCCAGTCATCGCAGGGCATAGCTGACGTCAACATACCCGGTAAGCCTAATACATGATTTTATTTTAATTACGACAGTGCATTGAAACCGAGCAGATTGGTAAAAAAAATATGAATACTTTGTTTTGAGCATATGGATAGCAGCAAATCAATGATGCAAATAAGCAGGATGGTTTTCCTGATTTTGCGGTTGTGCATTACACTCAAGACTGTAGTATGGGCAAGAAATTACTGTAATCTGTTTTACAGTGTAATGTAGCATGAGGCCCCGTAACTACATATCCTAAATAACCTATATATTTCTGTCTACCATATCCTCCTCGGTCCACTTCTTCCAGCGATGGTTCACCAAGTGCCTCATGAGCCAGCTGCAGCTGGTCTCTGAGCCGGCCCAGATCCCGCTCGGCTTTCGCCTTGACGATGCTCAGCTCTGTGTAGATGTCTTTGTACTTATCTGTTGCATATTTTTTGTCCTGAAAAGGACAACATTTGGTAGTTCAAACCAAGTCAAGTTTCCATTACGAGTCAGGTCAGGAAAGACCATTAAGATTTCCGAACAGAAGGTGGAAATAAAGACATACTCTCTGTGCAGATTGGAGTTCATCTTTCAAGGAGTTGATTTCCTGCTTTAAGTATTGGACCTCAGACTCCTTCACCCTCAGCATTACCTGGAAAAAAACAAGATAAATACAAAGCAGAATACTAATTCATAGATAATTACTTTTTTTTTTTTTAAACGTAATGACATTTACTGTGATGTAATGACATGCACGTATGTATAGAAAGGGTAGAGAAATAATTTAGTTAGAGATGCATCGTGATGCGGATGTAAACCACTATGATGCGATCAATACATTTCAGTAATAGATTCTTAAATGCACTATAATCCTGAACTATAGAAGTAAAACTTAGACCCAGATGCTTTATTGTGCATATGGGAACCACTGCGCCAACATGGGTCATTTAAGTTAAAGAATTAATTACCACTTTTAATAACTTTTTGGGTATATAAAAACCCTTGACATGATTGAGACATAAAATAGCATTTTTTTGCCAATAATTTTAATGCACAATTGAAACACCATTCTGCTTTTTGCAATGCTGAGAAACATTTTCTAGCCATTTATACACCACTTCAATTTTTATTGAAAATAATTGAAGTAAAAAGTACTTCAATATATACATATATTGAAGTAAAAAGTACTTCAATTATGATAACTTGATTTAAATGACAAATATTTGTCATTACAAATACAGTTTTTAAATTTAGTAGTAGTAGTCATACAGTAATGAAAAACATGAAACGGCGAGAGATTCCCACCCTTCAGGGCCGCGAGACGAAAGTTCACTTTGTGACTGGTCTGAATGTAGCATTAGAGAAACATTTGTTCTAAAACCACCTCGGTGGAAAGGGAAAATCGTCTGAATCGTACTTCCAACTCGTAGAGCTCTTTTCCCTGTATTGCATTTGTGTCTCCTACTCCATCCTCAGAAGTCATTGAACGCATCTTGGTGATCTCTGCTGCCAGACGATTGTTCAGTTCCTGAAGCACCACACAAAACAAGCTTACACCAGTTCAGTTGAGTAGAGGCAGGTACTGTTTACCATATTGAATATTTCGGAATGCAAATACCATATAGGCTATTATTGTGAATGTTTTATCAGCACCTGGTTGTGAGCATTGAGCTCCTGGTTCTCTCTCTGACACTGCCTGAGGGCCTGTCTCTCGGCCTCCAGCGCTTGGGCCAGGTGGGCGTTTTCTAGGCACTTCTGGGAATACTGCTCTGACAACACCTCAATTTCTCGCTGGAAGGAACACAGTTCCTCCCTGCAGCACAGCACAATACCACAGTGAGTGGCCAGTCATACTGTACAGCCAAAGTTCAGATGGTTAAAAGTTCTGGTTGTTGTTTGGATCCCAACGGAATCCTTATCTTCAGAATAATCTAATGACTAATGTAACAGAAAGAAAGCCAGTGGAGACACCACAAACATTACAAAAAAAAAAAAAAAAAATCTTATTTAGATTTAGACAATGTCTCCAACCACTCAACCTCCATGTGTTTATGATACTATCAGCTCCAGTAACATTTTACTCCAGGTTATCAGAGAGAAACGAATGTGACACATTGTATGTTATTCATACAACATCTTAACATAATCCAAATAAAACCGAACCATGTTCTGCTCCCCCTCAAAAAGTCGACTGCAACAGACCCAGAGTTTGGTGCCAAATATTGTAGTTCAAGGAAACATACTCGTGCTGTCTCCGGATCTCCTCCATGTCTGCATTCTCTGCGTTGCTGTTGGCCTTACGAGCCTTGTCCAGCTCTTTCTCCAACTCGTTCCGGTGAGCATTTTTCATTGCTTCAATTGCTAAGATCAACACAAAAGTCTTATTTTACGAAAAAGCCAATATGATAAGGTGAGCTAAATATAAACTACAATTGTGGAGAAAAATTAGAAAATGTTTAAATGGCACGGTGGCCGACTGGTGAGAGAGTCAGCCTCACAGTTCTGAGGCCCGGGGTTCAATCCCCGGCCCCGCTTGTGTGGAGTTTGCATGTTCTCCCCGTGCCTGCCGTGGCTTTTCTCCGGGCACTCCGGTTTCCTCCCACATCCCAAAAACATGCATAAATTGAAGACTCTAAATTGCCCGTAGGTGTGAAAGTGAGTGTGAATGGTTGTTTGTTTGTATGTGCCCTGCGATTGGGTGGCAACCAGTTCAGGGTGTACCCCGCCTCCTGCCCGATGATAGCTGGGATAGGCTCCAGCACGCCCGCGACCCTCGTGAGGAGAAGCGGCTCAGAAAATGGATGGATGGATGGATAAATGGCATAGCATTACAGCACCCTCCTGGAAGCCGTCACCTTATTGTGGCGGAGGGGCTTATGTGTCCCAATGATCCTAGGAACTAAGTTGTCTGGGTCTTCACGCCTCTGGTAGGGTCACCCATGGCAAACAGGTCCTAGGTGAGGGACCAGACAAAGCACGGCTAAAAGACTCCTATGACGAAAAATATTAATGGATCGAGGTTTCCCTTGTCCGGACGCGGGTCACCGGGGTCCCTCTCTGGAGCCAGGCCTGGAGGTGGAGCTCGAAGGCGAGCGCCTGGTGGCCGGGCCTGCCCCCATGGGCCCTGGCGGGTACAGCCTGAAAGGGTAATGTGGGTCCCCCTTCCCATGGGCTCGCAACCTGTGGGAGGGGCCATAGGGGTCGGGTGCAGTGTGAGCTGGGCGGTGGATGACAGCAGGGACCCTCGGCGATCCGATCTCCGGCTACAGAAGCTGGCTCTAGGGATGTGGAATGTCACCTCTCTGGCAGGGAAGGAGCCCGAGCCGGTGTGTGAGGTTGAGAAGTTCTGACGAGATATAGTCGGGCTCGCCTCCACACACTGCTTGGACTCTGGTACCAGTCCTCTCGAGAGGGGTTGGACTTTCTTCCACTCTGGAGTAGCCCACGGTGAGAGGCACCGAGCAGGTGTGGGTATACTTATTGCACTCCGGCTCGGCGCCTGTACGTTGGGGTTCACCGCGGTGGAGGAGAGGGTAGCCTCCCTCCGCCTTCGGGTGGGGGGACGGGTCCTATGCACCAAACGGCAGT
The DNA here is from genome assembly GCF_024500275.1 of Phycodurus eques. Lineage (NCBI taxonomy): Eukaryota > Metazoa > Chordata > Actinopteri > Syngnathiformes > Syngnathidae > Phycodurus > Phycodurus eques. Next base: position 18,731,073 of record NC_084543.1, read on the forward strand.
ACCCAACCTGTTTGGAGTACTTAGAGGGGATGCTGTGGACTCCATCGTTCTGCTGGGGGACTTCAATGCTCACGTGAGCAATGACAGTGACACCTGGAAGGGTGTGATTGGGAGGAACGGCCCTCCCGATCAGAACCAGAGCGGTGTTCTGTTATTGGACTTCTGTGCTCATCACGGATTGTCCATAACGAACACCACGTTCAAGCATAAGGGTGTCCACACGTGCACTTGGCACCAGGACACCCGAGGTCGCAGTTCGATCATTGACTTTGGGGTTGTGTCATCGGACCTTGCGCCCGCATGTCTTGGACACTCGGGTGAAGAGGGGGCGAAGCAGTAAACTGATCACCACCTGGTGGTGATCAGTTTACACTCCTCAGCCTCCCTGGTAAGGTCTATTCAGGGGTGGTGGAGAGGAGGGTCCGTCGGGAAGTCGAATCTCAGATTCAGGGGGAGCAGTGTGGTTTTCGTCCTGGGCGTGGAACAATGGATCAGCTCTACACCCTCGGCAAGGTCCTCGAGGGCGCATGGGAGTTCCCCCAACCAGTCTACATGTGTTTTGTGGACTTGGAGAAGGCCGTGTCCCTCGGGAAGTCCGATGGGGGTGGTTCTGGAGTATGGGGTACCGAACCCCCTGATACAGGCTGTTCGATTCCTGTACGACCAGTATCAGAGTTTGGTCCGCATATCCGGCAGTAAGTTGGACTCTTTTCTGGTGAGGGTTGGACTTTGCCAAGGCTGCCCTTTGTCACAGATTCTGATCATAACTTTTAGGTACAGAATTTCTAGGTGCAGCCGAGGCGTAGAGGGGTCCTGTTTTGTGGCCTCAGTATTGCATCTCTGCTTTTTGCAGATGATGTGGTTCTGTTGACTTCATCAAGCGGTGATCACTGACTCTCACTGGAGTGGTTTGCAGCGTGAAGCGGCTGGGATGAGAATCAGCACTTCCAAATCTGAGACCATGGTCCTCAGTCGGAAAAAGGTGGCGTGCCCTTTCCAGGTCGGGGATGAGAGCCTGCCCCGAGTGGAGGAGTTCAAGTATCTTGGGGTCTTGTTCACGAGTGAGGGAAGAATGGAACGGGAGATCGACAGGCGGATCAGTGTACCGTCTGCAGTGATGCAGACTTTGTATCGGTCTGTTGTGGTAAAGAAGGAGCTAAGCCGAAAGGTGAAGCTCTCAATTTACTGGTCGATCTACGTTCCTACCCTCGTCTATGGTCACGAGCTGTGGGTCGTGACCGAAAGAACAAGATCCCAGATACAAGCGGCCGAAATGAGTTTCCTCCGCAGGGTGTCCGGACTCTCCCTTAGAGATAGGGTGAGACGCTCGGTCATCCGCGAGGATCTCAGAGTAGAGCCGCTGCTCCTCTACATTGAGAGGAACCAGATGAGGTGGCTGGGGCATCTGATTCGGATGCCGCCCGGACGCCTCCCCGGTGAGGTGTTCCGGGCACATCCCACTGGGAGGAGACCCCGGGGAAGACGCAGGACACGCTGGCGAGACTACGTCTCTCGGCTGGCCTGGGAACGCTACTGCCCCCGCGACCCGACCTCGGATAAGCGGTAGAAAATGGACGGATGGAGCATCACAGCTATCACAACTGTGACATGACTCCCTTCCACTGCTTCATTTTCTTTCATGAACATGCATGGTAGGTTAACTGAAGACTTATTTGTCTGTAGGTCTGAATGTGAGTGCAAGTGGTTGTTTGTTTATATGTGCCATCCGATTGGCTGGTGACCAGTCCACGGTGTACCACGCGTCTCGCCCGAAGATAGGTGGGATCGGCTCCAGTAGGCCTGCGACCCAAGTGAGGATAAGCGGTACAGAAAATGGATGGATGGATGCATGGATGGACTTACCAGAAATGGTGGCTGCAGTTTCCTCTGCCAGCAGTCTTTCTTTTTCCTCCTGCAGGTTCTCCAGCTCCCTCTGGTGTTTCCTCTGGAGCTCATCGATCACCTTCTGATGAGATTCTTCCATCGCAGCAAAGCCCCTCTCACAAGTTGCCTGTGACAGGATAACCGGGACAATGAGTATACAGCTCAGCTCTGAAAGGACCACACGCTCTGGACCATATGAGCTGAGCAGGAAAAACCTCTCGGCACACACGGACCTAGACAGATGGCCCATTTATAAGCCAGCAAAGAACTTGCAAGCTACTGCGTGTTAGCCATGAGCAAGTTGAGCCTGTGTGAGCACAAAAGGTTAAGAGGAATGACAGGTTACACAATGAAGGTACAATGAAGAAATGCATAGACATGAAAGAGGTTTTAACAAAGTGTATGCTGTCATCTTTGTTTCAACAAATGTCTAAGAGTCTAATTTTGTTCATGAGCCAGCATTTTAAATTGTTATATATAGCCCAAACCTCATTCACACACCGGAAACCCTGCACAACAATCAGTCACTGTGCAAGTTTCGACAAGGCCAACCAAAAACATGGAGTGCTTCCATTCCTCTATTCACTGAGACTAATCTGTGAGCTCAGTCGATGGCTGCACATCGGCCCGAGTCCATTCTCCATGCCTCAATCCAACTACAGCCACAGAGGGGAAATGGTGGTCTCGTGTGTTTTTACAGGGATAAAATCTCCTGGGAGGCTCAGCTCCAGGAACCTACTGTGAGAAGCTGAAAATCCTCCAGAGAGAAAACGTAAACTTCCTGCTCTGACATCAGACCAAGCATAGGCTTTATTTAGAAGCATGTCAGACTGTGTATCGTGCAAGTAAATACATTCTCGGTCATAGCATGGGCATGAACTCACTATTCAGATACTTCAGCACTCTTAGCCAAATTATAAGCGGACTAACTGCAACACCAACACAAACTTTCATCCTACCAAATCCAAATTATAACCGATCCTGGATTTGGATTTGCTTTAGTAAGTAAAAATACTGTTGCAAGAAACCCTTATTAGCCAAATACTGGCAAGATTGCCAGGTATTTTTTAATGGAGACTTAAACTGAGTAAAAAGGATTTTCTTATGCTTTTAATTGTCAACAGAAATAACCAAGTAGTAATTTGTAAGCAATAACACCTTCAAAACCATTAACAATTTTTTTTGTTTTTTTTTAACAGTATCTAAAAGGTAGATACAAACTACTGCTCCACAGGAAATGTCTCTTTGAACATATGTGAATGTAATCATCGATACTTTTCAAACATTTTCTTTACAAAATGTCAACCATGTAATTAAAGGTAAAAATGACAATGTCATCAAGTTTACATGTTTTAGATATTTAGAAAATGCCTAAAGACACTTATATTGCACAGTAACAGGAATTATTTTATGAGCTGCCAAACAAAATGGTAATACTGTATATGAGGGAACAAAGAATAAATCAAAATTATATAGTTATATAGTTTTGCTCACAGTGGCAGCTTGTTTATAAATAAGAATCCAGTGTTGAGTGATAAAGTAACGTGATATGTTTATCTTTTTAATGGTATTCCATCTGTTTCTGGCATTTAGCAGATCACAGTGATTGACTTAATACTTTAAATTATAATGACACCCATTGTTTCTGGCACCACAAATTCAGTATTGACATAGACAACAGAAAATCAACATTTTTAGCGATTTGATCATGCGAACTGACCCTTTAACATGGCTACCGGTAAAATATTGAAATAATGTTGCTGATTGGGATAAGGAGTAAAAGCACGTGTCTAAATAAGACTAGAGATTAGCAAGATTGTTACCCTTAACATACCATAGCCGAGTCAAAGGGTTAGAGTCAATAGAGTGGATAGACACGCCTGTTCAAATGCCAGGTTTCTGTGATATAAAAAGAGACAAATATAAATCATTTCAAATCATTTTCAACAACACCTGCCACCATTTAAAGTTCCTTTGATTAACCCCAAATAAAATTCTGATGTTCTAGTATGCTTTTCCTGACATTGTCTCTCTCAGCTTCTGCATAAATCTGATTTATCAAGACCTGTATATTCACACACAAACGCATATATATACACATGTGCACACTTGTGCAACATTATCTCAGTTGTTAATTTTAATTTCTCTTTTTCCCCAGTGAAGTTGGACAGGATATAGGTCACATTAATGGTGGAAAAAGTTTGGAAATGATTTGTCTTGGTCTTGTTTCTTTAGATGACAACCAATGGCACTTCAACAGAGGTGTGTAGACGTTTTATGTCCACCGTAGGTAAACTAAACTAACAATAGGATGGACAACCATTTGTTTAATTCTATGTTGAAGAAAGTGTTCATGAGTTAAACAAGTGGTACCAATGACAGAATAGACTCAATGGATGTTATAGTTCATGCAACACAGAAGGAAACTGGTTAATAGAACAAGGAGAAAGTGTATGATGCACAGGGTTGAGTTTGGGGGGAGGGGGGTAACAAGTAGGCGTTGGAAGAGGAAGTGGATCTGGGAATGCCACAAAGGAACACAAGGTATCACAGATGGTGAACGGTAACGAACGCTTCCACCTTTAAATTTTCCAGGTCTTTCTCGTATTTCAGCCGTAGTGTGGTTATCTCGCCCTGCTCTTCGCGACGTCTCAGCTCTTCAGTCATAACTGAAACTTGTGTCAGCAGCTCCTGGATGCGCTCTTTGAGATAGGCTGTCCGGCCAGGGGTGCCATTTGACCGACCTTCCTCAGCTGTAGACGCCTTGTTTGGGTTTGAAGGAGCAATCATACTCCTCAAGTCCTCCATTTCTTGGTCAAACCTCTCAATGAGATTCATTCGTTCCAACTCATGTTTCTTCTTGAGGTCTTCCATGCAGTTTGTCAATGAATCAATCTCTTTGGCATTCTCTTCTGAGCGGAAGCACAGAATTTCACTGGCTTCACCAATTTCCTTCCTCAGTTTGTCAGCTTCTTGGTTATAGCAGTCTTTGAGCTCCCAAAGTTCCTTCTTATGCCTCGCTATCATGTCATGAGGTGTCATGTCACAGGTTTTATCAGCAGAGTTAATGGGATCCTCTTCTATGTGAATGGAAGTCTCAGGCTCTGACGTTATTTTTTTAGACGAGTCATACAACGGACTATGAAAATCTGCCAGTTGGTCCTGCAGATCTACAGCAACCTCCCTCAATTCCGGGCAGTTTGGACACTCAAACCCATCAACTTCAACTTTGGTCTGCTTTTTCATTAGCTCTTTTTCATGCTGCACCTGCAGCCTAACAATCACATATGACATACAAGCATCTTTAAGTGCATCAAGAAGATACTCAGAAGGCTGCCTTAGTTCTAGACCACATTTAAAGTTTTCTAGAGCTAGAGACAAAAGATTGTCATCTTTGGCCAACTGAACTCTCAGTGCAATTTTTGTCAAACAAATTGCCTTTGCCTTTAATGTTTCTGTTAACCTTTTTATAATAAGGGCATTTGTTTCATTATCTAGCCAGTTATACATCAATGAGAAATCTGACTCCGTCATTCTGTCTCGCTCAGCTTCTGCATCTGCATAAATCTGATTTATCAAGACCTTCAAGCTCTTGTGAGCAATCTCTTGTGCCAAACTGATTCCACAGTCAAGATGATTTGCTTCTGGTTTTATTTCAGTGGTACTCAGAATCTGGCTCAAGAATTCTGCCTCCAAAACCAACCTCATGTCTTTTTGACTTGCACAAAAAAGCCCTTCTTTTTGAGAAGTAAGGAGTTTGTTAACACATAAAGTTCTTTTTAAACTATTGAGCATTTTGTCTCCATCATCTATCTTTGATAACATGTCTAAAACCTCATTAGCTGCCTCCGACCTCTTCTCAAGCTCAACTACTACTTGCTTTAGAAGACCTTCCTTAACGTCCTCCGCACCTTCCAGAACACAGTCATTAACACCCAAAGACTTTTCACCTCCACTTATCTTTATTTCCAACTTCTCTCGGAGCATTAATATTTCATTTTTTGCTTCTCTAAGCTTCTGTCTTATGACTTCCTCTGATTTCTGCTGCAGTGCGATTAATTCACAGTTCCTGGATTCAAGTTCAATACAGTGTTGTTGTGTCGTATGGAGGGCTGCCTCAGTGTCAAATAACTTAGCTTGTGAGGCCTCAAGTAGGTCTTGAAGCTGCTCCTGCTCCAGGTGTAGTGTCTCATCCTCATCTGCCTGGAATCCCAGGCCTTTCAGCGTGGCCTCTTTCAACTGCAGTTTCTTCTCAGTGTCCTTAAGGGCATTGCCAAGCTCTTCCAATGTAACCTAGAGCGTCATGGAGCCTCAGCGATTTCTCATTCAGCTCTCTCTCAAAATACTCCCTGTCTATGGCATTAGCCTGGCTTTCGGCCAGGTCAGCCTTTAGTCTTTTCACCTCTTCCATAACAATATGATGCTGTTTGCCACACTGATGGCTGATAAGCTCAACTTTCAGTCTGTCTATTTCTCTGTCTGCCTCAGTCAGTTGGTTCACTATCTCTTGGCATTTTTGTTTCAATGCACAATTTTCATTTGTTAAAAGCTCTATCCTCTGAGCAAACATTCCAATGGTCTGCTCTTTTGTCTCTGAATGGTTATCAATTTTGGAGAGACCATAAGGACTTTCAAGACTTTGCTTCTGAACCTTCTCCACCAAATCCTCAATGTTTAAAATACGGGACTCATATTCACGGACAGTCTCTCCTGCTCGGGCCAAGCTCTTTCTTATCATGTCATTTTCAAATTCCTGTTGGGATTTCCAGGTCTCCAAGATCTTCTGAAATGGTAGTTTCTCTGATGATTCTTGATTACACGCGTGACATTTTAATAGCTTTGACAGCTCCTTCACAGTCAGATATTTGCCAGCTGTTAAGTCATCAAGTTCTTGAACTGCTTCTGTACTATCCAGGAATAAAATGCTAACGGTTTGTTGGACAGGTTCAGGCTTCGTGCTTTCCAGAATGGGTATTTTTGGGGGTTCAGAAAAATAAAGCTCTTCAAGAGGGTGGTGAGAAAGTGAAAGGCCAAGCTGTGCCTGCATATTGCGCTTTTTCAACTCTTGCAGCTTTAGGAGTTCTTTGGTCTCCTGGTACTTCTTTGTTAAACTTTGTGCTTGAGGACTAACCAGTTCTGGCCTCTTCATCTGGGGCGTCACATCAGCCTCCAGACCCAAATGGTGTTCCAGCTTGGAAAAGGGGACCAAACAGTTGGTTAACACACAGCAGGGGACACACAAAGACTTCATAATTAATCAGCTTTTCAATTATGATATCTCATTTCTATTAAACGATACATTACTATTGCAATTCCATCACGATATCAAAATATGTATGATGTAATAACTCAAGGCACAATTGTTGGTTTTAATTCTGATAACTAAAATCAAAGAAGGAAGAGTTGATGGCACATGTTAGTTACAGTAAAACATGCTTATGAAACAGTTAAAGGTTACTTCATGTGATAAGTAATGCAATATTAGTTTTCTTCAGTCCAATGGTTTACTCAAGGATGAAAGGCATACCAAGACTTTTCAACACAGTATTCCATTCCAAGCTCGTCTTACACCAAAGCAGTGTTGACCCTAATTAGTTTTCTCTAAAACGCCCTAAACGGTCAACTACATTACACCACAGTAACATCAATCTACAATTCAACCATGACCAAGGAATAATATAGATAGAATTCAATGAACCAGCCTTGCTCGAGCAGCACCAATCCATTGACACGCACACGCACACACACAAGAAATGGAATAAAAAAAATGGTCAATGCATAACCATGCTGACAATATTTGCAAAAGGATTTATGTAGTTAATAACCAATTGCAGGTTTATATCCATGCACATAGAAACAGCCAAGATGTTATTCATACACATTTAAATAAGTTAATCGAATAGACTGGCAATGTGTTTTAACAGTGCGGAGAAGTTCTTGACACAACTAAGTCAAGATGTATCATCATTCATATACAATAATCTCGGTCTCAATAGATAAGATAAATTGAAGTTTTTAACCACAAAATATAAATTTTCAGATTATAGATTTATATTTGATTACCGTGACATTGCTAATGACTTGTTTTCTAGGTCACCTTTGTCACACCCGACATTATGATTTACTGTATCTGCAATTTGTCGCATGAGTTCAATTACTTGGTAGTACAGACCAGTATGAAACAGAAGAGAGTAACAAGTAGAAGCCAATGTAATAATAAGATATCAATGGGCCTCATTCAGTAACCGTGCATACGCACAGATTTGTGCTTTAATTGTGCATACGCACCTTTGACGCACAAATCTGTGATTCATCACTATGTTCGTACTTGTTAATGTTCGTATGCTGCGAACAAATTTAGAAGCTCCTCAGACCATGATTACACACAAATGATGCAGGATTTGCTTTCGAAAAAAATGTCAAAAGCATCTTTTACACAAGATGCACAACGTATTGGGATTACACATTTATAAAAACTAATAATAACTAACGATAACAACTTCAACCAGGAATTTGCTAATGAGTTGACTCATCCTAAATAAATAAATCACTTTTACCCTCATTTTGTTTAAGCGCTTTTGTACAGTATACGTATTACTGTGTGTGTCCTCCACGGCAGCAGTTTGCATGCATGTACGACGCTGTCAACAATGAGCAGGAAATGCGATCGAACCGCTAGGATTTCATAGTCTTTCCAAAGCTTCAGTATTCTTTCTGATCCCTATAATAAATTAATTGATATACTGTATTTTTCTGAGATAACGCATGTGCAACTGTGATGTCAATTGATCGAATTGCAGATACACCGCCACTGGCGTGGTTGCTTGTGACGTACTCCGATCGGTGTAAGGGTCATACAGCGGCTGAAATAAGTATTAAACACGTCACCATTTTTCTCATTAAATATATTTCCAAAGGTGCTACTGGCATGGAAATGTCACCAGATGTTAGGAACAACCCAAATAATCCACACATGCAAAGAAAGTAGAACAAATAAGCTCAGAAATTATGTTGTGTGTAATCATGTGAAATGACACAGGGAAAAAGTATTGAACATGCCAACTGGTATTTATTTCATACTTTGTACAAAAGCCTTTGTTTGCAATGACAGCTTCAAGACGCCTCCTGTATGGGGAAACTAGTCGCATGCATTGCTCTGGTGTGATTTTGCCCCACTCCTCCACACAAGCAGTCTTCAAAACTTGAAGGTTCCGTGGGCTTCTTTTATGGACCTTGTGTTTCAGTTCTTTCCATAGATTTACGATTGGATTCAAGTCTGGTGATTGGCTGGGCCATTCGAGCAGCTTTATTTTGTTTCTTGAAAACCAATTGAGAGTTTCCTTGGCAGTATGTTTTGGATCATTATCCTGCTGAAATGTCCACCCTCGTTTCATTTTCATCATCATTGTAGATAGCAGCAGATTTTTGTCAAGAATGTCTCTGTACATTTGCCCATTCATCCCTCCTTCAGGCGGCACAGTGGCCCGACCGGTTAGAGCGTCAGCATCACAGTTCTGAGGGCCCGGGTTGAATCCCCGGCCCCGCCTGTGTGGCGTTTGCATGTTCTCCCCGTGCCTGCGTGGGTTTTCTCCGGACACTCCGGTTTCCTCCCACATCCCAAAAGCATGAATTGGAGACTCTAAATTGCCCGTAGGTGTGAATGTGAGTGTGAATGGTTGTTTGTTTGTATGTGCCCTGCGATTGGCTGGCAACCAGTTCAGGGTGTACCCAGCCTCCTGCCCGATGATAGCTGGGATAGGCTCCAGCACGCCCGCGACCCTAGTGAGGAGAAGCGGCTCAGAAAATGGATGGATGGATCCGTCCTTCAATTATGTGAAGTTTACCAGTACCATTTTCTGAAAAGCAGCCCCACACCATCATGTGCCGACCTCTGAAGGCTTTTTAGGGAGCTGTGCAGTGCCATTTCTCATCCAAACAGTTCAATTTTGCTCTCATCTGACCAGACTATGTTCTCCCAGTATTTAACTGGCTTGTCTAAATTTTGTTGAGCAAACGAATTTTGACATGCTTTTTTTTCAAGCAATGGGGTCTTGCGTGCTGAGCATGCATACAGGCCATGACGGCGGAGTACATTACTACAGTTTTTCTTGTGACAATAGTTCCTGCTAATTCCAGGTTTTTTTAAGCTCTCCACAGGTGGTCCTTGGCTCTTGGACAACACTTCTAATTAGTCTTTGCACTTCTCTGTCAGAAATCTTGCGAGGAGCACCTGATTGAGGCAAATTTATGGTGGTATGATTGGCTTTCCACTTACGTATTATGGGCCCAACCGTGCTCACTGGAACGAACGTTCAGAAGCTTAGATATGCGCTTGTAACCAATGCCGTCGTTATGTTTTGCAACAATTAGTTTGCGATGGTCTTGAGACAGCTCTCTGCTCTTACCCATCATGACGTGTCTTGACCCAACACCTTGGCAATGAGACTTTTTTGTAGCCCTTCAATTAGGACTGAAATTCATTTGCACTGACAATGGGCTGGATTGCTGTTTGATTATTGATCGATTTTAGGTGTTGTCTTGCCTTTCCATGCCTATTTGCACCTCCCTTTCTTCATGTGTTCAATACTTTTTCCCTGTGTCATTTGACATTTTTATACAACTTAATTTCTGATCTTAATTCTTCTACTTTCTTGGTATGTATGCATTACATGGGTTGTTCCGAAATATTTAGGTCAATAACACCTTTGGAAGTATATTTAGTGAGACAAATGGTGACGTGTTAAATACGTATTTCAACCACGATATTTTCTGTCCCTTCCAACAATTTTCAGTAATGTTGTTAATGTAATTTCAGAGTTTTATCAACTACAAATGCCTATTTAATCCTTACTATGTATTTTAACAATGTATACAATGTTTGTTCTTAAAAAATGCTATATGCATGGTTTGTGTCACATTCTCTAATTCAACGTCGGAATTAATTAAATACGATTAACATTATTATTATATGTTGGCAGTTTCTGTGTTTAGCAATATTTCCAATGATACCACCTTTTTGAAAACAGGATAAAGATTGAGAAAGTTTTACAGCCACAGTTGCAACTGAACCTCTGCGTGAGATGGACGCCCTTTTATGGGGAAATAGGGGCGTGGTTTATGTAGACTGCAGCTCGCCGGCCCCAGCTCTTATTCACTCAGATACGCACGGCGGTGTGAAGAAAACTGTCCAGTATGCAAGTGCCATGAATCTGACAGTGATTTTGCCTATACCCTCAACTTGTGTGCAGAGTGAGAAAATGTCTCCGTATTTATTAGTGAATGAGGCCCAATGTTTTTAACATGCAATGAACTCATGCAAAGGCACACTTTGGTAGCTCTTTGGTTTAATGTTTTTACATAACGCATGCAAAGGATGTTATAAAATAGAGATAAATGATTGAATAAAATCTAAAGACCCATCATAAAAGGGTAACAAAAAGTCTAATGCAACTGCACTCTTGAAATAAACTCACCGGAGATATGTAACCTGCCCGTATGTCATGCTCCCGCTCCAGAGCTGTTCTCAGCTGTAATTCTAGCTCCTGCTTGTGTTTGTTGGAGTCAAGCAGCTGCTGGTGACACCCTTCTAATTGTGCTTTAAGGTCTTCTATCTGGAGAAGCAGAAGGGAAAAGATTTGACGCAACAGTAAGAAATGTCTTTTTATGTACTGTACCAGTGATAGCAATCAGTCAGCTGATTGGATGAGGTTGTTCACTACAAGGAAACACCCGCGCGAGGCCAATGTAAGCAGTCAAAGAACACATTCCATTTTCATATACAACAACGCCATGCTGCTGAGTTAAGAAAGAAAAGAATAGGCCTTTATCATGAAGATCTTGTTCATTTGGCTATAATCTAAAAAAATGGGGTTTGAAAATCTAGTACATCATCATTTTGGTAGATGTTTTTGTAAAAATCTATTCTAACTACATTATGTCAATTAGACATATTGGGGAAAAACAAAAACTGCCAATAAAGCACTCAACCAGTTGAGTTTTAGATAACACTGGCATTCATATGCGTTCAATATTTCCATTATAAAAACCGAAAGAACTGCATCTGCTTCTTAAAACAGGATTATGTTGCTTGTTTCTTCGACTGTGTCATCTAATTTATATAAAGGAGATGATCGATAATGTTTCTCCAATCACCTTTGCCGCTTTTTCTTTCAAATATCTGCCTTTTCCATACAATTCATTACCAGACCCTCTAGCATCGTGAGCGTACTTTATGAGAAATTCAAGCAATCTTGCAACTAGGGATGGGCGAAGGTCTCAAGACTATATGACTCCAATGTAAGGAAAGTTATGATATCAACATTTCTGACCACATTTAACAGTGCTTAGCAATGCTACAGGACCCAAATTGCTATCAGGTTCATGACAGTGCTGAATGGCCCGTAAATGAGCTATTTTTCACAGCGGCATACGAATCCACCGTTATGTGGCACAGGACAGCACACTCGTTATAACCGTACCGACTGTGTTTCCATATTAATTGTTGTTTTAAAAATATATTTAGTGTAATTATGACTACTACTGCACAAATGCAAGTGATAGACTTCGCTGTGTTCCGACTTGTGTTAAAGTCCAGTTACTGTACATCGCTGCTTTAAGAATGGAACTTCATGTACGAGGATAACATTACGTTTAAAAATAGGCGATAGTGCATATTTCTGCAGTCAGTTTTTGAACAATACATTTTCTTTATTTTTCTTAACTTATATAAAAGTATGTCTCACCTTGGCGACAATAGGAAAATGCAGGCCCTATGGTAACACAAGTAGAGAATCAATAACCTAAAACATACACTCATGGCGGATAAGTGGTAAACCTACCCCTTGCTTGTAATTGTCCAGCAGCTGTTCGAGCTCCACAGTCTCTCTGGTGGGAGCTGTCGAAGGGAGAGGCACCCTTCGCTCTTCCCGTATTGGCGTCTTCTCTACCTGTCGCCAATGTTGTTCAATCACCTCTTCTACTTTCTGGTGCCTCTCTTGAAATTGCGGACCTGATGAATCAGGCACTCTTTCTGCACTCTGAACGTCCATTCTCCCGCTTTCTTTGAGCGAAGAGTGCTCCGTTGTCGAGCTCGTCACAGACTCATACCTCCTTCGCCTCTCCTCTCTCCTCCGACTACGCTCAAGGTCTCCTAGGTCTGCCTGAAGGCTTTCGGACTCTTGTGCCCGTTGCTGAGCCAGGGCTTGGGCGATGGGTCTGAACTCAGCCCAATCAAATGTCTTCGATCGGCCTTCTCGCCTACGCTCACGTGCTCGGCTCTTTATGATGCCTGGAGTGAATTCTCTTTCCATAGATGAGGTTTCAGAGGAGGGAGAGTCCTTGGTCACGTCTGGTCTGATCAGCACTTCCAGAGGAGAAAATGAACTATGGTCGTCTGTTGAGCTAAAAGACGGTGAAAAGACAAAGACTTGTAATTTAGAGTGCCGAGAACAGATCCAAAACTCCTCATTGCGTAACAGAAGACATTTAAATGGTATAAAAAAAAAAAAGAAAAGAAAAAAAAAAAAGAAAACTGGCACCAATGGGATTTAACTCACCTTGCTACATCAGGAGCAGTAGATGGTCTGACATTCTTCAAAATAGCCTGGATCCAATTTCTCCGTATACCCGCTGTCATGGCTGAAAGTATGTAAACTCCCTCTTGAGTCTAAACATTTAAAAACACAAAAAATATAATGACATTAAATATTCCAATAAAAACAAATGCATTTTTTGGTGTGAATATTTTAATCCAAACGTTGCATAACAGTGACCACAAAGATTAAATTAGACATCACAAATCCCATTACATGGCCTCCAATTGATACTTTACATCTCATTCCACCACAAACTCTATTCATGAGTAAAACTAACTAACTTAATTCACCAGGACTATACACTATCAGGTATAAAGGTTATATATTATTAAACGAAAGCCACTTCTGTATTTGGACAAAGATGCATTTTTAGGCTACACAAAACATCTTACTTGTATTTGGAAGCCATAATTTCGTTGAGCCGCGTATTCAGTGACATTGTAGCAAGCTGACAGATCAATCTCACCATCCAGGTCAGAGGCCTTACGGGTCAAAGCAGATGCATTTAAAAATTGTAACAAGCAATTCAATAAGCATGAACAAAAAAAGTCATAAAAGTCACCTCCTCTGCTATGGAATCCTTGTAGTACCGCAGACTGTGATCTGTCAGTACAAACCAGTATTTCTTCCACTATAGCACATAGAGGAAAAAATAAGGCGATGTTGCGTAGGATAGGAATCACGCTAATGTGGTAAAATGCAGAGGGATATATATTGAATTTACAGTTCAAAATCATGTTTAACCTACAGATTAAGATACAACAATAAAGCGGACATTTTATGGTAAACCGATTGCAAATATAATTCACATCGGGGGCTCAAAATAGCTCCACCCTGATTGTCATGGGAACACAGAGTCCTCTTGCGCGTGCGCACCCTGTTGGGGAGCAGTGGCTTATATACAAGAAACAGAACAGCCTAGTCAAAAGCAGCTGTTTTCAAGAAGGATGTAAAAAGGTCTTCACTTGTGACTGTGGAAAAAAATGACATCTCCTTAAAATGTGGCCATGCCTCCTAAAGGCAGAAGAATGCTGAATATGTCCTTTAAAAATATGCATCATTTAGGTGCGCATAAAAACAAGCAAATCAACTACCTGTCCTTGCTCATCCAGCTTCACCATCCATCCTTTCTTGAAGTTGAGTAAATCTGGCTAGAATTAAAAAGAACAAATATTACAGAACTGTGATATCAAATTATAGCTGGATGTGAAAACTTCACACTGTTACAGTCGCAGGTGAACATTATTCAAAACCAAAGTTAATCAAACTAAAATGTATTCACAAACAACCCTATTTTAAATGTGCACCTACCACACAAACATCTAAATAAAAAAAAAACAGCAAGGGAAAAAAAAAAAAAACAGTACAACACATGCTCAGTCAAAATCACACATCAGTTGGGAGAAGTTGACATGACCAATGGTTTTGACAATTTCAACTATGATTCGACTGTGGCCTCAATGCAGACCACTGGTCAGGGACAACTTCCACCTCATTAGTTTTCGCTTTGTGAGAATCCAGCTGAGGATGCAGAATCCGATGCTTGATTTTGTAGTAAACTGCTGTGGTTGCAGCGGTGGGAGACAACACAGATGTGACCGGTGACCAAAGGAAGCAGATGTGGTGAGCACAAAAACACGCACGCACGCACGCACACACACACACTAGATGATTACACAGAGGAAAGCTAGCCAATAAAAAAAGACTCTGGGTAAGGAGCTCGAGTTTGTCATTGTGTTCAAGGCAGTTCAAAGTTATTGAGAACAAGGACACATTTCTTATTAACTTCTCTGTTAAATTCTTTTTACACTTGTATCACAGTTGTTTTTATAAGTTAAATTAAGTTTTATAAGTTACGATGTTACTCAAAAGATGGCCCGTACAAGTAGTTTTGGTCATGGCATTGGTAATTGCCTGTGAAATGGATAATTTATATATTTTTTTCTTTTCAAAATATGAATAAATTGGAGTTTGACCAACATCCTGGCGAGAACATGCTGTGTTTGTTGTTCAAAGTTCCACTGTATTCTGTTATGTGCCCCATTGCACAATTTTCCCATTTCCTGCTTGAAATAGCAAGAAAAGAACAAATGTATCAGTGGGAAAAGTACGTGCGCGAGCTTTAACACTGCTTTCCGCTGCGCATAAGCTACACGCCCCCCCCCCCCCCCCCCCCCACACACACACACACACACACACACAGGTACAAAAGCCAACAGCACACACACTCAGAATGAGTGCACTGAAAATACACAGCAGGCAAAATCTGCCACAGAAGAAGCAGAATGAGCATGTAACCTGAAGAGGAGAGGGAGGGGTGGAGGCCTGGCAATACCCCCCTCATACCATCACATCAGAGCAACACTAGTCTTGAGGAGAAAGGCAATAAACTATAGAAATAGAAATAATAAAACCATCAGGTCATCTCAAGAAAAATCCTCAACATTTGGACAAATGAAATTGTGAAGCCAAGGGTTCAATGTAGTTGGAGGAAGTCCACAAAAAAACATTTCCACCAGAATCACCCAACACAGTTACCTAACCAATATGGTCTCAAAACTAAATAAACCAGAGTCTTTTCTAAACAGCTCAAAGGCTGTAATTCATTTTGACCTTGGCAGAACAGGAGCAGGTTTCTCTGGAGACCACAGACACACAGAGGCACACTGGCTTCCAGAATTAATTGGCACATTTGAATTGCAGGTAATCACATAACGAGTTTTCAGTTTCAATTTCAAGCTTGCTAGTTATTGTATTGGCTGATCGAAGCACTTTCGCTTCATCAATCTGATACTTTTCAGCAAGCTTGCTTGTTCTTAGCACTATATTCAAAGCTTTTCGTCGTAGTCTTTTTGACTGCCTAAAGATTTAGCACATGAGCACCCCACCCGTGTGTGGAAGTGAGTTCCATGAATCAACATAGTCAAACTAAATTGTCATAAAGACAGTAGAAGCCTTGGTTGAGTGACCACTAACTATTTGTGCACCTTGCTCCCCAAAGCAGTCAACCTAGGCTAAATGCTAACCCAAATGAGCAAACTCCAAATGCTAAAAGCTTTGGGCTTTTTAAGACCCAAATAGTTGTAAAGGGAGGAAAGAGCATTTTATCCGAAAACGAATCAGTCACTTACAAGATACTTATTTGATAGTTTATGCCATAGCAGCGTTCACATAATGCAGAAATCTATATCCAACGTGTGAACAGAGCTTATTAACAGTCAGAGCCTATTTAGGCACAACTTGTGAACTGAACAATGTGTCCTTTAAATAGAAGAAACAAATACTGCACTTCGACAGGAATACGCCAACAATGTGCCAACACACCCATTTGGGAAGCACACCAACACTAAAAGATGGTGACATTGAGGTGGCAGTGCAGACATCAGCACAGTAATAATTCATTATGAAACGTGAGAGGCTAAATTCTCAGTACAGCATGCTTGGTATCATGAGATCATAGTGGCAGAACTTTCTAGGCACCTAACAATTCAACCAATGTTTTCCAAAGGCAAGAATGACACAGGCAAAAAACAATAGAACTAATGAGCTGAACTCGCTATACATCAACATTCTTCCATTCATCCTAGCTCGTGTAGCAGTCCAAAGGATGGTGTAACGAAGAATGGATCTTAGTTTACAAAAGCAACAGAAAGATATCACTCACTGTCATGACTGAATCGGTTGTCCGTCGGTCAAGGGATTTGGCTCTCCTAAGAGGTGGCAGAGATGGAGGGGAAATCCAGACCTTGACCCATGTCAGGCCTCTGCTCCTAACGACCATGCATATAGAAGTGAGCATCCTACATTATGTGTATGGTCTATACATTCAAAACATGGTAAAAATGCAGAAGGTTATGCTGGAATTACAAGTGTAATGTAAGTGTGAGTCTCGTAATTTTGCTCAAACTTTCATAACTGGTTTGAAAAAGTCAAAATAATATTCTAAATACATTAGAAAATGGACACTCAAAGGAAAGATATGGTCGTTTGTTACTATTAATAACAGAATCTTTGTCTGCACACACTACTAGGTGCATGAGGGGAAAACATCTGGCAGAACAAGGGAAACCAATTTCACAGTATCAAAAAGAGTCCGTATCATTGCATGGGGGGGCCATGGTGGGAAAAGGAAGTACAATCACCATGGGAATCCCACCACAGAATGGAAACTGGAAATGAATTCAGTGCAGGCGGACGATCTTTGACCCACAAACAAAAAAAGACAGGACAGCATGAGGAAAAGATGGCGGTAAGACGAGGCAAAGAAAAACAGCAAGACGAATTGGGACATGACAGAACATGGATAAAACGTGGGCATGTCTAATGCTGTCTTATGCCATGCTCTGCCGTGATGTAATGCTGTTTAAAATATATATATTGACAAGTCTCTCTGTACGTGTTGTAAATTGCTTTACAATGCTGGCAGGGTTAGCTCAAACATGCTCACGTCATGCGGGCGCAGAAAGCCTTGTACCTCTCTGTGGAAACGTCTCTGCTCACTGCGGCCTTGTCTGGCTCCACTCCTGCCCGACTCTTCCACCTCCATTTTCTCCAGATTCTCAAGCTCCAGGGCCTCCAACTTCTCAATAACACCGGAGCGACTGTGAATCAACATTCATGTCAAGTTTCAAAGAAGTCAAGGAAAACTAATATTTCCTAATCATTGAAGAAACACTGTCTGACAGATGCACATTACAGAACATTCAATATTTTTGATGTGTTGTATTGGGTGCATTTTTCGAATCTTGCGTGCACAAGCTGTAAAACTATCAACTTTGGCAAATTAACCTTTGGTGTACAACTGCACCTCAAATGCTCAGACACAAATTGTCTTTTGTTACACAAGTATGCGTAGTCTAGGTTGTCTTGGAGCAAAATAAATTGTTACTGTGGCACCAGGGCCCATCCCATGTAAAATGTAAACTATACATAGAAACTATGACGATGGACAGGCGTTTGCAAAAATTTGGTATTAAAATACGCAAAAGTAATTATGGCTACATGGGATGTTCAGTTCACAAAGTTTCTCTCATAGGTGTGCTAAAAGAGAGCTTCTGAGAAGAATGATGGTCATTTATGTTGTCATTTTCATTGTGCAAGTTTTTAAGTGCACCAGAAAAAAGCATGAAATACATATGATAAAATGCAGTATGGTGGTTGTATGGTACATAAAATACAAATATAATGTAAAGAAATTCATCATTAACTGAAAGGGGAGGAAGTGGTAAAAACAACGCGTTGTTGTTTTGCTGATTTGTTTTCGGATATTAATGCCTCTACGAGACATCTGGCAGGAAATGAGGAATAAGAAATTGGGCAAGGATGGACAGGGGTTAAATTTAGGAGGAAAATTATGACCCCCTTTTTGGTTTGTTGAAAAAGCTGCTGTCTGTAATGTGTATATGTGGGTGTGAGACTGTTAACCTCTCCACTACCAGCATGGGGGCCGCTAGACAGATTACTGAATGGAAAGTACACGGTGCAGATATATATTCCATGCTTACACTAAATGACGTGACTGGCGATAAAAGAATAGGCAAAATACAGACTTCCTGAGAAACACGTAACGGAGATGTTCACGATCCTACGTCTTTAATTTACGAGCTACACCCATACAGCCGTTCACATTCCTGTCTAAGTAACCACAACAGTTCATGTGTCTAATCCTCGTTCAGTGTCTGCAAGCAGCCAATGCATCCGCAGTTTTCTAATGGGGCTCAGGTTAAATGAAACACTACAACTGTTAATAAAGACAGTGAGGAGATGCTAAAAAAATAACACTTCTTAATGCCTTCGAACTGACTTGCATTTTAGTTTTCATGCAAGGCACCAATGTTTCACTCAAGTCCAACGAGAAACACAAGCTCATAGGTAGCCACAAAAGATAATACCAGACACTTTCAAGATATTTTGAAGTGGAAAATAGCACAATTAGCGTCAAGAGTTGTAAACCTTGTCAGTAGGGATGTAACGATATCTATAGTTCAGGGTTCAGTTTTGTCACGGTATTAATCTCACGGTACGATAATTATTGCGATATTGTGGGAAAGGTCGCGGTATTGCAAGAAGACTCACGGTATTGTAGGAAGGTTCACAGTACAGGTGAGGCAAAGAGGCAAAGCAAATGTATTTATATAGCGCATTTCACACACAAGGTAACTTTACATGATTAAAAGCATTTAAAAACAAAGACAAAAAAGCATGGAAATTTTAAAACAAAGAGAAAAACACAAAACAAAAGTACAATTAAAACAGCATACAGTGCAAGAAATATATAAAAGTGTAAATGCTCTAAAAAGCATGAGAGAGAGAGAGAAAAAAAAGTTTTTAACCTGGACTTAAAAACAGTCACACTTGGGGCTGATGTCACTTCTGTTGACAACTTATTCCATTTGTGTGCAGCATAATAGCTCAATGCTGCTTCACCATGTTTGCTTTAGACTCTGCGCTCTACTATTTGACCTGAGTCTGTCGATCTCAGACCCTACTGGGTTTATATTCCATGAGCATCTATTTCATGTATTCAGGACCTAAACCAACTATTCTAAAGCTGACTGGAACCCAGTGTAAAGACTTTAGAATTGGAGTAATATGCTCCGACCTCTTTGTTCTGGTCAGAACCCGAGCTGCAGCATTCTGAATGAGCTGCAGCTGTTTAATGCTCTTTTTGGCGAGTCCAGTCAGAAGACTATTACAATAGTCAAGTCTACTGGAGATAAAAACATGGATGAGCTTCTCCTGGTCTGCTTGACACATGCAAGCCTTCACTCTGGATATGTTCTTCAGATGGTCGAAGGCAGTTTTAGTAACTGATTTGATATGACTGTTGAAAGTCAGGTCGGAATCTATCAGAACACCAAGGTTTCGGACTTGGTCTTTGGCTTTTAAAGAGAGTGACTCCAGGTATTTACTAACAGCAATCCTCTTTTCTTTATAGCGAAAAACAATTCTCTGTTTTGTTGTGGTTTAACTGAAGAAAATGTTGGCTCATCCAGTTATTTATCTGTTTTAGACAGTTGACACAACACTGCTACATATAACTGTGTGTCATCTGCATTGATATGATAGTCAAAATTAAAGTTCTGAAGAATTTGACCCAAGGGTAGCATATACATGCTGAATAGGAGGGGTCCAAGAACTGACCCTTGAGGGACCCCATAGATAATTGCCATTCAATGAGATTGAACACTTCCAATGGTCACAAAATAACTCCTTTCCTCCAGGTAGGACCTGAACCATTTAAGGACTGTTCCATTTAGTCCTACCAACGTTTCCAACCTGTTCAGTGGTATATTATGATCTACTGTATCAAAAGCCACACTGAGGTCCAACAAGATCAGAATTGACACCTTTCCTGAGTTAGTATTCAACCTTATATCATTTAGCACTTTGACAAGAGCAGATTCTGTACTGTGATGAGTTCGGAAATCTGATTGAAATTTGTCAAAAAGTCAATTTAAGTTCAAGAAATTGCTGAGTTGATTAAAAAAAAAAAAAAAAAAAAAAAACCTCAACAATCTTGGCTATGAAAGGGAGATTTGAGATGGGTCTATAGCTTGCTAACATGGAAGAGTCCAGCGTTCTATTTTTTAGCAGAGGCTTAATGGCAGCTACTTTAAGAGTTTAGGAAACTCGCCTTACTGAAGTGAGCAATTGATTATTTGCTGCAAATCAGCTAGCACAGACTTCGTGATAGCTTTGAAAAAGTCAGATGTTATTGAGTCAAGACAGCTCGTTGATGGTTTCATGCTGAACCGTTTTCTCTACAGTTCTTTGGTCAACTGCATCAAAGCAGAGTAAAAGAAACTTTATATTACATGGTAACAGTTTTTCCTGGGTGGTTTCAGATGTCGTATCATTTTATAATTTTGCTGATTTGTGGTGATATTTAACTATATTATTATTAATCAACTGTCTCAGAATTCCCAGTTTGTGGCACTGCTATGGTCTCCATAAACTTGGCGGTATTCTCATTTATATACCTTTTCTTAATAGACCGAGGTTGTCTGAACTTTTGGAAGAATCTGTAACTCAAAAGAATACACAAAAATGGTCAGAAATAGCCATATTCCTTAATGTCAATTGATAGAATTTCAACATCCTTAGAGATGACGAGGTCTAAGATGTGACCTTGAGTGTGGATTGGACTCAATATGGTGAGAGGTCAAATGTGTTTACTATAGCAGAGAGTTCTTTAGATTTTCTTTCCATGTTATTGTCAACATGAATGTTAAAAGTCGCTCATTATGACAAAATAGTTGTAGTCAGTACAAATAACTGACAGCAGTTCTGAGAAATCCTTCATAAATTTTCTATTGTATCTTGGAGGCCTATAAATTATTAAAACAATAACCTTTGGGTCACCTTTAACTAAAAAACAGAGATATTCAAAAGAACTATGGGAGGACGATCTTGTCGTGGTGTGCGTTGGATTCCAATATTGACAGTAGTCTTCCCCCTGTCCGTCACACCGAACAGAGCATTTAGGCTAGTAGAGAGTGAGTTATGCATTGGGCTATGCTCCAATGGGGCAGGGAGAGGTGTGGGAGATTCAACGTGCGAGGCGAAAGCAGGACAACCGAAAAATCTCTTTTTCTTGCTCTTCTTCTAGACTTGTCGAGTCAGTCTCAATCGGTTTTAGTCCGTATTCCAACTGGTTTTTGTGGAAAAAAGACAGCCTCCAATCACATTACCGTGCACTTCTGTCCCCGTCCATCCAATATTTACATTCATATACTCTACCGCCAAAACATTGTTATTGCTGCAGCAATATGCTCACAATAACAAAAATGTCCGTTGAGAAATTGTCTGTTCAACAATTTAACGGCATTTACTGTATTGTCCTATTTTTGCTTTATCACATTAGAAATTGGATACTGTCAAACGAACAGTGATTTCTTTGCTTGAGTCCAAAAAGTCAAGTGAAGTCATAAATGCAGGAGCACTCTTAAAAGTATAAAGTTTATTTTCCTCTGCTTACGGATATTGTAGGATTATTTATTTTTCTGAGCAGCCTCTGTAATATGTTTTCATTCGAAATGTGGACATGACAGATGGACAAATGTGTGAAGTATGTCAGATTTATTTTTGCATTGATAACTGTATTTGTATGGAGTGGACCTATTTCATTTTTGGGACTACAGTCATGTATTGCCGAACGTATACCGTAATTTCTCGTGTATGCACACCCATGTATGATACGCACCCCCAAAGTTGACCTCAAAATTCTGGAAAACCCTTCAACCCATGTATAATGCATTTTTACAATGCATGATTTTGCTTCTACCCATATGATCAAAACAAAGTATTGTTTGCATTTTGTTAGTGTTTTTCAAACAATTATTCTGAAGTTAAGCACCTTATTTGAACCCATAAATATTTTTATTTACTTGTTTTGAAATTCACAGCCCTACTTTTATATTGCAAATGAGAAAACACAGTTGTGCTCATATGTTTGATTACCCGGGCAGAATTTGTAAGATGTGTACAATTCTTCAAAGAAAACATATGGACCAGGGGAAACACATTTTATTTTAATGGGATTCATTAAACTGTCATGTATTTCAGAAAAGTATTATCATTAAACAAAACATAACCATAAAGAAATTAATGATGGTTCATGTTCAGTCATCAGTTGTATTTAAATAAATAAATATTTCACAAATTCTGCCTGGGTATGTAAACTTATGAACACAACTATACATATATGCAGTCATATGTACCCCTGTCATATTGGAATGAAGTGTAGGCTACACCTTTTTCATAACCTCTAGGTGGCACACAAGAATTAAAGTGTGAAACTAAAAAAAAAAAAAAAAAACTGCGCGCGTGGGTTACGCTCGAGTATAAAGGCAAACCACGAGGGCAGTGACGTCAGCCCGGTCACCGCCCGCGCGAGTATAAAGAAGCCTTTAGAGAAAACGTTTGACCTCTGTCATTTCCATCAAAGGGTATATCACAAAGTATTGAACTTTTGTTATTGACCAAATACCTTAATTTCTCGTGTACAATGCGCACCCATGTATAATACGCACCCCCAAAGTTGACCTCAAAATTCTTAAAAACCCTTCTACCCATGTATAGTGCATTATTACAATGCATGATTTTGCTTCTACCCATATGATCAAAACGTGAAGTATTATCTGTATTAAGTTTTTTTTTTTTTTAATAATTATTCTGAAGTTAAGCACTTTATTTGAACACTAAATCCTTTTTTTTTTTTTAAATTTACTTGCTCTTATTTTGAAATTCACAGCCCTGCTTTTATTTAGTAAATGAGAAAACACACAGTTGTGCCCATATGTTTGATTACCCAGGCAGAATTTGTAATATGGGTACAATTCTTTAAAGAAAACATGGAGCAGGCGAAACAATTTTATTTTAATGGGATTCAAATTAAACGGTCAAGCATTTCAAAAAAGCATTATCATTAAACAAAACATAAAAATAAAGAAATGAATGATGGTTGTTGTTCATTCATCGATCATATTTAAAAAAACAAAATACATATTATACTATATTTTACCAATTCTGCCAGGGTATGTAAACTTATGAGCATAACTGTACATATATGCAGTCATACGTACCCCCCGTCATATTGGAATGAAAATGTAGGTAACACCGTTTTTACAACCACTAGGTGGCGGTGGCATTTTGGAATGAAAGTGTACAGCTTTTTCATAACCACTAGATGGCGGCATACATATATAAAATGTGAACGTTTTTTTCCCCCCCATTTGCCCCTATACCCATGTATAATGCTCACAATTTACTTTTGACAATTTGGGGGGGGGGGGGATGCGCATTATACATGAGAAATTACGGTACTTATTTTCTACCATAATTTGCTAATAGATTCTATAAAAATCAGACAATGTGACTTTTCTGTATTTTTCCTCCCTCATTTCGTCTCTCAATGTGAGGTATACCTATGATTGAAATTACAGGCCTCTCTCATCTTTTTAATACTTTTTTGCCCCACTGTACATTTTTCAATTGAAATTGTTTTACTGTTTTTACAGTGTACTTATACAATGTGCACACTGCAATGGAAAAAAGACTGGAGGGGTGTTCATACTTCCCGGAGAATGCCCAGTGTTCCTGCTGTTGAAAATGTGCCAATGGAAGAAGAGGACACTGACCTCCTCTCAGGGCTGAGAACAGTCTCCCTCTCGCGCCTGTCAGGGCTCCTAAACCGGCTCCTCTTCTCTGCCTTTCTTGCTTCTGCCTCCAGCCTTCGGGATCGAGGCGTGTCGTGGTGGCTGTATGAGTGGTTCCCCCTCTGGGTGGCTGCGTGGCTCTCAGTGCTGGTAACTGTGCTGCTGCTGGCATCGGAGTCCAGAGAGCTTACTGAACCACTGATGTGAGAGCCATTAGAGAGCAGCGAGCTGCCAGAAGGGAAGGGGTCACTCGGAGCTGGGGAGAGGCAGCGGGGTACACCGCCGAGGCTGGAGCAGGAGCCTGTTGGCGAAAGAAGGTCACTGGGCGGTTGCGGCGCAGAACCATGCAGGGCCAGGCTATCCTGATCCACTTCATCGCCATTCACCGAGCCTGCGTCAGACCCCTTTCTGACAGCTGTACATTCACCTAGAAAACAGTTAAATACTGGATATCAATTAACATCTTAAACCAGTAAAGCAGTAATATATTTTCTCTATACTGTATCATGTCTGGTGTCTGTATTGAAACTAACTTAATCACTAATGACACAATTTCCTGTAATTTATGACTCAGTGTCATCTGCCAGGACAGAATGTTGTGTTTAAACCTACAGGCTGTTGATAATGACCTTTCTTCTAAAACTCAAGTCCATATTTACTAAACAGATTATTCTATATGCAATAAACTCACTAGGGGTTGAGTAGGGCAGAACGGGGTAGATGTATGATGGTTACATTGAGAGCAAACAGTGACAAGAGAAAACATCTACATTTGTATTCCAATTGGAATCACAATTTTGAGTTCTTGATGAACTCCCTTCCAAAAGTATTATAACAGTAAAGCCAAAACTATTGCTTTTGCTAAGGCTGAAAACATTAGAGTTTGACATCAAAATATGAGATAATGTCACGTTGCAGAAAGCTTATATGACATCATTGATGTCGCACACCTTCCTCAGAAGCACAGCCAGACAGCCAGACTTTTGATAAATGTTGGCATATTATCTAGACTAGCTGTTTTAGGTGTTGCATCAACATGATGGGGTTGAAAGACCTAAACATGTATTCATTGTGTTAGTGAGAGGAGCAACAAGGAGAAGCTGCAACAATATTTCTGTCATCCACTGCTGCTGTGTGTGATCTACCTGTTTACTACTACTGCTTAGTGCACCAGTGGTTTCGGTCTTTCGGTATGATTGTATATATCCGTATATATACACCCGTATAGACGTGTGTCTGTGTGTGTGTATGTGTGTGTATATATCAGTCAATCAACTAACATTAATAAGTGACCAGCAGAGTGACCTGGTTGGACATGCTAATGACATTAGCACCGATGTTACGTTAAATTATAACCCATCAAACAACACACACGCGGAGCAGCCCAGTGTTATATAAAAAACTTTTTTTGTACAATAACTATTTCTGAGGACACGAGAAACAATTACACGCCTGCATTTAATGCATCTCTCTTCAGCGTGTGACAAAGGAATGCGACAGATTACACGGATCGGGGGTTCATGGCATTCAGGTGTACACAACAGTGTTTTAAACTAATACACTCAAATATAGAAATATGAATGCATATGTTAAAACATAGGCGTAAACTAACTCATCAAAAACATGTTTCTATACTTTTTCTATCGAGGGGGAAAAGAAAAATATGTGCTGGTTTTCACATTACGTATGTTATCCTGTATTTTTAAACATTGCAATATATATCGCAGGGTTAAAGAAAATTGCAATGTAAATTTTTTTTCTAATATCGTGCAGCCCTAGTATGTAAAGTATATACAGTATTATGCATGTTCCACCGATTCACAACGTTTTATGGCCATCAGTAGGGTGATTTTTGTGCAATCCTGCTAAGTAACCAACAGTAACCTACGAACCAACAGTGGTGAAAACAATAACTCTCACCTTTATACTTTTGTGGATACGTTTAGTATTACATGCAATTTTTCAAATGTGTTTTATTATTTTTGCCTGTTATGTGTGGTGGTGAAGATCCCAAGGGCAGCTCAGCAGGGGCCCATACTGTAGCACTTTCAGCCTCTCTTTGGTTCAGCTCTTCCTGCCAGATGATGGAAGTGGAGTCTGGAACTTTCTCTGCCTCAGGGATACCCAAGCCAGTCACTGCTACTTTGGCTGGCCCTGGCTCCTGTGTGGAGGAAGGTAAAATAAAAGCAAGACACGCTTAATATGGAAATGAAAGCACCTACTGCACCACACAGCCAATTGCTCATTTGCAAAAAAAACTACATAAAAGGTGAGAAGGCCTACCTGGGATGTTGTAGGCTCCACCTTGCGTTTCTTCTTCTGGTTCTGTTTATTGGTGCGAGGATACACAACCAACTGTTCAGTCCATCTGAATGAAGGTTGACAAGTGTGATATTAAACCTCATCCCACAACAGAAACACAAAAACAACAAAAAGGCTGGGCATTGTTAAGAACATCACAATTCGATTTGATTTAGATTCTTTAGGTTGTGATTTGATTCAATATCAATTCTTCAGGGTTGGAATTCGATTAAATATTGATTTAAACGTTCTGATATCAATTCAGTAAGTAAAATACACCAAAATTGAATGAAATTTTGACAATTTTCTATTTATCTTTGATCCCGTGTAAACATATCTCGTATGTCATGCCACCTTTTTTTTTAAGTGCGTCTTAACTTAAATGTTTATCTACTCTTGGGAATTGTTAAAATTAAACAAACACTTAGTAACATAATTAAAAGTTAAAAAATACAATTTCTTGTTAAAATTAAAAAAAAAAAAAAAAAATTACATTTTAAATCCAACACAGGGCTCTACACTGACTTTTCCATTGGTAGCACCGGACCTAGGGATGGGAAGTGATAAATCGGATGATTCCAATTCCACTTTTAGATACTGCTTAAAGATTGGATTACTTATTGATGCTCGAATTGATTCTCATATGCATAGTGAGGGGGAGGGAAAAAAAACAGCCACAGGACTTTCAATAGATTAAATAAAATAATTAAATGAATAAAATATCCCACATCCCAAAAACATGCGTGGTAGGTTGATGGAAGACTGTAAATTGCCCGTAGGTGTGAATGTGTGTGTGACTGGTTGTTTGTTTCTATGTGCCCTGCGATTGGCTGGCAACTGGTTCAGGGTGTAACCCGCCTCCCGCCCGAAGATAGCTGGGATAGGCCCGTGACCCTAGTGAGGATAAGCGGTAATGAAAATGGATGGATGGATTCTGGTTACAATATATAATGTCAAAATCGTAGAAAAACGAGTAATGTGCCACAGCACATGTTGGAAGTTCCTGCATTGTAAGCGCACCCTGAACGCATCCAATATAACTTGTAGCAAGCATGTGATGTATGTTCTTCTGCCCTCCCTGACCATGTTTTAAGCTGCTAAATGACAGCCCATTTGGAGTTTGCTGTAAAACTAAACGCACAACAAAACAAAAACACATTGTAAATTTAAACAGACTTTTTAAGATGGCGAGCTCAATGGAAAACCCTATTGAGGGGCTAGCTAAAATTAGCATTCATGGGTGGGATTTACCTTCAAATCACAAATATTCACACACAAACGCCGTAGTAACACATAGAGACAGGTAATAAAATAATATTCACAGGCATATATTCGTCCTAATCTGTGAAAAACAAGTTTAATAAAGTTCTATCGTGACGTTCTTCTACTCTTAAGCTTGCAGAAACATGTAGCTCCGTGCATGCATTGCACCATACTGCCCCGAAGAGGCCAAGGGAAACTTCCGGTCGCAGTTTTTGGCAGGGTGTAGTTTAGCGTCCAAGAATGCACTGCTACAGTTAAAATTACTGTATCACGTTTTGACTGCGTTAAAATGCATCTTTAATGTGTTATTTTGTACAGACCGGGTTTAATAGTTAAAATGCTGTCGTTTATAAATGAATCGATACCGAATTGCAGGGGGTACGAATTGTAATGCATTGATGAATCGATATTTTTAATAACAGCCTAGACTACATACCCATTAATGATTTCTTTATTCTCTCCTCTGATGAAGAACTCCTGTTCTGGAGTGATTATGCACAAAGAGTTCTTCTGGCCAGTCTTCGGTTCTGCATCGATGACATCCGTACACAGGTTCATGTTCACTGTACCCTGAGGGAGTGTAGTTGGCTAAAGGAGAATAAACAAGCAAATGGTCACTGCAACAAAGCAACAAAGAATGACAACAAGGGTAAAACATGAACAAATATGGAAAGAGTCGAAACAAGAAACAGGCCAGGGATGGGTGACTGACCAACAAAATAGTGATAACACCAGTATCATGTTTCGCATTGTGAAAATACAGATCTTAAAGAAAGCATTCTTTTAGTGCCACAGAAAGTTTCACAGCAAACCTCTTTCATCAGTCTTTTCATTTTCACTAGCAGATGTCAGGGTAAATCACATTTGTGGCGCTTATCAACAGATTACCACAGCAACTGCACAAGTCATTTCAGTTGCAGCACGAACAGGGGGGGGGAGCCATGAGATGCCAAAATAAAGCTGCTTTGTGAGTGTGATCATCTGTCCAGTTCAGTCTGTTTTTAAACATTCAACAGCACGGAAGCCTCAAATACTTCCCAACAAAGATACAGTAAGCAAACCTGTGAACTGTTTTGACACAGCTATGTTTTGTGAAACAGGATAATACCAGTAAATGTAATATTTTTGATGATGGCACAAAACCCCCACAAACATTCTCTGAGTCTGCTCTAAATCCTGTGGCTCTGTGACGAGGCTTTGTTGGGTTATGGCTGCTACAGATGTAAAACAGGTGCTGGGTTGCTTTTTAGCTCCTTTTAAGGCCAGCGAACACAGATCAAACTTTATTAAGATCTGCCTGAAACCCCCCAGGGACTGCCAAATATGGAAATTACACACCGCCTCTAGAACTCCGACCCTATGGAAGAATTTCCTCCGCTTAAAAGGGACAGTCAAGCCTGAAAATAAGTAGCAGTAGCTGTCAAGTGTATAGAACCCTTCAGTGCAGTAAAACTAACTACAACCCCAATTCCAGTGAAGTTGGGACATTGTGTTAAACATAAATAAAAACAGAATACAATGATTTGCAAATCATGTTCAACCTATATTTCATTGAATACACTACAAAGACAAGATATTAATGTTCAAACTGATAAACTTTATTGTTTTTAGCAAATAATCATTAACGTGGAATTTTATGGCTCCAACACGTTCCAAAAAAGCTGGGACAGGTGGCAAAAAAGACTGCGAAAGTTGAGGAATGCTCATCAAACACCTGTTTGGAACATCCCACAGGTCAACACGCTAATTGGGAACAGGTGGGTGCCATGACTGGGTAGAAAAGGAGCTTCCCTGAATTGCTCAGTCATTCACAAGCAAAGATGGGGCGAGGTTCACCTCTTTGTGAACAAGTGCGTGAGAAAATAGTCCAACAGTTTAAGGACAATGTTCCTCATCGTACAATTGCAAAAAATTTAGGGATTTCATTCATCTACGGTCCATAATATTATCAAAAGGTTCAGAGAATCTGGAGAAATCACTGCATGTAAGCGGCAAGGCCGAAAACCAATATTGAATGCCCGTGACCTTCGATCCCTCAGGCGGCACTGCATCAAAAACCGACATCAATGTGTAAAGGATATCATCACATGGGCTCAGGAACACTTCAGAAAACCAATGTCAGTAAATACAGTTTGGCGCTACATTCGTAAGTGCAACTTGAAACTCTACTGTGCAAAGTAAAAGCCATTTATCAACAACACCCAGAAAGGCCGTTGGCTTCTCTGGGCCCGAGCTCATCTAAGATGGATTGATGCAAAGCGGAAAAGTGTTCTGTGGTTCGACGAGTCCACATTTCAAATTGTTTTTGGAAATTGTGTACGTCGTGTCCTCCGGGTCAAAGAGGAAAAGAACCATCCGGACTGTTATGGACGCAAAGTTCAAAAGCCAGCATCTGTGATGGTATGGGGCTGTGTTAGTGCCAATGGGATGGGTAACTTACACATCTGTGAAGGCACCATTCATGCTGAAAGGTACATATAGGTTTCGGAGAAACATATGCTGCCATCCAAGCAACGACTTTTTCATGGACGCCCCTGCTTATTTCAGCAAGACAATGCCAAGCCACATTCTGCACGTGTTACAACAGCGTGGCTTCGTAGTAAAAGAGTGCGGGTACTAGTCTGGCCTGCCTGCAGTCCAGACTTGTCGTATTTTACGCTTCATAATGCGCCACACATTTCCATGGGAGACAACGGCTGTTGAACGGCTGTTGAACGGCTGAAGCTGTACATCAAGCAAGAATGGGAACGAATTCCACCTACAAAGCTTCAACAATTAGTGTCCTCAGTTCCCAAAGTTTATTGAATGTTGTTAAAAGAAAAAGTGATGAACCGTAATTTCTCGTGTATAAAGCGCATTCTTTACCCCCCAAAAATTGTCAAAAGTCAATAGTGCGCATTATACATAGGTATAGGGGCAAATGGAAACAACATTCACGATTTATAATGTATGCCGCCATCTAGTGGTTATGAAAAAGCTGTACACTTTCATTCCAAAATGCCACCACCACCTAGTGGATATAAAAAAGGTGTTGCCTACACTTTCATGACTGCATATATTTACAGTTACTGCTCATAAATTTACATACCCTAGCAGAATTTGTGAAATATTTACTGATTTATTTATTTTTATTTTTTTGACTGATGACTGAACAACAGCCATCATTAATTTCTTTATGGTATGTATCGACAGGCAGATCGGTGCAGCGTCTGCAGTGATGTGGACTTTGTATGGATCCGTTGTGGTAGAGAAGGAGCTAAGCCGGAAGACAAAGCTCTCGATTTACCGGTCGATCTATGTTACTACCCTCACCTATGGTCACGAGCTGTGGGTCGTGACCGAAAGAACGAGATCACACACGAGATACAAGCGGCCGAAAAGAGTTTCCTCCGCAGGGTGTCCGGACTCTCCCTTAGAGATAGGGTGAGAAGCTCGGTCATCCGGGAGGATTTCAGAGTAGAGCCGCTGCTCCTCCACATCGAGAGGAGCCAGATGAGGTGGCCGGGGCATCTGATTCGAATGCCTCCTGGACGCCTGCCTGGTGAGGTGTTCCAGGCACGTCCCACCGGGAGGAGACCCCGGAGACGACCCAGGACACGCCGGAGAGACTACATCCTTCGGCTAGCCTGGGAACGCCTCGGGATCCCCCCGGAAGAGCTGGATGAAGTGGTTGGGGAGAGGGAAGTCTGGGCGACCCTGCTTAAGCTACTGCCCCCGCGACCCGACCTCGGATAAGCGGAAGAAAATGGATGGATGGATGGTTATGTTTTGTTTAATGATAATGCTTTTCTGAAATGCTTGACCGTTTAATTTCATCCATCCATCCATTTTCTGAGCCGCTTCTCCTCACTAGGGTCGCGGACGTGCTGGAGCCTATCCCAGCTGTCATCGGGCAGGAGGCGGTGTACACCCTGAACGTGTTGCAGCCATAAAATTCTAAATTCATGATTATTTGCTAAAAACAATCAAGTTTATCAGTTCAATACAAATCATTGTATTCTGTTTTTAAGTTGAACACAGCGTCCCAACTTCATTGGAATTGAGGTTGTACATCTACAGTAATACTGTATCTGCATAGCATGCTCTGCCAC
This sequence comes from Phycodurus eques, assembly GCF_024500275.1. NCBI lineage: Eukaryota > Metazoa > Chordata > Actinopteri > Syngnathiformes > Syngnathidae > Phycodurus > Phycodurus eques. The sequence continues at coordinate 18,763,365 of NC_084543.1, forward strand.
TTCGGGGTTAGCTTCTGCCCTTTTCAGATATAATTCACAATATTGTGATGTACAGGAAGTTTCTCGATTTACAAACGAGTTCTGTTCCTATGTTGGCGACGTAACACGAATTTCCGCGTAAGTCGGATTTCACCGTTAAACTCAGTCGCATGAGTGAGACGGGACTGTGAAGGAGGAAGGAGTGCGCGCAGGTGCGAGTGTGTACAGTGGCAAGTGTAGTGACGGCGACCGGGGAAGAGTAGCGATTAGCGGAGGATCCGTGAACGTTGAATGTGCAGAGGAGCTAATAAAGCCATTAAAGCAGCAAATCGGTGCTTGGTGACTTTATTGTTGCCGCCACCCGGCTCAGCTGTGCAACGAAAGAAGGGAGTTAACCCCTGCGTCTCCCGACCACGGTCAGGTGACCGTAGCAGGAAAGGTTAACACTTCGTATAAAGAAACTAAAATACATTAAAATCAATTTAAAAAAAAAAAAGATTCTGTACTTACCATTACTGGTGAGAGTGTGAAAAAAGGAGGGAGAAAAAGGCAAAGATACTCCCGGCGCACAAACACAGACAAGCACTATGCACTAGCTAAGCAGAAACACTATGGTGCTGGGGACAAAATGGCGGACGAGGCACGGGCGTCGTAAAGTCGAAACGTCGTAGGTCGAGTACGTGGTAACTCGAGGACTTCCTGTATATACAAATGTGTAAGTAGCTGTTAGACAGTAAATATTTGTTGTAACCTATTACTAAGACAACAGATACCGTTCAATAATTCACTGATTAATCACATAACTTCCCACTTTCCAAAAAGCACCTTAACAAAATACACCACAACAATTTAGAGCCAAAATAAATATTACCAATGGCCATTTGACCAAATGTTTTGATTGACTTTGGAAAAAGTAACAATAAATGCATCTTTCAATTAGTTGAGCCTGAATCAACAACAGCGCCTCTAATGGGTGTAGTCAAGGAGTAAACCCCATTTTGCCTCAACTGCTTCAATTAATCAACAATAACTCACCAAAATCCGCCAAATTCTTAATTATTCATGACATAATTAATCAAAATGGCACAAAACTTGACAATGAATTATTTAGCATACATGTCACATTTCATCTGCAAGTTCATGTAGTGTGGTGAATGCCTACCATTGGCTGAAAGCCAAAATGGACACAATGCTATGAAAGGAAATTTTCATAGGATGAGCCAAAGGCAAGTCTCAAGAGTCTCCCACGTCAGGCTGTGGCGAGAACATTGCTTTTTTATGGTGCCGAGGCATAGTACTGTTCATCAAAACCTTTCACAGGAATTGACAGTCTGGCTTCCCCTTATGGTGGAGGGTTAGGCCTTTTAAAGATGAAAATGTACCAATGGATCCCAGAAAGATGAATTCTACATTGGGCTTTAACAGATTGGTTTGATAAATATTTGTATGTCCAAGGACAGACACGGCTTTGAGAGGAAATGGTCGCCTTCTCGTTTCCCATGTTCACATATTTATTTATCTTTTAAAGATTCTGGGGTGGTCTTACTTGACTTCCATTCTTTTAAGATAAAATCTGTATCTCCGTGTCATACAAGTCCATTTATGGCAATTTTATTACTGGAATGTGTAAATAAGGTGCGCTTACAGTATTTTTCACATTTATGTTGCACGAGCACCCTAGCATCAGCTGAGCTGCTTGCTGTGGCAGGCCTTGTGTGGAATGTCTGGGTCTGAAGCATATCTAACGTTTTCTTTTGTGGTTTTTAGGAGCTAGAATTCTCTTTTTCTTGGTCTGTGATGCTGGGACTGTATGCTTACCAAATAAGGGCATTGAAAGAGGAATGCTGGTTTCAACAGAAGAGCATCTTTCCTTCCATTCGTTATGAAAAGACTCCAGGTTTTAAAGAGGTCATTGCTTCAGTTCACATCCTGCTATCTACTGGGTGCAAAATAACAGGTGATGTCATCGACTCCCTGGACCTTTAATCTTCAAGATGATACAAATGTTTAAACCACCGACAAGGGAAACAAGCCCCTCCTCCGACCTGGCTATGAGTAAAAAAAGCTATGACAAACTACTGTAGCCTGAGTGTAAGTAAAAGCTTGTATGAAACAAAATGAAAAGCACAAGCTAACCGTCTCTTAATCTCTCTGCTGTCCCTATCTAAGAGAGTTTCTCTGCTTATCAAGCTTTAGGAAACAACACAAAAGTAACAGATCACGATAATCCCTAGAACACTGCTGTACTCGCTTTTCTTGCACCCCGTAGTCCCCCTTTCCAAGAAGTCAAGGCAGATGACCATGTGACTATGTTCCCTGGCTATACGTACAAACCCTAACCCTAACCGTATTATGTTTATATTTATGTTTAACACAACGTCCCAAGCGGCACGGTGGCCGACTGGTTAGAGCGTCAGCCTCACAGTTCTGTGGACCGGGGTTCAATCCCCGGCCCCGCCTGTGTGGAGTTTGCATGTTCTCGCCGTGCCTGCGTGGGTTTTCTCCAGGCACTCCGGTTTCCTCCCACATCCCAAAAACATGCATTAATTGGTTCCTCTAAATTGCCCGTAGGTGCGACTGTGAGTGTGAATGGTTGTTTGTTTGTATGTGCCCTGCGATTGGCTGGCAACCCGTTCAGGGTGTACCCCGCCTCCTCCCTGATGACAGCTGGGATTATATATAAAAAATAAATTTAAAGCTTCTTGAATGGAATACTATCACATAATGTATGTTTATAAATAAAGTAGGTCAGACGTTTGTGATGTAAAGTTGCTTTCACAGATCAGAACTAAAAAATAATGCACCAAATTTTTAATGCACACTTGAAAACAGACCACATTACAGTGTATGCACACTAAAACTATTAGCACAGTCAATATCAATTGACATGCTGGTAAAGAGGATGGCATTCACTGTTCAACATGGACAATAGTTCTACACACTTTCACACCATCAAAAGGTACAGCAGTTGTCAAATAAACGGCCAAAAAGAAGCAGATTTACCACGTTATGCTGAAGAGATTGCAGGGGCACCCCAAATATAATAATAATTTACAACACAAGAATGAAAACTGGAATCTGGTGTCTGCTTGGATCCAATCTCAAGCGGCATTTTCATCAAGGGGGCTGTTCAGGTATGGTTCAGATTGGTAAATCCTGATCAGATTTACACAGTGGGTACGATGGTGATAGGTGCAACAGCTATGTACTTTAATAGCATTACACCAGAGCTCTGAAACAGCATGAAGACACACCGATTAATTAATGGAACGCAACATGGTGCTGTGTGCTGACAAAAATCCTCTCTGTTATAGAACATGATTTTGAATCGAGTTTTGTTTTCTTCCCATTCCACTTACCACCAAGATGGAAGTGGGGTGGTCCAAAAAATACGCACTGTACCGAACAGAACCATAGTGCTTGGTAGAAACAAGGCTCCACATAACACTGTACATGAAAAATATACATAAACATACCATGAAAAGTAAGGAAATTTGTGTTTAACATATTTCTTTGTTGTAACAATGTTTCTTGGCGATGAATATCATACTGTTGGAGAGCCTATATATTTACATTTTTGTAAGGAACACATTTGTAAGGAACATGCATACAGTATGTGGGATGGCCAGTATTTGGGTTGTACCCAGGAAAAATTTGACAAATCTCCTCTGCCAATGCCAAAACAGCTTGTTTTGCTGTTACCAGTGACTCTTGTTTTGATCTTTGGTACCTCCAAGCGCTGCCAATCTGGTGCCTGATTAGCACAACCTGTGAGCATGGGCCCTGTTAAAGTGGTCAGGTGTCTGCTCCAAGAATCGAAATGCCACATTTGACTGATTTGGATGGGGCTGGTGCGAAGAAGATGAAACCGCAGGAAAACCAATTCCTCACCATGTCAGCATTTAGGTATCGTAAACTGTCTTCCAGAGATTTAGTGTATGATACGGCTGACAGCTGCCTGCATCAATAATCCGGAACAGACTGTTTGCAGCCATATCTCCAGTCTCATAGGGCGCCAGGAGACTATGACTATGAACATGTGAAGGAACGTTATGTTTAGCGATGAGTACAGATTGTGCCTATGGCAGTTGGATCGTAGGATCAAAGTGTAATGAGGACACAGAGAACGCTGATGCCTGCACACATGGCGTACCATCTTTTGGTGGAGGCAGTGTGATGATAACACACTACGCCGCCAGGAACTCAAATCCTGCAGTGCCAGACGTGTCCCCCTGCTTAAGCCAGTACATGTCCAGGCCTGTCTGAAGTTTGCTAGAGAGCATTTGGATGATCCAGAAGAGGATTGGTCATATGGTCAGATGAAATCAAAACAGAACCTTTTTGTAAAGACTCAACTTGTCATGTTTGGAGGAGAAAGTGCTGAGTCGCATCTAAAGAACACCATACCTACTGTGAAGCATGGGGTGGAAACATCATGCTTTGGGGCTGTTTTTCTGCAAAGGGACCAGGAGGACTGATCCATGTAACGGAAAGAATGAATGGGGCCATGTATCGTGAGATTTTGAGTGAAAACCTCCTTCCATCAGCAAGGGCATTGAAGATGAAACGTGGCTGGGTCTATCAGCATGACAATGATACCAAACACACTGCCCAGGCAACAAAGGAGTGGCTTCGTAAGAAGCATTTCAAGGTCCTGGAGTGGCCTAGCCAGTCTCCAGATCTCAACCCCATTGAAAATCTTTGGAGGGAGTTGAAAGTCTGTGTTGCCCAGCGACAGCCCCAAAATATCACTGCTCTAGAGGAGATCTGCATGGAGGAATGGGCCAAAATACCAGCAGCAGTGTGTGAAAACCTTGTGAAGACTACAGAAAAAGTTTGGCCTCTGTCATTGCCAACAAAGGGTATATAACAAAGTACTGAGATGAACTTTTTTTATTGATCAAATACTTATTTTCTACCATAATTTGCTACTCAATTCTTTACTTGTTAGGTCAAGCAGAATGGAAAATCTGTATCCCGTTTATGCTGGAACAGTTTTACTGCGTCCCAGTTTTTAAGCTTCCGCTGTGGTATTATAATTTAGGTTTATTGAGAATCAGACTTGATCAGTCGAACAGAACAAAGTTTCGAGAAGGGAGAGAGAAGACAAAAGACAAAGCACTAATTGTAAACAGGATGAGAGAAGTAAATCATTACATTATCTACAACAATGAAACATTAAATATGAGTGTTGCATGGGCTGTAGTGCTACACCCTGTGAGGGAAGGACAGGACAAGATAGAACAGGACAAGGACAGGATGCAGGGCAAGGGTCGTGAACCCGACTGTACAACTGAAGTGTGGTGGCATTAATTATGTGAATTATAAAAGTCTATAGGACGAGAGTATAAGTGAGGGGATACACAAGCGATTTTCATATTCATGAGTTATTTGTCGCAGTAAGTGAGTGACCCCACACCCAGTGAAAGAGTACTAGGGGTGTGTGTCTGCGGATACATACAAGTGAATTGATACCATTTTACATGCACAACGACTGACAGAAGTGTCCTGTAATTGCTGTGGCCGCACCGCGGGGGCTGAGGACCCCACCCACCCAATCAATCGAGGGGAGGGATTGGGCCCAGGGATCCACCCGAGAACAGCCCGGCGGACGGGACACGTCCCACACCGAGGGACCCAGGGCGGTCCGCCGGCCCCACCGAGGCGCCCCGACAACCGGTCACCCAGTGGGGGCCACAGGGACCCAATGCCACCCCCCCAGCCATCCACCCCACCCACCGCCCCACACGCCCCGCCAACCCACCCCAGGAGAGCAAGACGCCCCCCCGACAAGGGAAAGATACGGGGGGCGGGGTGAACCCAAGGAGTAGCCGCGGGCAATGAGAGGTCAGCCCCAACACCAAGCAGTCATCCAGCCCGAGGGGCCCGGCCTCAGGAGCATCCGCCATGCAAGTAAGTACGGCTATGGCTGGTATTGTCTGGGACACCACAGAGTGGAGTTTCCTCTCAATTCTTTTGGGTCATTTCCGGTAGCCGTTTTTACTTTCCTTTCAGTAACAAGGAACAAAGCAACAACAATGGCGACCGTGGAACAGTGTCTGCTAGAACAAATGGGCCTGGATGACCAGCTGATCCATTTAATTATGCTGCACAATTGATCAAGGCACCGGCATAGATGGTATGTAGAACCAAGTGCCCGCTGAGTACGTCATCACAGCATGTGACTAAATCGGACCAATCACGAGAGATGATCTCCACGGCGTACTACGCGTAGCAACAATTTTTGCCGTGTGCGCGTCAAGCTACACAGAGGGGGCGGGCCAATTCGTCTGTCACGTGATGCAATGTGGCCGTTGTCAAGCGCGCGACTAAAAAGAGGCCTTTAAAGTTCAAAAAGTCAGTCAGCGCTCAGCAAGCAATGCAAATGTTAAAAAATGAATACAAATAAATTTAAAACATGCCCGTGTGCTCCTAGCTTGAATGGCACCATGTGCGAGATCCCCCCCCCCATGGCTCTTAACAACTGTTTGTTTGTGTGTGATCTATTTAAATAATTACTTTGATATTTGAAAATATAAATATGTAATGTATTTTGCTGTTTATTTTATCATTATTATTATTTATTTTTTTAAAGTGCCATAAACCAACAATTCTCAGAGACAAGTGGTCTTTTAATGTGTGAAAAAAGGGTTAGACAAATGTCATTTTATAGAATTAGGTTAAGTCAACTCAAAGTTCTTTATAATGTCTACATAAGCAAAGGCTAACTATTGCATTGTTTCCGCACAAAATGGAATTGTATCGAATAATCATATCGCTACCATACTGAACCGTATCATATCGTTCTGCCCTTAAAGATGTTTTTGAATCAAATTGTAACCTGTGTATCTAGATATGTATCGAATCGGCATTGAGTATCGGCCAGAGATTCCCAACCCTAATTGCCATTATCTGAGTATCACCACACTAGTCACGGTACACTTTCGTTGCTCAATGACTCCCCACACTCATGTTTTTATGTCCAAAATGTATATTTCGTCATAGTGGCTGTTTGTTGTCATCCACCAAACACCAAAGAAGAGTCAGTGGTAACAGCAACAACAGATGTTTGACATCAACAGAGAAGAGGCTGGCAACTTTTTCTTTTCATGGGGGCAACTCACATAATCAGCTCTGCTGCTCATTCCACAAATACATGTTCCTTACAAAGGTGGTACAATTTAAATCTACCAAACACAAATGTCCTTATTTTTTGCGGTCAGTCTAATATTAGATCCACTTTACAACTACAGATTAAGATTGTTAACCTTGTAAAAGCATATCACCCAGTATATTATTGACTTGACTAAAACCCTTGCTAACTCTACAAATAATTTAACTGTATTACTGCCATAGCATAATCATTCCTGGTACCACCTTGGCTCTGCAGAACATAGATGAAAGTGGATGAAGAGCAATAAACTAGGTTACGATATGATCAAAAATGTAAGAGACTGTGTGGATGGGTGTGGTATAAGAAATCACAACTGCCCCCATTGGAGGCCTGAGTCATTGGGCAAACACGGATGAGCCTGATGACATATAGACCATTAAACGTGCCTTAATATGCGCTCCGAGAATTTGGAGAGTTCTGATCTTAGGCGTCCAGAACATTTTCCTGACCCAGTTTTCCTGCCTTGTGGAGTACATGAAAGGACTAGAGTACAATGAGACTGCTAGTTTTGGAATCATTGTTACAATAAGAGGAAAACACAACTGCACACCAGTCTGGGTGCCACTGGAAACAGAGTGGAAACATGTATGCACTATTGTAGTCAATGGCACACAAATGTGACTTGATAACATCTGACCTTCAGCACCGCACTGTCTAGTCTGACTATTCAGAAGCTTTGCCATCATTTTATACAAAGACGTCCTCCTAAACTAAACCATGACAACTCTTCAGCAGGACCTATTTGTATGAGAACTGGTAAGTCCAGATATTTAAATTTCATGCATTTTTATCCAAACTGTGCGCTCCCAGTATTTACACTGAAGCCTTACCAGCTAGTACGTAAGGACCACTTTTTCCAGACTATCAACACAAACACGTGAAACATTTACTTCTATAGAGGTGAGCATTTTAGTACTTACTGATTCATCCAGGGCGAAGCGCAGACAACCATGTTCGTACAATACAAAAAATCTCCGTTGCCATTTCTGTTGGAAGAAATAAATATGAGAATATCATCCACAGTAGAGTAGACATGCTGACATACATAAAAATGTAAATACAGTATACAGATTGGATCGGGAGTAGATTTTGATAAGGCCAAGCCCTAACAACACACGATTAGTGAACATGATTGACTGTTGCTGGTAGTTTCGCTTGGGCAACAAAATTATTTGTTGGACAGCTTTCATTGGCTCGACCAATACTCTGAACAATGGGAAAATTCAAGTAGTTCTAGATTTACACAAGTTGGTCTTTGAGTGACATTTCTATACAACTGCAGATTCCAAGATAATTGGTTAAAAGAACTGTACAAGTTCTTTGGATCTGTCACCAATTTACCTTGGTCTGAAAGAAAGCCCAAATTGTCAAAAGGAAATTGGTGAGGATATCCAGGAACTACCAAGGCTCAAAATGTCTGAAATCAACACCTTCAACCTTGTCTGAAATGTAAAGCTGCCCTCATGGTCAAGCCAATACCTTCTGGAAAAATGTTGGGTCAGACGAGACAAATCCGAGCCACCGTGGCAAGAAAGTATGTTTACAGGAGTCAAGATGAGGCTTAAACAAAGAAGATTGTACGAACTACCTAGCATGGTGGCTGTAGTATCACACTCAGGGGGTTGTTTTTTTGGAAATGGTACTGGTGCACACAAGTAGATGGAATAATGAAGGACATAACCTACAAATTTACCACTATTAATAGAGGTAACATATTTTTACACATATGCCTATTAAGAATGGTCAAATGTTAAATCATTCATTTTGCATACCGCTTATCCTCACTAGGGTCGCGGACGTGCTGGAGCCTATCCCAGTTGACTCTGGGCGAGAGGCGGGGTACACACTGAACCGGACGCCAGCCAATCGCAGGGCACATATAACCAAACAACCACACGCACTCACATTCACACCTACGGGCAATTTAGAGTCTTCAATTAACCTACCATGCATGTTTTTGGGATGTGGAAGGAAACTGGAGTACCCGGAGAAAACCCACGCAGGCACGGGGTGAACATGCAAACTCCACAAAGGCAAGGCCGGATTTGAACCCAGGTCCTCAGAACTGTGAGGCAGATGTGCTAACCAGTCGTCCACCGTTCCGCCTGGTCAGATGTTACTTTGTAAAAATTGCCTGTGCAAGTAATAAAGTTTTTATGAAGGTGACAGTTTGACCTTGGAATTAACCATTAGTATGGGGGGACTTTAAATTTCCTTGTAATTTACCTTAGACAATCCAATATCTTCTGTAACATTTACCATTGAATTCAGGTTTTATAGCTTTAAGGAGGGGTCACCCGATCAAATCTTTGAGATTGGATATCAGTCCAATGTCAGCAAAAAACGAGTATCAAATCAGATCGGACTGGATCTAAAATCTCAGATTTGACCACTCTTATACAAGCAGTCCATTATATGCTCCGCTCCAGCCCTTCTATCTAGCAGCACCCGGACTAGCATGCATAGCCCTCGTGATCACAACAATAGGTTGCTCATGTACTACCATAGTAGCAAGGAGTAACACTAAATGTTGCTTGCTTAGTCATTAATTGTTGAAGTTCACTGTAAAACTACATACACATAACAATAGAATTACACCTATTAAATTTTTAAATACAACCCCAATTCCAATGAAGTTGGGACTTTGTGTTTAACATAACTAAAAACAGAATACAATGATTTGCAAAACATGTTCAACCTGTATTTAATTGAATACACGACAAAGACAAGATATGTAATGTTCAAACTGATAAACCTTACTATTTATAGCAAATAATCATTAGCGTAGAATTTTATGGCTTCAACACATTCCTAAAAAGCTGGGACAGGTGGCAAAAAAGAAAGTTGAGGAATGCTCATCAAACACCTGTTTGGAACATCCCACAGGTGAACAGGCTCATTGGGAACAGGTGGGTGCCATGATTGGGTAGAAAGGGAGCTTCCCTGAATTGCTCAGTCATTCACCAGCAAAGATGGGGCGAGGTTCACCTCTTTGTGAACAAGTGCGTGAGAAAATAGTCGAACAGATTAAGGACAATGTTCCTCAACGTACAATTACACGGAATTTAGGGATTTCATCCTCTACGGTCCATATTATCATCAAAAGGTTCAGAGAATCTGGAGAAATCACTGCATGTAAGCAGCAAGGCCGAAAACCGACTTTGAAAGCCCGTGACCTTCGATCCCTCAGGCGGCACTGCATCAAAAACCGACATCAATGTGTAAAGCATATCACCACATGGGCTCAGGAACACTTCTGAAAACCAATGTCAGTCAATACAGTTCGGCGCTCCATCCGTAAGTGCAACTTGAAACTCTACTATGCAAAGCAAAAGCCATTTATCAACAACACCCAATAACGCCGGCGCCTTCTCTGGCCTTGAGCTCATCTAAGATCGACTGATGCAAAGGGGAAAAGTGTTCTGTGGTACGACGAGTCCACATTTCTAATTGTTTTTGGAAATTGTGGACGTCGTGTCCTCCGAGCCAAAGAGGAAAAGAACCATCCGGACTGTTATGGACGCAAAGTCCATAAGCCAGCATCTGTGATGGTATGGGGCTGTGTTAGTGCCAATGGCATGGGTAACTTACACATCTGTGAAGGAACCATTAATGCTGAAAGGTACACACAGGTTTTGGAGAAACATACGCTGCCATCTAAGCAACGTATTTTTCATGGACGCCCCTGCTTAATGAAGCAAGACAATGCCAAACCACATACTGCACGTGTTACAACAGCATGGCTTCGTTTTAAAAGAGTGCGGGTACTAGACTGGCCTGCCTGCAGTCCAGAGCTGTCTCCCATTGAAAATGCGTGGCGCATTATGAAGCATAAAATACAACAACGGAGACCCCGGACTGTTGAACAGCTGAAGCCGTATATCGAGCAAGAATGGGAAAGAATTCCACCTACAAAGCTTCAACAATTAGTGTCCTCAGTTCCCAAACGTTTATTGAATGTTGTTAAAAGAAAAGGTGATTAACACAGTGGTAAACATGACCCTGTCCCAGGCTTTTTTGGAACGTGTTGCAGCCATAACATTCTAAGTTAATGATTATTTGCTAAAAACAATTACCTTTATCAGTTTGAACATTAAATATCTTGTCCATCTTAGATGAGCTCGGCCGAGCCCAGAGAAGCCGGTGGCGTTTCTGGGTGTTGTTGATAAATGGCTTTTGCTTTGCATAGTAAAGTTTCAAGTTGCACTTACAGATGTAGCGCCGAACTGTATTTACTCAACTTTCTCAGTCTATTTTGCCACCTGTCCCAGCTTTTTTGGAATGTGCCAAAATTCTAAGTTAATGACTATTTGCTAAAAACAATAAAGTTGATCAGTTTGAACATAAGATAGCTTGTCTTTGTCGTGTATTCAATTAAATATAGGTAGAATATGATTTGCAAATCATAGGATTCTGTTTTGATTTATGTTTAACATAACGTCCCAACTTCATTGGAATTAGGGTTGTACATCACAAACTTTGTTTCTTTGTATTTGTTCACAAAGATTGCTAGGTCAAAGCTCACAAACAATAAATGAAAAACACAATTGACGAGCTCACGGAAATTAGCATCGAACTCATGGCACTTACAGTATAGCTCTCAAAATAATGAATATTGGTACACAAACTGTATGTATTCTTCAAACTCTGTGAAAAACGAGTTATATTAACAATATTCAATCCTGAGTTCAGAGAATTAATGGATGGATGGATGGATGGACTTCTACTTTCTTTGTGACTGGAAGTGTGCATCTCATTGCGTGCACCACACTGTCCCTCAGAGGTCAAAGACATGCACAGCACAGTTCTTTTATAAAACCCATTGATTACTAAGTTTTTCTCACATCAACTGTTGCTGATTAATGTTCTCTGGTTGAGTGATATCACTTGATCAAGCATTTTCCAACATTCCATACTACAAAATAAGTAAATTATGTATAATTATTGCTGATATCGGATCGGACCAATATCGGTATTGGCTAAAACTTAAGGCTGCAATATTAGTTTCACTATCGGAGGTGAAAAAGTTGGATCAGGACATCCCTAGCTTTTAGTATCTAATATAGGGCATGCACTTACCCGCGATCGCTGCATAGGATTGTCAAAGTCAGTTCCCTCAGGGGCCAAGCACAACCATCCACCATAAATCGGCTTAGCCTGTAAAAGAGGGAGAAGGAGAAAAAAAAGAACCATTTAGGTAATAATTAAAACTTGGTGTGTGTGCAAGCTGAGGGGGGTGGGAGAAAGAGAAACAGTGTAAATATAAGACAAGTCTTTTGGGCTCCAGATGTTGCCCAAAAGACTTGTTGCCCTTGCAGTGCATTTCAAAGCCACACAAACCAGCAGGCCTTTTAGTGTAATCAACTCTGTTCCATGAAATGCTAAGGAGCCCCCCCCCCACCCACAGCTTTCCTTTAACAAGTTACAGAATTAGAGTGTAGCAAACAGCTCTCTTTGCAACACCACCTGCTTTTTGACAAACCAAACCATCTATCAAACCGTAAAATGGTCTGATCACGACTCTATTATAGCACAAATTAAATTGGACGTGAACTGAATATAATGATGCAGCTATTCCAGTTCTGATTGTCAGTATTGGCTAATGAATTTGTACTGTAAAATGTGTCACATACAAAGCACTGATAATCACCTTGTGGTTTACGATTGGACATGTTGGTTGAAAAGAGTGATGTCACCCTACTTCAGCAGAAATGAAGACAAAAAGTTCCAAAACAATAGCTGGTGAAAATTATAAAATGTCTGGAAGCAACCCACAAACAACCCATAAAAAAAGAACACATGCATACTCCAAATGACGAGCAACTTTCAGCTATATCGGTTTTATGTGGTCTGCTGAGATGAGAGGCTTAGCTACATCTCACCGCATAATTTTTACAAGCATAGTTTGCTAAATATCTTTCATCAGATACACTGCTCCATAGGCAGAGCTATGTTTACACATCAACCAAGCTATAGCTTGTTCATTTGATGACATGCCTGAAAATTCTGTTCAGTAGCTCACCCGTCCGTCAACGGGACACCCAAGGCAGCTTAAAGGTAAATCTGACAATAAGACTGCTGTAAAATATGATAGTGCTGCAGATGACAACTAAGCATATCCGGAAAAAGGCTGGAATATTTAAACTTTGTGCAAGGAATTACAGTTTAAGTTTTAATTCAATAAAGAATATGACAAATCCCTCCCTCCCTTTAGTTTTATACAAGGGTTCATCTTTTGGATTACTATATTGAGTTTGATAGACTCAAAATGTGACAAAAACTTCTTTAGTGTAGGCAAACTACTGTGGAACCTTGAACCCCTGAGAGCATAAAACTTGAATAAAACAAACATTTTCAGAAAATGCACCTCTAAAGTCGCATATAAACCCAAGAACTTCAAACCACCTCAATGGGCCTATATTCAGTAAATTACAAAAGGAGGATAGCTCTGTACCTGTGTTGTGCTTTCTCTTTAACCATTTCGCTTGGCAAACTAATAAAAAAAATTTTTTTTGTTATTTAGAAAACCAAAAACTAGATAAATATGTTTTAAATTAAATCATCAGCATAACTGAGCAGTTTTTGAACTTGGTTTTTACAAAGACTAATATTTGGTTTCTTTTGTTAGTACAAAATAGGTATAGGCTTTTGTTAATCGCATGGTACACTATGGGCATGCAATAGCTAAGCAGGGACCTCCTCTTGCACACTTGCATGTCTAAGCTTGCTTATACTCAATAAAACCAATGTATGATTATAAGTAGTATGTGGGTATTTTGGAATCAGGCATGACATGAAATAAGAGCAGACATTCTGACAAGACTTGGTCTTAATGTACTATGTATCATAATACAGTGATTAATACATTTTTGGCACACCTGCTACTGTATATCACAGATTATAAGCAAATATTTTTTAGTTTTTTACAGTACAGGAATGTCTATTTTAGAGTTGTGTGCCTTTAGCGTAATACCACTTTGTTCCGCAACATGTCGGGCATCACTCAGCCCTACTGGATGTAGATAAAGCATAATTAAGATGAGATTAATAATGCCCGCCACACACTGCACGATGTAGCCAAACGCGACTTGGACTGGACCATCTCAAAAAACGTGCAGTGACAGGCGACTCACACCTGCACATTAAGTGATTTGATCAAGGGATGCCCTGCGACGTTAAACTGCCAGCCTGTCCAGGCTTCTGAGGCACCACATACAGTATATTGTACTGTATCACTTTTATTCAACCATAAAAAGATAAAGTGACAATCAAGGGAGAAGCGGGTTGGTCCAGAGAGAGGATGTGGGTGAAAACAAAAGCAAGAGGGGATACAGCATACATAGAGGCTCAGCTCACCACCATTCACTTGAATGCAAGCTACGTACATCGCTCGTGTGCATTTTGACGACAACGACTGCACGCTTTGCTATTTCATCTACATGCACATCTTAAATTACATATATATAGTTAAGTATTGTTCTCTAGCTTAAAACCCGGAAGTGTATTTTGGGGGCTTGTGATCATTGGCTGTAATCGGCGACATTGCTACATAATTGCCGCAAAACCAGTGGCCGAGTGATCAGCCACTCATGAGAGGTAGTTGCCGAACAGTTTGGCCGCATCGCTCGGTGTGCAGCAGTCATAAGAGGCAGAGAGGGTCCACTACGAAGCTGCTGTTGGCATGTAGTAGAGAGAAAACACGCCTGTGAGGAATGTTGTACTGTACAGTTTAGTTAAATGTTTGGTGTTTAAATACAGCAAGTTTAATTCTCTTTTGTTGCATGCTATGTTGCTCCATGCGTGTCAAACTAGTATTTGTTTGAAGGTTTATAATTACTGCAACAGCCATGCTGATTTGAGTTAGCCCATCTATGGTGTTACGCATTATATGTTAGCATTAAGCTAGCTGACTTTCATTATAATATGGTTTAGATGAACATTTAGGTGTTTCAAAATACAATGTTTAATTCTCTTTATTTATATGTCAGTTTTACAATCAACTTCAACTGGGAGTGACAACACAAAGCCCGAAGCAAGCACACTGCGCCTCATATTTGGAGAACTGCACGAGAGAGTCTTCTCTTTTGCTTTTGTAGTTTTGTGATAGTCTCCCATTTCTTGACAGTGCAAGAGTGCGAACAGGTGCTAAGGAGTGCTTTTAAAAAGTGTTTTTAGTCAGTTTAAGTGTGTTGAAATGTGTTTAAAGCATGTGAGAGGGGAAAAAATATATTTTAAATTCCATGGTCTCTATTATGGTTTTTCACCTATCGGAGGTAGGTCTGGACCATATTCCCTACGATAAATAGGGGTTCACTGTAGTGTACGAGTAATACGATGAATACATTTTAACAGTGATAAGGATAGCGTCACACCTGCTGGCTCTCACATTAATGTGAACATTTATGAAATAAATCTGTCATGGGAAGAAAGTGTTTACTCTCAGAACATCAAAAATACCATCAAACATTGTTCAGTCTAATTGGCACTTCTGACAATATAACAAATACCAATACAGCTCAAACCCTAAATGCCCAGAAAAGTATCGGTGTGAGTGTTTTTAACGGTTTGGGGTATGCCATATAATGTAAGCATATGACCCGTTTCTGTGCATTTTCATTATTTATCACGTTAAATTCCAAAAGACAGAGACTTTGAAATCTGCCAAATAAACGAGGACAACTGGATTGACGAAGGACTCATACAGTTAATGGTAATAGCAACTGTTTAATCCTACTCTTACTATGAATTATATACTTATTTAACGGTTTAGAATGCTATTGAGACTTGCATTTTCATTCTTTTGTGTATCCCTTATCCTGTTTAGGGTCACAGGGAACCCCCAGCATATCCCAGCCAACTTTGGGCGAAAGGTAGTATACATACTGGACTAGGGTAAATAGACATATGCAACCATTCCCAAAAAAACATTCATGCTGATGTGCAACTTCAATCTCACTAAGGTAAAACGTACTAAGAGATAACCCACACAAGCACAAAAATGTTAACCTTAGTCAATACAGTATGATCAGAATAAATAAGTATTGGAACATTTGGTCCATATTAGATCTGTAGGCTCAGTAGTATCTTAGAACAGAGTGAGTCAAAAAGAAGCCTCTCAGACCTCTACTCCCGTTTCCCAAACCCACACTTCCTTTCTCTCCACGTGACTGCGGCTCCCACTCATTTTATCCCATCGCATCCCTCGAGGCCTTTACCCGCCACTCCCACGCACATGTCAACTTTAGCCAGACAGCATTCTCCATCACTGTCCAGCCTCCCATCTCTTCACCCTGGCAGTGTGATCCCACAAGCCCAACCAAACATGGGCCGCCAAGTTCGGAAAAAAGTAACCAAGTGAAAAGGGTGGAATTCAAGGAGGCATTAACTCATTTTAAAGTACACTAACTGTAATAAACGTAGTTCTCTAGAGCCCGCCAACAACAGTCCACCTTTCTTCGAGCATTCTGGCAGACATTGTTTATATTGGATACTACAGTATCTTTTCAACATTTAGTGCTCATCCCTTAACATGGCTTTTCCATGTGTGCTTTCAAAAGGGAATTCTTAAGTTCATGCTCCCTTTTTTTGTTCTAATCATCTTACACTTTGTTTACAGTGCAAATGTATTTTGGAAAGTAACCAATATATGGTGTTTCGACATGATTATGACGCCCCAAAAGACTGTCGTAGTTAATGGTTTGAATCCATGCATTCACAGATAAGCTATATCAGTAAACGGCAACATCCAAAGCTGCACACGCCTTAGCCTTTTCAACTTGACATTGAAGTTAAATAGAGTTGTTACACTATACAAGTTAAGTTCAGACAGTCTTGTCAAAACTTGCGTGTTCAAGCTCTCCTTGCTGCATATTTAAGAGTCTATTTACACACACTGAAGCTTGCTTTCTCAAGTCTAAAGCAGTAAAACTGTTTACCCTCTGACATGGTTCCTTTTTACACTGTAAAAAAGCGAATGAAAATACAGCACAACTAATAATGTGAGACTGCTATTTTATTTTATTGGTTGACCATGAACAGAAAAAAGGCTTTTACAGTATGAAGATGAAACTTTAATAATTATCTGGACAAGCCATCATGCTAAAGTACACCAATAAATAGCATAATACATTTTAAGGTGGCATTTTGAGAAGAGATGGGCCTAATAACCAAATGTTAATAATTTGGTCAATTGTGCAGAAATACTTGTTGATCATTTGCAACTTAAATCGATTGAGGAAAACTGCAGTCAATGAATTGCAACCAGCAGAGGTGCTGTTGATTCAGTCTCAACCAGGTTGCGTTCTAACAATAAAATCTGGTATTCCGATACCACTGCATCCCGTTTTTTTACGATCATTGGGCTTTATAATGTCAACTCAAATGCGACCGGATACATTTGTTACCGTGGCGACGACAACAAGAGCGGAGCGCGCCGACGGTATTATTAGGACAAAATGGAGAAAAACGTGTGTTGGTGGTCACCGGTGCTCAGGACAGGAGAGGACGTTCGTTTAAGGCTCGCTTGAGGTATGTTCACGTACTTTCAATACGATACGGCTCGCAAGCAGGCAACAAAAACGTTATGTAGCCGAGCAAGCTAGTGGTATCACGAACGTTTGTACGTAAACATGTCGCCGTTCTGTCGAATCACGCTCTAAAGTTTCTGTGTGGGATAAGTGATTTAATTAAAAATAAAGTAATTTAATGACATTAAGTTAGCACCCATTATTTCTGTCACGCTGTAATGTTGGTTTGACCTGACTGATTAGAATACACGATCTGACGAGAGCAGTAATTTCCAACCTTTATGAAGCCAAGGAATATACTTTACAATTGAAAAATCTCACGGCACACCAACAAACAAAAATGTCACAAAAAGTGGATACATTAATGACTGCATTTACTTCCTGCCAACTAATAGAAGACCATTCACTTGTTCTGTCTGTCACTATGCCTCACTGGCATAAATGGAGGAACAAAGATATATTTATTGTAAATAGCTTTTTTTTTTAGCAATTAAGTACACAAGTATATACAGTAAATGAACAGGTCATTTAATTAGACACATTCCTCTATCTTGTGATCGGATCGGTGATCGTTTTTTTAAACTCGCTGATCGGCCCCAAAAATCTTGATCGTGTAAAGCCTAGTAACTACTTGTCATTTTGGGTCAAAACACCTTGCAGTGTAAACTAACGAAGGTGCTTTCCCACAACATCTAGACCACGTCGAGTCGATTTGGTCCACACCAGTATGAGTACTGTGTTCATAACTGGCCAACCACCACACCGAGGAGGAAAACGGACTAGCATTTGATTAGGGTTGACTTATAGGTGAAACGCACCCAGGTTTCTGATGGCTTGCACCAGAGTACAGTAGGAGTTTGTCTTTCTGGCAAACTAAAGTCTCCATTAATGTATCACATTGGCTAATTTTTAGACTTCAAGGTAACCGTGCTCCTTCAAAAAAAAAAAAAAAAAAAAATTAAATTGAAAGGCATCTTCCTTTTTAACTCATTCAGTGCCAGCCCTCCCGGGTAACATGGCTATTTGACTTCTAAAGCAGACAATGGCAGTGAATGTGTTTTAATCACTAACAGTGTAACGGGTCAAAAAGCATTACCTTATAGGCTACCCCTTGACAAGACATTGTACGCATACATTTAAGTCGATCCCAGAACATGGGAACATTTTTAAATGTATTTACGAAGGATCCTGCTGAATGCCAAGTAATCACCCTCTTTACAACTATACACAAATGTCACCAAACAGACTTAAACAGAGTTCAAAGGGGATTCCAAGAAGATTACCACATGGTTTATGAAATGCTAACCAGCAATAAACTGTTTGCGCATGTACATTTGGACGAGAAAAGGATGCTGACCTTGCTTTTTGGCACTTAAAGCTTCTTCAACTTGGGCCCATCCTCTATGGCCTCATCATCTGGGATCAATTACAGGACACACCAGAAACTAAACTCATGATCAGAGAGCGAAGGAGCAGCTCAAAACACGCCTTGACTGCTGACGGTGCTGTCCCGACTGAAATCATTGCTCATTCGCTCATTTTCGTCCTTCAACCGAGTCCTACACCCAGGCCTACAGGCTTAAAATTGATCACCAATCCTAGTAATTACTAGGATTGTAAATCCTGGGAATCGCACTGAAAACAAACAAGTGAAAAGAGAGACCAACTAAAAGCTGGCTATGTCAGATGAAATAAAAAATACAGTCATGGAAACAAAATATGAGACCACCCTTGTTTCTTTAGTTTCTTGCTCATTGTTAATGCCAGCTACAACTAAAGGCACATTTGTTTAAACACATTTAATGATGACAACAACAACAGGTCATAGAGTTTAAGAACTGATATCGAGGCATTTTCCATGGTTTGCTTGATAATAACCAAAATCACTGAGAATACAATTAAACTACGAGTGTCAAATTATATTGTAAAAAAATATTAAATCAGCAGCATTTATGTCGTGTTCATTGTATTCTTCAGGTAAGATACAGTACCAGTGGTACCA
This sequence comes from Phycodurus eques, assembly GCF_024500275.1. Lineage (NCBI taxonomy): Eukaryota > Metazoa > Chordata > Actinopteri > Syngnathiformes > Syngnathidae > Phycodurus > Phycodurus eques. Next base: position 18,783,046 of record NC_084543.1, read on the forward strand.
GGCTTTAAAACGAACATGAAATTGAATAAAAAAGTGTGGCCTCATCATTATTTTCATGACTGGATATACAGTTGATTTTGCAAATCATCTGTTAGTTCATTTGCCAAATCTCCAATTACACCATTAATGCCAAGACAATCGTGATTCAGCCTCATGTCTGGTTCTGTAATAGGCACTATTAGACATTAACTCATTGTCATTAAACTGGTGTGGGAACATACTGTAAGCATAATGAATACATTTACGAGGTTCAACAATGGGGGCAATATGTAAATATTGCTTTTCCATTATTGGTTAGAAAAGCAGGCAGTAGCTGCCAATTCATTTACATTTGGCACAAACAACAATTACTCAAGGAGTAACTATTATGTGGCAATTCAACGGTGCAAAATGTTACCGTGTCTGAAAGCAATTCGTACCTGTGTTAAATCCTGATCCGTCAACAGATGCAACTCCCGAGGTTTGAAACAGTTCTGACATTTGCTTTTGTTGAAAAAGTTTGCCTGGAATTTCCTACAGGAATTTTCTTTAGCGGTAGACATTGTCTTTCCCCAAGTTGACGCTCTGTGCGATGTTCTCTGGGTGACTTTAATCAGCAGTGGATTTGTAATCCTGCCGTTTACTTGTCTCTCTTCTACTCCAACTTTAAAAACGACCAGGCGCTCCCATGCATTTTCCAAAACCAATGACCAAACTGGCTTCTACTTCTTCTTAATGTTGTTCTGAAATCATTCTCTGTCTGTTTGCTGGTATCCAATTGCTTCTTCCCCAGAAATAATTAGCTGCCATCAAGCCACCCTGCTCATCACTCAATCAGTGATGAATGCTTCTCAGTCAATGGCTCACGACCACCAAGCGGAGCGAGAGGTGGCTAATATCCTGTTAGCTCGCCAGTGGCTCTCCAAATCAATAACTTGATGGCGTAAGCCACGAAAACTAAGTTAGCACACTGGTATCGCCATCAAACTTCGACGTGATAATGTCAAATAGGCGACACCTAACTTCCATGTGAAGAAGTAATAATTTAATAATAATAATAATAATAATAATAAAAGGCCTTGCGGTCAGACAGCAGGCAGGTTATTATCCCGGTCGCAGGCGTTGGTCCATGCGAAGTTCACCCAGTTCTCCCTTGCTAGGCTAACTATTAGCACGACGGCTAGCTCGTAGATACGCTCTCGCTAAACAAAAAAAATCATGTCACAGTCGGTGTCTTCACTTTGCTTAAAAAAAAAAAAAAAAAAAAAAAAAAAAGACGTTCACAATCATCAAATGACTCCAGTGCCTTCTTCTCAAGATAAAAATTTCGCATGCAAAGAGAGCACCGCGCAGTAAGTCACTGATCTAAAAAAAAAAAGAGTGTTTAAAGATTGCTTCCATAACTAGCTTGGTTTATTTTCCTCTTTCCCAAACAGAGAGAGGGGTGAGGAGCGATTTGGCTCAAGCGCCTGGAATGCCAGGAAATCTCGCGAGATCTGCTCAATGTTGCCATCCACAGACACAACACAGTACAGCATCGTCATTGTGATTCCGAATGTGATTATATTATCCATCCATTTTCTGTACCGCTTATCCTCACGAGGGTCGCGGGCGTGCTGGAACCTATCCCAGCCGTCTTCGGGCGAGAGGCGGGTTACACCCTGAACCGGTCGCCAGCCAATCGCAGGGCACATAGAGACAAACAACCATCCGCACTCACATTCACACCTACTGGCAATTTAGAGTTTTCAATGAACGTACGTACATGTTTTTTGGGGGGATGTGGGAGGAAACCGGAATGCCCAGAGAAAAGCCACGCAGGCACAAGGAGAACATGCAAACTCCACACAGGCGGAGCAGGGGATTGAACCCTGCTCCTCAGAACTGTGAGCCATCCACCGTGCCGCCTCATTACACAATGACAACTACAGTTAAATATTGTTGGAACCGCAATCAATGTCCTCAGCACTATGAGGCGGATGTGCTAAACAGTCGTCCACCGTGCTGTCCAGGCAATATAATATAATATAATATAATATAATATAATATAATATATAATATAATATATAATATAATATAATATAATATAATATAATATAATATAATATAATATAATATAATATAATATAATAATAGGCGGCACTGTGGAAGAGGATAAACGGTGAAGAAAATGGATGGATGGATATATATATTGCCTGCCTTCCTCCCACATTCCAAAAACATGCATGGTAGGATAATTGAAGAAATTGTCTGTGAGTATGAATGATTTGTCCATCCATCCATCCATTTTCTACCGCTTATCCGAGGTCGGGTCGCGGGGGCAGTAGCTTTAGCAGGGACGCCCAGTCTTCCCCTCTCCCCAGCCACTTCATCCAGCTCTTTCGGGGGGATCCCGAGGCCGTTCCCAGGCTAGCCGAAGGATGTAGTCTCCAGCATGTCCTGGGTCGTCCCCGGGGTCTCCTCCCGGTGGGACGTACCCGAAACACCTCACCGGGGAGGCGTCCGGGAGGCATCCGAATCAGATGCCCCGGCCACCTTATCTGGCTTCTCTCGATGTGGAGGAGCAGTGGCTCTACTTTGAGATCCTCCCGGATGACCAAGCTTCTCACCCTATCTCGAAGGGAGAGCCCGGACACTCTGCGGAGGAAACTCATTTCGGCCGCTTGAAACCGGGATCTTGTTCTTTCGGTCACGACCCACAGCTCGTGACCATAGGTGAGGGTAGGAACGTAGATCGACCGGTAAATCGAGAGCTTCGCCTTTCAGCTTAGCTCCTTCTTTACCACAACGGATCGATGCAAAGTCCGCATGCATCACTGCAGACGCTGCACCGATCCGCCTGTCGATCTCCCATTCCATTCTTCCCTCACTCGTGCACAAGACCCAAGATACTTGAACTCCTCCACTTGGGGCAGGATCTCATCTCCGACCCAGAGAGGGCACGCCACCCTTTTCCGACTGAGGACCATGGTCTCAGATTTGGAGGTGCTGATTCTCATGCCAGCTGCTTCACACTCAGCTGCGAAATGCTCCAGTGAAAGTTGGAGGTCATGGCTTGATGAACCCAACACAACCACATCATGCAAAGAGTAAAGATGCAATACTGAGGCCACCAAACCGGACCCCCTCTACGCCTCGGCTGCGCCTAGAAATTCTGTCCATAAAAGTTATGACCAGAATCGGTGACAAAGGGCAGCCTTGGGGGAGTCCAACCCTCACCGTAAACGAAGTCCGACTTACTGCCGGATATGCGGACCAAACTCTGACTCAGGTCGTACAGGGACCGAACAGCCCGTATCAGGGGGTTCGGTAGCCCATGCTCCTGAAGCACCCCCCACAGGACCCCCCCCCGAGGGACACGGTTGAACGCCTTCTCCAAGTCCACAAAACACATGTAGACTGGTTGGGCAAACTCCCATGCATCCTCGAGGACCATGCCAAGGGTGTAGAGCTGGTCCACTGTTCCACGGCCAGGACGAAAACCACACTGCTCCTCCTGAATCTGAGATTCAACTTCCCGATGGACCCTGCTCTCCAGCACCCCTGAATAGGGAGGCTATTACCAGGGAGGCTGAGGAGTGTGATCCCCCTGTAGTTGGAACACACCCTCCGGTCCCCCTTCTTAAAAAGGGGGACCACCACCCCAGTCTGCCAATCCGGAGGCACTGTCCCCGATTTCCACGCAATGTTGCAGAGGCATGTTAACCAGGACAGCCCTACAACATCCAGAGCCTTGAGGAAGTCCGGGCGAATCTCATCCACCCCTGGGGCCTTGCCACTGAGGAGCTTTTTAACCAGCCTCGGTGACCTCAACCCCAGAGATAGGAGAGCCCGCCTCAGAGACCCCAGACTCTGCTCCCTCATGGGAAGGCGTGTTGGTGGAAATGAAGAGGTCTTCGAAGTATTCTCCCCACCGGCTCACAACGTCCCGAATCAAGGTCAGCAGCGCCCCATCCCCACTATACACAATGTTTATGGCTTCCCCCTCCTGAGACGCCGGATGGTGGACCAGAATTTCCTCGAAGCCATCCGGAAGTCTTTCTCCATGGCCTCACCAAACTCCTCCCATGCACGAGTTTTTGCTTCAGCGACCAGCAAAGCTGCATGGGACCTCAGGCGTCCCACAGGCCAAAAAGGCCTGATAGGACTCCTTCTTCAGCTTGATGGCATCCCTCACCGTTGGTGCCCACCAACGCGTTCAGCGATTGCCACCGTGACATCCACCAACCACCTTACGGCCACAGCTCCGGTCGGCCGCCTCAACAATGGAGGCGCGGAACATGGTCCACTCTGTCCCCCGCCTCCCCCGGAACATGAGCAAAGTTCTGTCGGAGGTGGGAGTTGAAACTCCTTCTGACAGGGGATTCCGCCAGATGTTCCCAGCAGACCCTCACAGTACGTTTGGGCCTGCCACGTCATCTTCCCCCACCATCGGAGCCAACTCACCACCATGTGGTGATCAGTTGACAGCTCCGCCCCTCTCTTCACCCGAGTGTCCAAGACACGCGGCCGCAAGTCCGATGACACAATTACAAAGTCGATCATCGAACTGTCATCTAGGGTGTCCTGGTGCCAAGTGCACGTGTGGACACCCTTATGCTTGAACATGGTGTTCATTATGGACAATCCGTGATGAGCACAGAAGTCCAATAACATAACACCGCTCTGGTTCTGATCGGGGGGGGGGGGGGGGGGGGGCAATCACGCCCTTCCAGGTCTCACTGTCATTGCCCTCGTGAGCATTGAAGTCCCCCAGCAGAACGATGGAGTCCACAGTGGGAGCGCTCTCCAGCACCCCCTCCAAGGACTCCATAAAGGGTGGGTACTCTGAACTGCAGTTTGCTGCATAGGCACAAACAACAGTCAGGACCCGCCCCCCCACCCGAAGGCGGAAGGAGGCTACCCTCTCGTCCACCGGGGTGAACCCTAACGTACAGGCGCCAAGCCGGGGGGCAATAAGTATACCCACACCTGCTCGGCGCCTCTCACCGTGGGCAACTCCAGAGTGGAAGAGAGTCCAACCCCTCTCGAGAGGACTGGTACCAGAGCCCAAGCTGTGCGTGGAGGCGAGTCCGACTATATCTAGTCGGAACTTCTGGATCTCGCACACCAGCTCGGGCTCCTTCCCTGCCAGAGAGGTGACATTCCACGTCCCTTGAGCCAACTTTTGTAGCCGGGGATCGGATCGCCAAGGTCCCCGCCTTCTGCCACCGCCCGGCTCGCACTGGGAATGATTTGTTTTTAATTATTATTTTTTTGGTCTATGTGTGCCCTGTGATTGGCTGGCGATCAGTTCAGGGTGTACGTATGTACATGCTTTGCACCAAAAGTCAGCTGAGATAGGCTCCAGCACACTCACGACCATCGTGAGGATAAATGGTAGAGAATGGATGCATGGATAATCAGGAATGACAGTAACCAATATGTTTTTTTTTCCTGCTATACTTTTCAATAAAATTAATTTCTGATTTTGCATCCAAAAACATGCTTGGTAGGTCCAGTGGCATTGCGAGACCTACGACTGAAGCCCCCCTAAAATGTTCTTAAGCCAACCAGTGTTTTTTGTTGTATGTGGTTAAGGCCAAGTTTTAGTGTCTCAGGCTGCCAAAACCAATCTTAAGCCTCCCTAAACAAATGTGTGTTTCCCTCCTTTGTTAATAGTTGTATGTGTTGATTGTGTTAACAGAAATGGACTACAGATGAAAACTAGCCTTCTGGCTAATTCTGGCTTTTTTAACCATGTGTATTTCATGTGTTGTATGAAATTGCATTGTCCCCTTTCAAATAAACTGATTTAAAAAAAAATAAATAAAATAAACACATAAATTAAATGCATAATACATTTGTTTTTATTGTTTTTATAATTGTATGAATGGATGATTTTGGCGATGAGTGGCCTTTTTTTGGCTTGAGCACCTGCCCCCAAAAATGTCTGCACGTGTCGTGGGTGTGTGTTCCGGTTTTTGTCTTCCCCCTGTTTCACACACACACCTGCTCCTGAGAGCATCTTCACCACCTGTGCCTCGTTCACCCTAATTACCCCTGGCATTTAACCTCGTGTCTCATTCTTGTCATCCCGTTCCGTTATTCCTTGTTTCCACGTCAAAGACTCACAGTAAGACCAGACCCTGTTCCGATGATCGACCTCACCTTTTTGCCTCATGTTTTTGGATACCGTTGCCTTTTTTTTGGATCGCCTGCCTGTGTACCGACCTCTGCCTGTATATTAAACCTCTCTTTTTTTAAACTGTCCATTTGTTTTGGTGTCGTGCATTTTGGGGGCCTATCCTCTGTTCTGTTCATGACAGCACGTGCCTCCCAGTGAGTATAAAGTTGATTGCAATATCAAGTTTAATGTGTCTCCAGACATACAAAAGTTGCAGGTCTGGTGTCACAGAAGATCCAGTATATTTTAAGTTTTCTTCTTCAACGTAATCTCTCTGGAGTCGAACGCACGTTCCCAGCCTTTGCTTTCCCGCCTTCGTGCACCTCAGGAAGGATTCTTCCGTAGCTGTGTCATCATGGCCATCTTGATGCTGTCCACGTCTTCAAAACGGATCCCCTGACGACTCCCTTGAGCTTGGGAAAGAGAAGGGAGGAAAAAAAAATCCCACAGAGCCAAGGTGAGTAGGGAGGTTACTACAGCACGGCCATGTTCTTCGTGGTCAGAAAGTGTTGAATGTGCAGGACATTGTGAGCAGCCATGTTGTCATGGGGAAGAATCCACAAGTTGTCCTACCACAACTGTCTCCGCATCTCGCGCACTGAATGAAGCAAACTCATGCAGCGGGATCACTTTGTACGTGTGCAGTTAGATGGATGGTCTGGCCCACGTTGAAGGGGAAACTTGTAGTTTGTGTTTAAAATATGCATTATCTTTTGTGATAGCACTAATGGAACTTTTTGGATGCATCTTTTATACTGTACACATCTTTTGAAATGTAAATTTCAATGACTTTATGACAGACAGCTATCTCTGTGCTGGATGTTATACATTATTCATTTATGTAATAGCCATAGTTTATTAAAATAGCTGTATGACAGAAATACTATTGTAGTACCCTTCAGTACAACAGGCATTGAACTATTGGAGCTCGTGAAGTACTGCATTTTACATATTTACTTGCTGATTTACAGTACTTGAATAAATGTAGAAAGTATGGCCTGAACTCTATCCTAACATCATCTATATCAAGATTCCCTTGTGTAAAGTTTTGAAATAATGCGAGAACAATTCATTATTCAGATAACTAGATCTATTGAAAACAGTTCTACTCTATGTGCTCTTTGTAGGGAGGGGAACAGTTTTAATGCTGGCAACAACTGCACATACTTCAGATAGCTACTGTGCACCATATGCCAGTCTTCATGGCTGACTCCAGCAAAGGCTATAATAAGCAACAGGTTCGACTGGACACCAGCGGGTCAGAAAGACAAGCAGGGTAGCGTGAATGGATGGTGGACGTGGACGGAGGAGAAGGGCCGCTGTTACCTAACTAAACCTGGACAAGAACCACCGCCAATCCTGAAGGATTAGCTCCTTCCGCTGTGCTGTGAGTGACCCAAGAATAACAAGGATTACAGGTGTGTTTTCTTTTTTGTAGTACAGTACTTGTAAATGTGCTTCACAAGCTGTTTAACCCATCAGTATCCAATCACGTGTCAGTCCAAGTATGGATGGTCAGATGTCCTGCTGGACACTACTTATAGTACTGTCATAACAATTATATTTCTTAAGTAAATGAAGGCAACTGCATTAATCCAGGATTTAGAATTGTGATTGTGAGATATCCAATGACAGGTATTGATGGGCTTTCACAGGGCAAGGCATTCTGGGGGAGGAGCTTGTCCAGACTATATTTAGCTGTTCTCATTAAACACACTTTAAATGGAAAGTGAACTGTCATTGCTCGTAAGTAGGCGACCAAAACAAAAAAGCATTTTGTTAGAAACCCAAGAATCAAAAATTCTATTTTATTCATCCCTGTCACGTATGTGGTTAGGGCGAGGGAGAGTAATGCAAGGCAAGAACATGGTGGACCCAATTGCAGGGAAGCAGGTAGGCAAGGCAGGAGTGCGGGAGTCTCAAAATATTTCATCTTCAGAAAGGTAAAACAAGGATATTGGCTAAAGCAAAACTGAACGAAGTCCCACAACAGATAATCAAAGTGTTTTTTGTTGTATGTGGTGGAATAGAAAGGGAGAATGATAAAGACGACAATGAACTGAAAGAAACCAGGGAACTAAATACAAACAGATTGACGAGACAACGAGGAACACCTGGACAAGACACGAGTGGCTGGAGAGAGCCGATTGGTCGACACAAAGTAGACGAGAACAGGTGGACACAAGAACCTAATGAGCACACGGAAAACATGGAGCAAAACTAAACGCAACCCAAACCAAAACACAGACCATGACACATCCCTGTGGTTAATTTGGTCATGTATAGCAGGTATGAAACTATAAAGTATATAATGAAAAAAAAAAAACATACTGCGTGTCTGGCTACGGTACATTACTCAGCTACAATGCTCGACTGTATGTTTCGTCTCCCAAAAACCCAAAAGCTTTATTCATCTATTGTTCTCAAAAAGAATCTGAGTTGAGCCAAATTACTTTCTTAGCAATTGAAAATCTGGAATGATTGTTTCTGACATATCTTGCTGTTATACACGCAATTTACCAACCATGAGGAACCTGTACTATTTCCCTGGCATATGCTGATAAGATAAATCCACAATCATTCTCAATAGCCAGTAGATTTGATTCAATCAATTTAATACCAAACACAATTACTGTGGGGAGAAATGACAAGGAAACGTATGCAGATGGGATTTTCCGACAGAGAGTGTTTGTGTCTTTCGTCTCTCGTTAGCGTCGGGTAGAGACTAGAGATTGCCACGTCTTGACAGACCAAAACTGGATCAGTTCAAGTGTTCCGTTGTCATTGTTTTGTTCTGACAGTGCTACCTCGGCCACAGAAATGGTCCTTCCTTCAGTGATGGTCTTGCCCCTGCTGATCGTCACAGCGGCGGGGGTATACTACATCTACAATGAGGTCATGCAGTACATGGCCAAGTCTTTCGTGCGGAACAAAGTGGTGGTGATCACAGATGCTGTGTCCGGTGTGGGAAATGGTAAATTAGCTCAGTGATTAGACCCCACATTTTAGGTTTATTTGTCATTGGTTTGAGGTGTAAGATTTTTCAAGACAATTCAAATACACAATTAAAATGTAATGACAATGTCTTTTGTCTTACCTGCTATTTACAGTAGATTTATTTTCTCCAAATAAAATGTTTAAATAAATTTACTGCCATCTTGAAGTCAATGATTCCAGCCAAGAAGTAGTCAAATATACAAAAAAGTCAGATTAAGTGCAATACATACTGTATCTTTGAAACTGCCTTTTAGCTTTCGCTACCCGACTCTCGACATCTCATAACCGTGGACGGTTAAATATTCTTCTTCATAACTAATGTCGGTTGCTTTTCAGAGTGTGCTCGTCTCTTCCATAAGGGCGGAGCCAGGCTCATCCTGTGCGGCGCTAACTGGGATAAATTGGAGTCTCTGTATGACTCTTTGACAAATGATGCTGACCCCAGCGAGGTGAGGCAAATAATATTTCATAATATTTTAATTTAATATCTCATTTGTTGGCCACCTTCCTAGCTGATACAATAAATGGCCTCTAATGTTGGACATTTGGGGAATAACATTAAGGATATCAGGGCTTAGGACACAGGTAAAAGTTCCCAAATTGACATGAACCCAACATTAACATGAGGTGTGAGCCAAAGAGATTGTGTCCTTGTCATTGTCATCGTTTTCCGCCCTTCTGTCCCCATTTCCACAATCACCACTTCCTACTCTGAACAACACAATGGCAGGAAATCCTCTGGGACAACAAGCTGTCCGCTATGTGCAGTATCTCTTGCACAGAGCTCAACACATGTTAGCAAGCAAGACGGTGGTAACAAATTGCTGGATGGATCAAAATGAAAGATAGTCCAAGATAAAAAGAAATTGGGATTGTGTCAACAAATATAATGGATAAAACAGTATAGGTGGGACCGTGGCACAGCAGGAGACAAGCGCCAAGAGTACAAATTGGAAAGCAAATTGTAATATGTACAGTGTGTGCATAGAATACTTGCATCACTTTAATAAGAGAGTCTTAAGCTCCATTTTTGAAGCTGTCAACTAACTCGGCAAATATGACTGTCCAGAAGTTGGAATCACTGGAGGTCAATTCAGCAGGAAAGCCAAACCAAACCCAATGGAATTATCTGACAGAGTTGGACACCTGAGGCCCCACCCACACAGAAACATATTTCAGTGCATCTGTAAAATGTATTTATGTATTCCCCCCCCATTTTTTTTTTTTTTTTTTTTTTTTTTCTTTCCCTGGGGAGGAAGCACATTTGAAAATTGTGTTTGAGTGTTTGCCACATTTTATTTTCTAATGAATGAATGATTGGTTGGGTATTTTGTATACTGGCAGCAAACAGAAGAGTCAGATACGATATATCAAGTAATCACATTGCGTCTCTTCACAGACATTTGCCCCTAAACTGGTTATCCTGGACTTTAGTGACACGGAGAGCACGCCGGACGTGACTGCCGAGGTAGTGGACTGTTATGGCTGTGTGGATGTGTTAATTTGTAACAGCAGCATGAAGCTCAAGGCTCCAGTGCAGAGTGTCTCTCTGGAACTTGACAGAAACATCATGGACATCAACTACTTTGGCCCAACCACCTTGACCAAAGGTGGGATTGCATGTTCTTGGAGAATTCTAACAGCAAGTACACAAGCCTCAATGTTTTTGGAAGCTGTCCTCATCTCATCTCATTGTAATTGATAATATGGCAGGAATTCTTCCCACCATGATTCCAAGAAGATCAGGACAAATAATCTTGGTCAACAGCATCCAAGGCAGACTGGCAGTTCCCTTCAGAAGTTCTTGTGAGTTGTCAATAATAACGACTGAATTTAATGTAACCATTGTTACTTATGTGAGACAACGTATGAGTCTGTCCTGTGGTGGGCTGTGCATTTGGTCCCTGGGTCTTCATTCGGGACTTACCCGAGTTAATATACCTCTTAATACTGCAATACAAAAACCAAGTATCTGAAACAAAGAATCATCTTGGCGAGAGGCTAATAAAAGAGATATTACAAAGCGCTATGCTAAGAAAGGTTACACGAGACACGTTTGTATACAGCCATAAATGCTTTGCTCGTTTCACTTCTTGTTTGGAAATTGCGCACCTGATGCTTTTGACCAGTCCTCTCAATGTTTACGATAACTACATCGTTCCCCAAGAAACGCCACCCCCACACTCAGCATCTCTTCTTGCATTTATTTTACAGAAGGCGACTCCACAAGGGGACGCAAAGTCTCCATACAAATGCCGATGGGTTCCGATATTTGTGTGTGCAAATCGCTGCAGACGTGTTTCGCTCTGACCACCAAATCAGAGGATGGAAAAATGCTGACATCGCGAAGGGCCCTGTGAGGTCAAATTTGAAGTCTGATTGGTTAAAGAATAAGTCTCATTTCTAATAGAATTCATTGACCAACCTTAGCTATTCTGAAGACCCAGGGCCGATTAGATTGGCATGGCATGATTGGATTTAAAAAAATGTCCAAAAGAAGAAACTCTATGAAAGGAAGCTAATGGACAGTTTGGAATAAATTAATCAAATATTAGGATCTAGGTTATAATGTCGATGAGTGCTTCTGAATGTCTCCAGGCCAACATAGACGACGGCCTCGCTGTCCCATGCTCCAGTGCTAATATTTCATCACACTGGCCATTTGATTGCTGCTGTTTATGCAGAGTGAAATCACTATGACCAAGAAAGTGGCTGTTGTTTCAAACGGCTGATCAAACCACAGCTCCACACCTTTTAATCAGTGGTGTCAAGGAATTTGGACTGCCATTTTTGTTTGTTTGTTTTGACCTGAGCAATTTCTACAACTTTCGGATATAGCGGTATAATGCAGTAACTTTGATGACAACCTTGTGTTCACCATCCCTTGACAAAATGGTTAACCTTAACCATAATTAGTGTTTAGAATGAATGTTTGAATGCTGAAATAATAACAGAACCAGAGTGCTCCTGCCTGCACAAATGACTGGAAAACCATTGGTGGTGAATATAGATGCACAAAAGACTTCAGAAATTACATTCTTTGAAATCTTCTTAGAATTCCATTTACCTGTGACTTTGATTTGGACATCCCCCACTGACGCCTGCCTCTTCTTAAAAATGTCTGCCTGTATGTTTGCATTATACAAAAGATAGTATAGGGAGTATGTACTCTGCCTTGCAGGTGCAATAGGATGAGTGTTTCTATGTTTGCACTGATCAGATGCAGCCTCGAAGCATGCGGTACAGGCCTTCTTTGACAGCCTCCGGGCTGAGGTGGAAGAGTACGGGATCACCGTGAGCACCGTCAGTCACACTTTCATCGATGCCACTGTTCTGCCATCTCCTGAGAAGCCTGCCTCCAAACCAAACAGCTTGGCTGCATGTGAGTACAAAAACTGGTTACTGTGTGACAACAGTTCAGCAGAAACACCAAAGTAGACAGCAACGATTTTACATGGGAATCGATTAAAAGCCCATTAAGTTACTGATGAATAAATTGATCTCACGTTTTTCCTTGCCTGGACTCGGGTCACCGGGGATCCCCTTTGGAGCCAGGCCTAGAGGTGGGGCTCGAAGGGGAGCCCCTGGTGGCAGAGTCTGCACGGCGCCTGTATATTCGGAGTCACCCTGGTGAACGAGAGGGTAGCCTCACTCCGCCTTCGGGTGGGGGGGACGGACCTGACTGTTGTTTGTGCCTATGCACCAGAGGGTGTGTTCCAACTACAGGGGGTTCACACTGGCTTGGCGGCGTGGTGGAAGAAGTCAACTCGGCGGAGGACACGGAGGTGGGAGTGGGCCAGTTAACAACTGCTTGGATCTTTGCAGGGTCTGGTTGCTATTGTTCTTTGGCGATGATGTAGCCTAGGAAGTGTACGGTGGAGAGGTGGAATTCACATTTCGTGGGTTTGACATACAGGCGGTTTTCAAGGAGGCACTGGAAGACGGTGTATCCGGAGAAAAAGCCACCCAGGCATGGGGCGAACATGCAAACTCCACACTATGCGGCTGATGTGCTAACCAGTCGGTCACCGTGCCGGCGGGATGAAAATCAGCAACTCCAAAATCTGAGACCATGGTCCTCAGTCGGAAAAGGGTGCTGTGCCCCCTCTGGGTCGGGGATGAGATCCTGCCCCAAGTGGAGGAATTAAAGTATTTTGGGATCTTGTTCACGAGTGAGGGAAGATTGGAACGGGACAACGACAGGCGGATAGGTGCATCGTCTGCAGTGATGCGGACTTTGTATCGGTCCGTTGTGGTGAAAAAAGAGCAAAGCCGAAAGGTGTAGCTCTCAATTTACTGGTCGATCTAGGTTCCTACCCTCACCTATGGTCGTGACCGTAATAGAACAAGATCCCACAAAACAAGCGGCCGGGATGAGGGGCTCATATTGCTGCTCCCCCATATTGAGAGGAGCCACAGGAGGTGGCTGGGGCATCTGATTCGGATACCTCCCTGTTGAGGTGCTCCGGGCATGTCCCACCGGGAGGAGACCCCGAGGACGACCCACGACACGCTGGAGAGTTTGTCTTCCGGCATGGCCCGGGAATGCCTTGGTGTCGCGGAAGAGCTGGATGAAGTGGCTGGGGAGAGGGAAATCTGGACTCCCCTGCTAAAACTACTGCCGCTGCGGATAAATGGAATGAAATGGCTGGATGGATGGATAATGTGAGGGAGTGAATTTGTGGTGTACAGTCCAATCTTTATTTCTGAATGTCGAGTCATTGTCCCGGCCGAACAGGAGCAGATTTCTTTTCTCCAGGTACTCTTGCCACATTCCAAAATGATGCATGATGGGTTCATTGAAGACTCTAAAATGATCCACAGGTATGCTAGTGGTTGTTTGTCTCTGTATGCCCTGCGATTGGCTGGCGACCAGTCCAGGGTGTATCCCGCCTCTTGCCCAAAGTCGACCAGTCCAGCTCACCTGCGACCCTCATGAGGAAAATGGATGGATGGTCGTCATCACACGCTTCGTCTCTGTTACCTCCGAAGTCTCACATCATTTGTTGAAGTCTGCGAGACCTGCTGGCCTCATTTGATTCATGTGCATTTTTACAGGAAATGGGCCTGGAGGTTTCACCGTAACTGGAATGATTCCTGAAATGAGTTCTCATTATGTTCATGGATGATGGCTATACAGGTGATTGTGCTACTTGTTTCTCAATGCAGCAGGGATTTTAATGCGTTTTGCTTTTCCATATAGTTATTGCCAGCCAGCTGACCCATGGGGTGCGTCCTTCAGTCCTGGCCAATGAGATTATGCGAACGGTGAACAGGAAGAGGAGGGAGGTTGTGCTGGCCCACCCCATCCCCAGGGTGGCAGTCTACCTCCGATCTTTCCTACCTTCTGTCCTCTTTGCTGTACTGGGTGCTGGAGTGAAGGACTCTGTCTTGGCTGAGCAGATGCAGTAACGCAAAGGTTGAAGATGATGACGGAGAACAATCAAGCCTGGATTATTTTATTTTTAAATTTTTTTTTTATTTATTTATTTTTTTCTTCTGTGCCTGAATGTTGAGGTGACAGTAATTACAGGAAGGACAAAAGAGATACAATCCCTGTTAACAACGCACGACTAAACAATTGCTAGAAACCGAAAGACGAAAGATGTACTTTTCACCCATTAACATATCAAAGGAAATGTAACGAGTAACTCGCACAATAAATAAAATAAAACAAACCATTTTCCCATCAAATATAAACTCTCTAGGCAGCAAAATGTGTGCATATTTATTATTTGTAGGTTTTTAAAGACATTTGGCGTTGCCATGTAGAAATAGGCACCAGATTAAACATTTTATTTGAAGTTTTTTTGGCCATGTAATTGACTTTGCATTGTATTATCAAATTGAAAAGTACAAATCAAATTAAAAGACACAAACAACAGCATTTTTAATGATAAAAAGATACTGTATTCCACTCCTTCCAAATCATCAGAAGGCAGAGGTTTGAACATGGGAAATGTTGTGTTTTGTTAAGTCGCAATCAAGCAACACGAACTAACTGGAAATGAAGATCTTTAAAACAAACAAACAAAAACTCAGTATAAATTATAAAGCAACAAATAATTCTCCCATAAAAATAAACTCTTCAGTGATCACATTTTCTCAGTTCTAGCTTTGAGGTTCGTGATTGATCGTCAGTCATGTGCCCGTCTTTGGTATCGATGCATCAAGAAACTGTTGCTGCAATGTTCAAACAATCGCACTAATGGCGAAAGCAGTCACATCATTCAAAAAGTTAACACTGGATCATAATTTTCATTACTTTGGCCTAGTAATTTATTTTGTGTCGCTTGGAAAATCGAAATAAAAGATTTTACTTGGGTGCTTTTCTTTAATCAACCACTAGGTGGCAGCAACGCATGTCCTTTGTGATGCTCAGTGGCTTGGGTGGCTGAGCTAAATTATTGACAATATATGTACAAGTAGACTGCGTTCATATATTGCAGGAATGATAAGATCAGAAGATAGATTTTTACCATTTTCATTTAAATTGTTAGACTTATTTTTATGTGATTTTGGTGAATTCCTGTCACTATTGCTATTCTTGCGCATTTATGGCAAAAGCATGATATCAAATGAAACGAGGAGTAATTTTGGAAAAGTAATACAATGATTTCTAACGACAATATATATTGAAAGTCTGTCCAAATCCTAGAGCATACATGCCCCCTGCAGACATTTATCCAAACTAATACCAGCCCAGATCGATTTGTTACTTTCGTCAGTGTGCTCTGGAATGGGTCTGCTGCAACGATTGCATTTTTAGAATCAAGGATTATTCCTTTTGTGATGTCTCGTGATTCCTGATACGAAACAATAGTTAGCCTATTGATGTTGCTTTATGATTGTGAGTAAGTCTGACTTCAACCTGCGTGTGTGGACATCAAGTCCAGCTGGTAAGCGGGAGGCCGTCCTCCAGGTCACCGTCCTCTAGGGAGTTCGACATCCATCGTCGACTGGAATGTGCCTGCGACGTCCACGTGAATAAATGCAGTTCGACGACATTTGCGTGCGCCAATCAGGGAAGCTTTCTGAAGCGCGCTGTGCTGGACTTTTCAAATTGGCATTTTTTTGGTTGCTCAGACAGAACAGCCAAGTCATGTATGTCTCATTGCAAGATGGAGGTCAGCCTGATCTTTAACATAGAGAGAGAGAGAGAGAGAAACTGCGTGTTCTCTAACACTCCCTTTTAATATAGTCAGATCTATAGCAGACAAATTCTTTGAATGACATCAGCCTAATCGTTTCTCTCAATCATCACTCTCAGCTCTCTGAAGAGCAATATTTGGTGAGGCCCAAACGTGGCAAAGGCGATTGTCCAAGAGCGATATTGAAAGTCAATGTGCGTCATGACTTATATAGCAGAGAGACGTGCGCAGCTCTGGAATGGAGAGGTGATCACCCTTATCCATTTTGAAGGCCCAGGTTATTGACACAAACCTGATTTATGGAGGTTATGCAGAGGCCATGGTAATGATTCCCTAATCTTTCACGGACCGCACCATACTTTACTTTAAATTATTGGTTGATAGCAGGTTTTATTGCTCTGATGATTATTACGGTAATGTCTACACGGTGGGGTTCACTTTGCCCATCTGTCGCGACATTGGATGTATAGGCCATTTCTGCACTGTGGCCTAATGGTTCAGAGACATCGAGTGCCCAAAATGAAAAGCAACGCTTACTATCATTGTGAAGCAGATTGGATTGTTGGCCCACTAATAGAGAATGTGAGCTGAAAGGGGACGTGGGGGAAAATAAAAAGAGAGGGGGATATTTTGAAATGAGGCTCTTCATGCGCTTCCGTTCATTTGAATGGCACGGTGAGCAACCGGTTAGAGCGTCTGCCTCACAGTTCTGAGGACCGGGGTTCGATCTGTGTGGACTTTGCATGTTCTCCCCGCGCCTGCGTGGCTTTTCTGCTCCCACATCCCCAAAACATGCATGAATTGGAGACTCTAAACTGCCCGTATGGATGGATGCGTGCGACGTTCATCAATGGCAACAATCAACGCAAGCGCCACTATTTCATCCACCGTTCCATTATCCATCCATCCATTTTCTGAGCCGCTTCTCCTCACACGGGTCGCGGGCGTGCCCGGAGCCCATCCCGGCTATCATCGGGCAGGAGGCGGGGTACGCCCTGAACCGGTTGCCAGCCAATCGCAGGGCACATAGAAACAAACAACCGTTCGCACTCACGTTCACACCTACGGGCAATTTAGAGTCGTCAATGAACCTAGCATGCATGTTTTTGAGGTGTGTGAGGAAACCGGAGTTCCCGGAGAAACTCCGCGCAGGCGGCGCCGGGGATTGAAACCCGCTCCTCAGAACTGTGAGCCATCCACCGTGTCGCCTCATTACATTAGAAATGACAACTGCAGTTAAGTATTGTTTGGAAGCGCAATCAATGTATGTTACTGACTGTATTCGTACGACTTGAAGCTGACTGAGACCTGCTTGCCTAAAACCAGGAAATGCCGCGTTGCCATTCAGCTGCGTTGAGTGAGTGATTACCCACCACGAAGTGGGCGGGTACTTAGTAGGGTAATCGGTAACTGTGTACATCACACACGGAAATCTGAACCGACCATTTTGCAAGCCTTATGCTGTTTATTGCCTTTTGCGTTCAATCGACAAACTGCATCGATGTGAAAAAAATATTCGCTTTATGATGGCATGGGAACCTTAAACATGAACTCAAGTGCATTATCTATTATCCACATAAGCACAGCTTCGAATCCCAAACCTCAGAACTGTGCGGCAGATCTGCTAAACCCTATTCAACCGTGCCCTGCCCACAAAGAGCATTATTAACACAAAACAAAGGAGCCATTTCTGGTTCCCTTTCTGGTCCTTCGGTTGTCGTCACAATATTCCCGCTCCTCTTCTGTGGTGTGGTGGCATCACAGCAAAATGTAAAGAAAAAAGCCACTCACGGTGTTGCATTGGATGAATCTGTTTGCTGCTCAGCGTATCTTTGGCATGCTACATTTTGTCGTATTTTGCCAATTTATTTACAAGCCTTCACAATAGCATTCAAATGTACCATCTTTCAAGGTTTAATTGTGGCATTATGTGTCTTATTGAGATGTTACATTCTTTGTTAGCCGTGGAAGACCTCTTAATCCCTCAATCTTGTTTGGTTTAAAGATTACGCATATTTAATCTGCAAGAGAAATTTTGGATTAATCCTTGAAACAACCTAGCATGCACTGCTTCTCTTACCACGTTACTTGGGAAACAGTTTCTCACAGTCACACAACAGACTAGTTTTCCATGAGAGTAATAAAACTCCGCTGCCCACAGCAGATTAAAGACTTGCGATGTTGGTTACTCATAATCCTTCAATGTTCTTGCTTGTGGGACAGAAAAGCTGTTATACTCTTTCTCATGCCCCTCAAACCAAGACCGACCATCGAGATAATTATTTCACATGGATGCGGAAGAGATCAAAATCCGTCCAAAATGATGCAAATAATATGCCAGTTAAATCAGATGAAGTCTTCAATGTATGCAAATGCAACAAAATAACATTACAAATTGAGCCACAAAGTTTGCGAGGGTTTGATTTCGATCAGTTATTGCTGGTTGTTAGAATGTCATCATGTCAGCGCCAATATTGATCGGTCCAGGTCTAACTAGAGATGTTAATAAAGTTGGAGTCTCAGTATTGATCATCTGCCATCTGCTAAGTCAATATATTGGGTGGTAACTCAATGTCCAGTGTCAGGTGCTGGGGTGATGGGTTGGTTTTATTGCCACCCTTGTAAATCGCAAACTACGAGTTTTATTGTAAACCCTCCGTGAACATTGCCTTCTGACAAAGGAATGTGTAAACTGGAGCTACTTGTATAATTAAGGCACAATGAAAAAGCAATTTGATCGACTGGATTCGTTGTTTGTTGGGACAGTGCTGTATGTGTTTGTGGAAACACAAACTTTCATGCATCCATTTTCTGCAGCAGAAAAGACACTGAAGATGCTGATTTGGCGTACCTTACGCTGCCCACAATAAATCGATCGATCGATCGATACTTTGTTCGTACCGTGAGAGAAACGACATTGTCACAGCAGCAATTATGCAACCACTTCACACTCACGCTACAGCGAGAGTTGAACATCACGGCTCGATGAAGCCAACGGAGCCGTTATTGGCAAAACCGGAGACGCAATACTGACGTCACCAAAGGCGTCTCCTCGAGGTTTCAGCTTCCCCTTGAAATTCTGTCCAGAAAGGTTACGAGCAGATCGGAGGAAAAAGGGCAGCCTTGCCTTGCCTCGGCTCGGCACCGACCCCTCACACGAAACGAATCCGATTTACTGCTGGCAACGCGGACCAAACTCTGACAGCGGAGACCGAACAGCCTGTATTAGGGGGTCCGGTACCCCGTAGCTCAAAGGAAACGGTGTAACTCCTTTTCCAAATTGACAAAGCACATGAAACTAGTTGGGGGGAAATCCCATGCACCCTCTAGGACCCTGCTGAGGGTGAAGAGTTGAGCCACTGTTCCACTGTCAGGATGAAAACCAGAATCCAACCTTTGACTTCCCCAGGGACACTTCGCTCCAGAGCTCCCGAATAGACCTTACCAAATAGACCGAGGTGTGTGATGCCCTGCCTTTGCAACTCACCTTTTAGGTCTCCCTTCTCAATAAGGGGGACCGCCACCCGAGTCAGCCATTCCAGAGGCACTGTTTCCGTGTTACAGAGGCATGTCAACCATGAAAGCCACCAAAAAAACCTTTCAACCACCTCGGTAAGCTCAACCACAGAGATACTGTAGGAGTCCCCACACACTGATTCCTCACTGGAAAGAGTGCCGGGAAATTGAGGAGGTCTTCGAAGTATTCTCCTTACCGACTCGCAACGTCCCGAGTTGCCATTATACAGTGTGGATGGTGCCATGTCTCTTCCTCCTGAGACGCAAAAGATGGTGGACCAGAATTTTCTCCATGGCCTCACTAATTTCTTCCCAGTTTTTGCCTCAGTGAGCACCCAAGCTGCATTCCGCTTGGCCTGCCTGTACCCGTCAGCTGCCTCTTGAGTTCCACGGACCAAAAAGGCCCAATCGGACCGCTTCACCTTGAGGGCGTCCCTCGCTGCCAGTGTCCGATAATGGGTTCAGTGATTGCCCTCAAGACAGCCACCGATTACTTTACGGCCACAGTACTGGGAGGCTGCGTCAACAAGGGAGGCATGGACTCACTGTCGCCAGCCTGCCCTGAGACGGGGTCAAAGTTCTATCACAGGCGATTGTTGAAACTCCTTCTGACCGGGTGCTCCGCCAGACCTCCCCGGCAGACCTTTACAATAAATTTGGGTCTGCCGGGCCTGACTGGCATCCTCCCACCTTCGGAGCCTACACAACCACCGGGTAGTCATCGCTTGACAGTTCCGTCGCTGTGTCCAAGACATGCAGCTGCTCGTCCGATGACACGAACAACAAATTGCAAATCAAAATGCAGTGTAGTGCAATCGTGAAAGAATTGGCCGCACTGTTCCAAAGGTTTTTAGAGGGGAGTGAATATTATACACAGGGAGATCCTTGTTGCTTGTGCTTGTGCTTGGGAGGCGAACTCTGTTTTATTTCTGTCTCTTCGGGTGATTTTCTCCCAAATTTTATGAGGCAGAGTGTTTGAAATATACAGTAATTGTGAGTTCACTTCTGAGCGACCCAAAGGTTGGTCATTTTTAGCTTTCAACACTTTTGTTGTGACTTAAAATAGCCTGATAGTCTCATACCATTAGTTTTGAACTGGATATGACGCTCGCGACAACAGCATGCACAGCAAAAGTGGATAAAATCAAAGTATGATCAAAACATTGTAGACATAACAATATTCAAAGACTTTAGTTTGTCATTGCATTCATGAATTGATTCCCTTGTCGAAGCTGAATTTACAATCCGTCGTTATATTACCATTAAAGACGCGAGGATTACGAGCTGTGCTAGTATCTATGCTAGTTTCGTGAGTGAAATACGGATATACTGTATGCATTACATTTACGTCATATGAAATACATACGTATGCAGGTCATTAGAAATGCGATCTGACACTTGGCACGAATGAATTGCAGACTAACAGTGATGATAAGAATCGGCAACATGATATTAGTGTCGGCAATTTCCTCATCTCCAGTGTATTGAGTTTCGACGAGCCGTCCGTCTTTGTGCATATTATATGAGAGCTATGGGAATCCGAATGCAACAATATTGACACCGAGCAATTAGAGTGGGGTCATTAGGTCTGCTGCAATTTTGGACGAAGACAAAGAGGATTTGAATCATTGGAATCCGACCCCGCCTGGGGAGAGAACACGCAAAAAAGACTCAAAAACCGTGCCGATCCCCCATATTCAGGCAGACGAGCCTCACGAGCCTCTCCCTGCTGCCGAATTGGAGGAATGGGGGGCCGGGGGGAGATGACGGGAGGGGGACAGAGCTCATGAAACAGAAGGGGCGCTGGCTTCAATGGAGATTTTGAAGCCCGCTAGATGCTGGATGCCTTGACCCCAGCTCAGTTCCTCACCTTCTAGGTCTGACCTAGAGGGGCTCCACGAGTGTCGGGGGCTTTTCAAAGAACTTGAATGGATTTTCTGTGATTGGCAAAAGAACTTGAATTCAAGGAGTGTGCCTTCCAAATGAGGCGTGCGTGACTGGAAACTCACCCGGAATCATCTCTGAGTGCTCATTCGTCGCTTGACAAGAACCTCACGTGCGCTTTTGTTGGATATATTGTAGAAGTTATCATTTATTTGCTTAGCTTGCATTAGTATTACGGACAATGTTTAGAAAGAAAGATGTCTCGCCTTCAAGAAGACGACTCAGCAGGAATCATCTGAGAGAAGGACGTGGCCGGGACGTGGCAGGCGTCGGTGGCGTGTTTTCACCTTGAAACCCTAACCCCTTAGTGTGTTGTGTCTTGTAAACTTAGAAACCTCCCTATTTTCAAATAAATGCAGGAGCGACGGGAGAGATTGTTTCGAGCGTGTTGAGAGGCTGTCACCTGAACAATCTCCCACGCGCCCTCCTCATGAGAAAAAGAAACCAGCGTCTTCATTCCTTTTGTGTCTATTTTTTATAATGTTGGGCAAGATAAATCCAACAGCTTTCTTAGAAGAGAAAACATTTGATTGTGTACGTGGTAAAGATGAAATACAAATACACATCTCTAGAAATTGCAGCTAATGTTAAGAATGCGCCAGGCTGGGCGTACCGACGCAACGAGGTGGGTCCTTTGCCATCCGCTTGGCGCACGCGACAGTCGGGTGACGAAGGGCTCTCTTTTTATAGACAGCGCAGCTGCGCTTCAGTGTAAAAAGTCCCAAAAATCTGGATTTTTGGGCAAGTGCGAGGCTGGCTGCGCGCCGGTGAGAGTCACCTGCACCAAGCTTGCCATATGCGGAACCCACTTTTGTACATCGGATAAGATACGTTTGTTTTTATTTACAGTTGCAGCGTCAGAGCGCTCGATTGGCTAAATCACAAATCGCGGCGTCACGACTCAGGGAGACGTCAGCTTCCCCCCACACGCACGAAGAGTTTTGTTTGTAAATATTGAACACGACCTGCCCGACGGCAAAATCAATGAGATCCGCAGAAATATTCAAGTCCCCAGCGGGTTTCACCAGCGCATTCCATATTTAATAAAAGGTATCGAATAACGTTCAACGCTCAAGTCACGCACGGATTGCTGCATCCTCTTCCGCATATACGGAGAGATGTCTCCATGCGAGATGTTGCCCCGCATTTAAAGGGACCGAGAGGTGCCGCTGCCATTGGACAGGATTGAAGCGGACTGTTGTCTAGGGCCGATGTCCCCCTTTTAAACGTATGCCGGTCCAACAAACGACCGCAGACTTGCGCCGGATAGAGCAGTACAACTGCTATGTTGCGACAGCTGCTCGATAGTGACTATTGTTTTTCAGTTGTGAAAAATAATGAGATATGCCCCCAAAAAAGGGATGTCTCCCATTCTTTTCATATAAAAACGATGCTGCGTAATTAATTGTTTGCGGGGTAAAACAAAGTCCCCAAAAGAGGCTGGGCACATTGTGTTGTATATTTATAGTGACACCCACCAGGGGATACGTAAAACATAAGATACAATATCACCTCAAATTGTCTTTCTGCCAATGACGTATAGTTCCCGTTATCAAGAAACTTTTAGTTTGAGTAAGTTCTAAATGCTACTCGCTACATCCAAGCACATTTTCTAGCCTTGTGCGAGTGGACGCTGTAACCGGTCCTGAGGGAGGTCCAGTTCAGGGGGTCCAGAGGGGAGGAAGACGAAAATGGGAGGCAGAAGCAGGAATCCTAATGAGACTTCTGCAAAGACTTTTCTTCCCTTGCGTGGAGCTTGACAACACATTTCTTTATGGACTCACTAAAAGGTCCAGTGTGTGCGTGCGTGCGTGGTTGTTTGTGTGTGCTTTTTGCTGAACCACTCACAGGCCTCGGATCGCTGGCTACGAAAAGAGGGACTGGTCGATGTTTCTCCCGACGGCGACTGGCTGGCGTGCCGTCGCTGACGGCCGGATGGCTTATTTTGGATTTGCGAATCGAGGCTGTTGGACGGTCTTTGTGTAAAGTTACTGCAAAATAATCTGCTGGTTTGTCATGCGTGTGTGGGTTTCCCCAACTATTTTCATGAAGTCGCCGAGAAGTTGGCCACCGGTTTTGCCGCAAATCAGAATTTCATTCGCTGGTGCTCAGTGTCGCAACGTCGCAGATTACAGCCAATCGAAATGCACGTAAGCTTTCGCTCACGCTAAAAATACATTTCCGGGTTTAAAGCCAACGAGACAGCTGCTTCGCCGTCCTCAAGCCATGAAGTATTATCAAGTAGCATGAAGTATCAAATATCGGCCACCCATGCATCCATTTTCTGAGCCGCTTCTCCTCACGCGGGTCGCGGGCGTGCCGGAGCCCATCCCGGCCGTCATCGGACAGGAGGCGGGGTCCACCCTGAACCGGTCGCCGGCCAATCGCAGGGCACATACATACAAACAAACAACCATTCGCACTCACATTCACACCGACGGGCAATTTAGAGTTGTCAATGGACCTACCATGTGTGTTTTGGGGATGTGGGAGGAAACCGGAGTGCCCGGAGAAAACCCACGCAGTTTCCTCCCACATCCCAAAAACATGCATGCGCGTTTGTTTACGCACACGCGTGTAAACAAACACAAACGTTTTTTCCCCCCTGTATATTATACAACTTGAAATGATAGATTTGGACACATTTAAAGATGTTTATGTTTCTTGAACACTGATGTCAGCACTTTCCTGAGTGATGATGAATGATTCCGTGAATCAATTCTAATATGATCATAAGTCAATGAATGCATGAATTTCAAAAATCTACAGAATATCAACCACCAGACCAGGAAGACTGGATATAAATCGATCTAAAACCATATCATAACATGAATGTGTGAATAACCAATATCTTCATGACTGCCAGTTTGATCAAATATGAAGCATCAAAGTGGATGGGATTACTCCCATATTGCTTTATTCTCCCTTGCGCTTTAATCCCCTCGCAGAGAATATCCCATTCGTACTAGCTGGGGATAACAGATTTATCGTGGCTAAAAATCCCTGTTGTTCCATCGCCTCCCGTCCTGTCAGAGACCAATAATCCAGGTCCCATTGTAACAGGATGTTAAACAATGCCAGCAGCTGTGCATGGCAGCCTGTGGAAATGAGGGCAGGGTTGTTTTCCCAACAGGTAATCTTAATCTGAATTGTTTTGCCCAATGTCACTCGCCGAAACACGCAGTGCCCAGGAAGTGAACCGGTTGTCTCTCGCGCTCAATGGCTGTGGCTTTACGCATGCGTGCGAGCTGAGTGTTCATGCAGAAACAGATGAATGCGTTTTGATGTCAGAAAGGGGACAGAAAAACAAAATCAACGTCAGCTGAATCGATACGGAAGTCGAGGTGTCCGTGATTCGACCGACCGCACGGGTCAATGTCAAAAATGCGCCGGAGGGAAGCTTTCGCAATTGCCATTCATTAATATTCCATCGATACGAACGAGTCGTGCCAAATAGCTGTGGGCTCATTTAAGATGTCCTCGCGTGCCAAAAGTGTTCATCTCGTCTCATCTCAACCTCGTTAATCCTCGAACTCCAAAGGTGTTTACGGGGTGTGGCCGCCGCACCGCGGAAATGTAGCCACGCCGACGGAGCCGACGGCAGGGCGTTTGGTCAGATTAGGGTCGATCTGGCGTTTCTTGAGCTATAGTGGAGGAATGACATTGCACCGCTAATTGCGCTGTACTGGGAAAAACAACCAAGCGGTGCAGTTTAGTTCACTTTTGTTACCGTTCTCAAAAGTGAAATCAATTCATGTGAAAGCACCAAGGGGGTCACACGTAAAACCTACGGGACTGCTGCTTAGCACGCCTGCCTCGCAGTTCTTAGGTTCTGGGTGGAAATCTATGTGCACTTTGCAGGCTCAAAATGCGCATTTGAAAAGTCTCAAATCCAAATGCAAGTTGACCTTAGCCTCGCCAGGCCCTTTTCATTGAAAGGACTCGCTCAGTCAGTGGACCGTGACCTGTATTTTACAATGACACAATAACCTCATTGCAGCTCTGACAAGGCGGGTTGACAGGTGGGGCGGGGGGACGGGCTCATTAAAACCAAAACCATATGTACGCATGAAAAGGAGTGTTCACACAGAGGAATCGGCCCAAACGAATACATGCGAACACACGACGACGACGACGCCCTCCCCAAAGCTGCGTAAGTAGAGCTTATCCCTTCTCGGAGCGCTCGGTTCTGATCCGGCTCCTAACTCTGATCCCCGATCGGCCCCTCGGTCAAACGCACGCAATTGCGGAACCGTAAGGGCGCTGTGTGATGTCTGGGATCGTGCTCGGGCGGATGACTGGATAGCAGGCGGAGGAGGTTTTCCTTCCCTCCGGCAGGGCAGAATGGACCTCCGCTTCCGGATGATGATTTGACCGCGACAACGTTCAGCATGGCTTTACAATGAGGGCAACATTCTCAATAATGACACCATAAGCGATTCGAAGATACTTTTCGACCGCTCACTATTGGGTATGTCAACCTAAAGCTGTAAAATGAGTAAAAAAAAAAAAAAAAAAAATGTAAGCAGTTGATCAACTTTTCATAAGGTGACCGGTACAGTTAATGGAAAGTGCTACACGATGCTCATTCATTGGCACAGACTGCTCTTTTCAGTGCAAAATGAATACTCGGCTCAAGGCTGATGAGGACGAGCAGTACGGATAATAGATGGACTTTTATGCAGAGCCGTGCAAAAGTCTCTCACGATTGGCTTTGTTGTTGCTGTTGTTGACACTTTAGACCGACTTATTTTCACACAAACCCTCCGAATCGTAATGGCGCCCATCTGTTCGTCATTCTCCACGAACCAGGAAGTAGCCCTCTGACGAGAACAACAACAAACAAAGACCTTGGAGGGTTGTGCTCCACTGAGTCACATATTCAGATACCACGAAGAAAAAAAACCCCACCTCTGTATTTAACTTTTAAATCTTTCATTTATCTTTTATACTCTACACTCTGGCGGCACGGTGACCGACTGGTTAGAGCGTCTGCCTCACAGTTCTGAGGACCGGGGTTCAAATCCCGGCCCCGCCTGTGTGGAGTTTGCATGCGTGGGTTTTCTCCGGGGATTCCGGTTTCCTCCCACATCCCCAAAACATGCATGAATTAGAGACTCTAAATTGCCCGTAGGCGTGACTGTGAGTGCGAATGGTTGTTGGTTTGTATGTGCCCTGCTATTGGCCGGCGACCAGTTGAGGGCGGACCCCGCCTCCTGCCCGATGACAGCTGGGATAGGCTCCGGCACGCCCGCGACCCGCGTGAGGAGAAGCGGCTCAGAAAATGGATGGATGGATGGATGGATGGACTCTCCACTCTACTTATCCACAACACGCAAAAAGTTAGTGATAGTTGACTTTCGGGGGAAATTTCGTGATGAATCTAAAATGCTTTATAAGGAAACCCCTTTGAAGTCTAAACTATTAAATGCACACGTCCAACTGTCCAACTGTTTGCTTTTGCACAACTTGCTGCTCTCCAACAAGGAGCTGACCAGCAAAATTCGCAGCAGGTGTTTGATCCATGACCTGAATGGGTTTATAGACGGCAGCCTTCATTGGCATCTGTAGTCATCAGAACTTCATCAGAATTTTCTTTTCTTGAAAGAAAAAAAAACATTGCAGAACATGTTTTACACGATATAAAATATTTTTATCATTTTTCATTGAAAATCAATGTTTAAAAAAAAAAAATGGTTTTGAAGCTACAGATAATTTTTTTTTCCTTGTCAAAAAATATTCCAAAAAAAGCAGAGGGGAAACGCCTTTATTTACTTTTGGAAACCATATGATTTAAACCTGAACAAATTAAATCACATCAATGAATAAACGAATCTCAGTCAGTATAATAATAATAAAAAAAAGTACATTATTAAAAGTGAGTCTCAGTGTGCCATTGATCGAACTTGACAAACAAACCAAACACAAAACGGTGCGCGGTGACGCATGCGGCTAGCACGTCCGCCTCGCATCTCAAATCTCGGCTCTGACCTTTCTGTGTGGAGCACGTTCTCCTCGTGCTTGCACGGGTCTTCTCGGGATACTCTGGTTTCCTCCCATGTTCTAAGAACATGCATCTAGGTTCATTGAAGACTAAATTAAGACTAAATACGATACAGTACGTGCCCTGTGAGTGACTTGCGACCAGTCCAGAGTGGACACTGCCTCTCAACCATAATCAGATGACATCAGCTCCAGCGAAACTGACACGTGAAAAGGGGATGGGATAGAAAATGGATGGATGGATTATTTCAATTGCACCCATAAGGTCAAAGAAATGACATCAATACATTACGCTAATCACTGGGTGTTAGATGTACAACCCCATTTCCAATGAAGTTGGGACGTTGTGTTCAACATAAATCAAAACAGAATACAAAGATTTGCAAATCATGTTCAACCTACATTTCATTGAATACACTACAAAGACAAGATGTTTCATGTTCAAACTGATCAACTTGATTGTTTTTAGCAAATAATCCTTCACTTAGAATTTGATGGCTGCAACACGTTCCAACAAAGTTGGGACAGGCTCATGTTTACCACTCTGTTACACATCACCTTTTCTTTGAACAACATTCAATAAACGTTTTGGGAACTGAGGACACGAATTGTTGAAGCTTTGAAGGTGGAATTCTTTCCCATTCTCGCTCGATGTACAGCTTCAGCCGTTCAACAGTCCGGGGTCTCCGTTGTCGTATTTTACGCTTCATAATGCGCCACGCGTTTTCAACGGGAGACGGGTCTGGACTGCAGGCAGGCCAGTCTAGTACCCGCACTCTTTTACTTTTACGAAGCCACGCTGTTGTAACACGTGCAGAATGTGCTTTGGCATTGTCTTGCTGAAATAAGCAGGGGCGTCCATGAAAAAGACGTCGCTTGGATGGCAACATATGTTTCTCCAAAACCTGTATGTACCTTTCAGCATTAATGGTGCCTTCACAGATGTGTAAGTGACCCATGCCATTGGCACTAACACAGCCCCATACCATCACAGATGCTGGCTTTTGGACTTTGCGTCTATAACAGTCCGGATGGTTCTTTTCCTCTTTGGCTCGGAGGACACGACGTCCGCAATTTCCAAAAACGATTTGAAATGCGGACTCGTCGGACCACAGAGCACTTTTCCCCTTGGCATCAGTCTATCTTAGATGAGCCCGGCGGCGTTTCTGGGTGTTGTTGATGAATGGCTTTTGCTTTGCATAGTAGAGTTTCAATTTGCACTTCCGGATGTAGCGCCGAACTGTAATGACTGACATTGGTTTTCTGAAGTGTTCCTGAGCCCATGCGGTGATATCCTTTACACATTGATGTCGGTTTTTGACGCAGTGCCGCCTGAGGGATCGAAGGTCACGGGCATTCGATGTCGGTTTTTGGCCTTGCCGCTTACATGCAGTGATTTCTCCAGATTCTCTGAACCTTTTGATAATATTATGGACCGTAGATGATGAAATCCCAAAATTCCTTGCAATTGTACTATTTTCTCACGCACTTGTCCACAAAGAGGTGAACCTCGCCCCGTCTTTGCTTGTGAATGACGGAGCAATTCAGGGAAGCTCCTTTTCTACCCAGTCATGGCACCCACCTGTTCCCAATTAGCGTGTTGACCTGTGGGATGTTCCAAACACGTGTTGGATGACCATTCCTCAACTTTCGCAGTCTTTTTTACCACCTGTCCCAGCTTTTTTGGAACGTGTTGCAGCCATAAAATTCCAAGTTCATGATTATTTGCTAAAAACATCAAGTTTATCAGTTTGAACATGAAATAACTTGTCTTTGCAGTGTATTCAATTAAATATAGGTCGAACATGATTTGCAAATCTTTGTATTCTGTTTTGATTTATGTTTAACACAACGTCCCAACTTCATTGGAATTGGGGTTGTAAATATGCACATAATACAATGATGAAATGTATTGTAAAAACCAAACTCAAGTCAGCACTGCCAACATTTACATTAGATAGTATTATCATATGCTGTACGTAACGTAGTATTCCTCTACGATATTTAAAATATTTTATTAAAATTGTGTCAACTAAAGGGGTAACATGAAACAAAACAAAACAAAAATCCAAACTCCATCAAAAAGATTATACACCTTTCTGAACAAGAATGTGCATATCTCAATCCTCGTGTTCTACTTTGAATGGTTATGGGCAATATTTTAAAGCAGGTCATTCATTCATTGTCAGACTTGAATGACATCATTAAAAAACAACAACATGCCATTTGGAACGAGCCCGTTTTAAAGAGTCAATTCATCCAAGTTGCAAAACAACATATTTCCTCTCAATCTACTTATGGGATAAATCAGCAGTTTGGTGGAACTGACCCTTTTGCAAGCGCCATAAAAATGTACCTCTGTATTCGAGATGACTATATTATGCTTTATGAAATACTTAGAAAAGGACAGTCGGTGTCCAGATCTCGTTAGTCTGTGATCGGCTTGGCAAGTACAGCATACGACCCTTCACCGTGTGATTTATGGCCGTAATATAGCATAAACCGTGACTTTCCGTCGAATCGGACTGTCACTCAGCGGGTCCTGAGAAGTGAATCTCAGGTGCAGGGTTAAACAAATATCATTTCATAGATGATCACGCTACACGCAAAATCAATTTGGAATCTGACAGCGGTTCATTTACACAGGAAGTGCACCCACACTAATGCATTCATCAGGCTGCTCGGTCACTGTGTCCCATAATGAATGAATGCCTCGGTTTGGGCCCTGACCCCTGGGTCATGCTTTTTCTCCCCCACCACTTCATCACGGAATAATCCGCCGGGACCTCTGCAGACAAAAGACGCTCGACCTCACCGGACGACCTCGCCCGCGATTCACGGACAAAGGTTAAGGAATAAAATAAACAAGGCATGTGAAGAATGAGTCGTCGCATGAGTGTCGTGCCCAACGTGCACATCGAGAAATATTTGACAACTGAATTCAAGGCATGTTTTGTGCTCCTACTTTTTCAAGGTCCCATGCTACACCTTTTTTTATTATTATTTTTAACAAATTGTTATAATCTTTGATGCCTTTTTATTGTTTGTTGTATTGGAAATGCCCAGGATGGCCTTTTTTAAGCTATTGGAGTTGGTCCGAAACGCCTGGCGGATGACACGACTGGATTTCTCCTTAATATTTGATATGTAAATAAGCTTTGCTTTGACTGGGTCACTGTTCTCCTTTGTTAGAATCTGGAAAACACCTTTGCTCTGATTGGTCGTAGGCTATAGCTATCATCGATTGACGATAGACCGAATGCTCATTCGTACCGGACGAGTTCGACCGCAGGAATAGCGCGCACGCCGAATGTGTATTCGCTTGATTCGCTCCGCATGTATCGGAGACGAGGCGGGCTTACCCTGGTCGACACCAAAACCATTTCTTATATTTCAAGTGTCACTTGAATTTGATTTGAGAGATTTGTTGTTGCTTTTTTGCCGAAATCTCTATTAAAGAGCCGAGTGGGAAGGTACTTGGATAGCGATGAGCAAAACGTTGAACTCAGATCCCGTCGTTTGCAAGCGGTTTGGTGTTGAAAGGCTATTGCATTCAACCGGCAAACCGCAAAGATGTCCAGGTTCGAGTTAAGCCGGGTCACAGACTCATTTTGACCCATGTTCTGCATTAAACAGTAGAAAAAAAACATATTTTGATGGCACGAGGCCTTGAATATAAAACACATGAAATGTCAGCCAAATCGTACTAAAATGTTGCCCAAGGTTGTAACAAAATATCATATACAATTGATGTGAAATAACCAAAACGTCCGCCACAAATACCGTATAAGACTAGAAAGTAGGAGATCGTGTAACTTAGTAGTAAAAGAATCCCAAAGCTTTATTTATAGACTTATTTGTGTATATTTTCACGTATTTATTTGAACTTGCTTCCACAAAATCTGGATGGAAGGCGGTCAATAATCAATATAAATACAATACTTACGGAGGAGTTAAAAGTCATCAATTCATGGCTAAACTCATGAAACTCCACTTAATTTGAAGTTTGAATGAAGCCATTCGACACAAATGAATTTTCAAGGCCCGTGTTTCTGCGATGGTCTAATTGTGTTTCGTTGGTCCGATTGACACAAAGTTTGACGTCGACGGGAAAACAAAACGGAGGGCCGGAGGACGGTGGCGTGCTTTCATGGCACGGGTCACATCTGCCATGGGATAATGGCAGCGCTAAGCCAAACGGAACACCGAGCGTGCGTACGTTAGCCAGCGTGCGCGCTGGAGCCGTGCGGGTGACAACGGGGAATTCGCCGGTCTCCTATGAGCTGTTATCTGGACCTCGGCCCCACTTTGCAATAATACGAGCCACAAATGCTCGCCGGCAACAATAACGACAACACACTTCTGCCGAGAGAAGCAATGAAACCTACGCTTTGTCGTTGGGGTACCAAAAAAGAGCAACCGAGATTGTTGATAGCCTTTACTATTCCGGATTAGTCCCACGTCAATCCCACGTCAAAGGTCGAATACAGCCGTCAAGATTCCGACACACGAGGCTCGAGAACAGCGGCGCTGCCCGGGCACAAAATGCCGGTGACGCCCCTCGCCGAAAATCATCTGTCAACGGAGGCGGAGGGTGTTGCCGTTGGGGGGGCGGGGGGCAAGGGGCGGTGGCTGACCAAAGTCATTCTCCATTTGAATGCCCACTGAAATCCCCTCCGCTTGGATGCCCGGGACCCCCCCCCCCCCCACCTCCCGAGCGCGGGCCTGACGCAGACGACTGCGGGTCGGGCTCGGCTGACTGTCAGCTGTACGACATGCTGTCTGACCACTAAGCCAATTAAGTGATCTGTTTTGGAACCCAGGTCCCGCTGACATGGATGACCTCCACTTGCTTATCTGCTTTACTGGCTCTACGGTTGCAAGCATTCTCACGAACGTACGTTTGATGTCAAATCCGTCCGGTCCACCAATTATTCCACCAATGATTCTTCTCTTCCATATTTGCAATAATGGGTCGCCTTGTAAAATTGTGCTGTCAAATGTCTTTCGTCTTTTCCTTGTTTTTGTGCTTCCAGTGGCACTTAACGACACATTCGCTTGCTTCAAAAGACGATCATTTTTGCCATGGCACTGGGACCTGCACTTGAAAGTTTTTGGAGTTTGATTGAGTTTGGTTGATTTTCTGCTTTGCGTTGCAAGCCAAAATTCCAAAATTCGTGAAGTGGAAAAAGACATAAAAACGCTCAAACACAAATATAACATGCACTCGCAAGCAAAAGTCATGTCTGGAGCTCAAGTCGAGACCTGCCGTCACCCACGAGGCCATGCGCCCCTAAAGGCACACAGCTCAGGTGCTGTGTGCCTTCCAGTCTGCAGAATCATGATTATGCTTGAGAAAAACCCTTTCATTTCTTTCTTCTCTTTTCTTGTTGTTTCACAGTGGAGCAAATTGTCTTTCTTAAAAAACATCTGTGATTTGGGGCTGGAAAGGATTGATGGAATTTGGATTCATTTCAATTTTGCTTGCGGGCACTCAAATAATGAAGCCCTTGTTAATCAAGGGATCACTGGATTTAGGGTTATTTGAAGCTGAAACAAAATGAATATATATATATATATATATATATATATGTGTGTATATATGTATGTATGTATATGTATATATATATATATATATGTGTGTATATGTATATATGTGTGTATATATGTATGTATGTATATGTATATATATATATATACATATGTGTGTATATGTATGGGCGGCATGGTGGATGACTGGTGAGCACATGTGTCTCACAGTTCTGAGGACCCGGCCTCCTCTCTGTGTGTGCGTAAATGCTGTTGTTGTTCCAACAGTTCAACCGATCGTTGATTGGGGGGGGGTCGGGGTTGGGAAGCTGACAAAACATTTGCCCCCCCCCCCAGTTTTAATGCCCACCCAAACCCGTTTGGATGCCCCGGCCACTGCCTTTACGCCATTGGTTCCCAGTTATATTCAGAATTCAATTGAAAATTCTTTTCGCCACATTTAAGGCAATTCCTAATCTTGTCTTCCTCATCTGTCCGACTTTGTCTGCTCCGCAACTCTGGAACTCTTTTCCATTTCAAACATTGACTCTTCAAAACTCAAAGTTGCAATTCTGCTGCCATGTTTATTGTAGAATTTGTTTTCAAAAATTGATGATGATGATTTCCTTCTTTGTTTTGCGAGAGAGAGAGAGAGAGAGAGAGAGAGATCCTCTTGAGAGTTGCAGAGCAAGTCCGCCGCGGAGGGGGGAAGGGGCGAGGAACGCGCAGTCCCTGCACGGTTGCTCGTGAGGATGAGCCTTTACCCTCGAGTAGTCGAAGTGAGGCCACATCGTGGACTCGAGGCAGAAAGTAAAGCAAGTTCCTCGTGCCAGGAGCGCTCCTGTGACGGGATGTGAGCGAGAATGGCTTCTCGTCTCCCGCGGCTCCGCGAGGGATGGCATCTTTTCACACTCATCAGCAGCATCTGCGGAGGCTCTTCCACCGGCTCGGCATCGCGTCCTCTCTGAGCATCGTCTGCTTCTCCCTGCTCTACCTCCTCGCCGGGTGCTGCCAGTCCGGCCTCGCGGACAACCCCGGCGGCGAGCCGCCCGCGCTCGGGCTCCTCACCTCCGAGGGGAACGCTTCCCGAGGGGCGGCCGAGGCGAGCGGCTCCGGGAAGGAATGGACGGCCACCCGGAGGCTCCCCCGAGCCCTGATCATCGGCGTGAAGAAGGGAGGGACGAGAGCGCTGCTGGAGTTTCTGCGGCTCCATCCGGACATCCGAGCTCTCGGTTCCGAACCGCACTTCTTTGACCGGCATTACGCACGAGGACTGGACTGGTACAGGTAGGTCTTCTTCCCGACTTGGTCTGGAGTTTCACGGACATTTTATGCCCACCTATGCCCACTTCGCTCACTTCTCACAAGGTTTGCAATTCGGTTTTCCCTCAGAAAAGGTTGCTTTTCAATGTGATTTTTTGGATTCCCTCATAGTTCACAATTAGGAACTTTTGTCATTTTAAAATGTATCATACTGATTCAAATCCATCCATCCAGGCGGCCATTTTCTGAGCCGCTTCTCCTCACGAGGGTCGCGGGCGCGCTGGAGCCCATCCCGGCTATCAACGGGCAAGGAGGCGGGGTGCACCCCGAACTGGTCGCCAGCCAATCGCAGGGCACAAACAAACAAACAAACAAACAACCAACCATTCGCGCTCACATTCACACCTACGGCCAATTTAGAGTTGTCAATGAACCGACCCTTGTCATGTGTGTGTGTTCCGGGTTTTGCCTCCCCCCCCCCCCCCTGTTTCTCACACACCTGCTCCTGTGAGCCTCTTCCCCACCTGAGCCTCGTTCACCCTAATGAAACCCTTGCATTTAACCTCGTGTCTCGTTCCCTCTCGTCGCCAGTTCGTCGTACCTTGTCGTCGCGTTCCAGCGTTCCTTGTTTCCACGTCACAGACTCGCAGTAAGACTCGACCCTGTTCCGATGATCGACCTCGCCTCTTTGCCTCATGTTTTTGCATATTGTTGCCTTTCTCGGATTGTGTGTACCGACCTCTGCCCGTCTGTTAAACCTCTCTTTTTGGAAAGTGTCCATTTGTTTTGGAGTCGTGAATTTTTGGGTCCTATCCTCTGTTCCGTTCATGACAACCCTGCATGTTTTTGGGATGTGGGAGGAAACCGCAGTGCCCGGAGAAACCCCACGCAGGCACGGGGAGAACACGCAAACTCCACGCAGGCGGGGCCGGGGATTGAACCCGGGTCCTCAGAACTGTGAGGCTGACGCTCTAACCGGTCGGCTGCCCTTATTTCGACATGATTCTTTATTTTAACAATACAAAAACCGATTCAAACTGTTTTACCATCCATCCATTTTCTAGCGCTTATCAGAAGTCGGGTTGCAGGGGCAGTAGCTTTAGCAGGGACGCCCAGACTTCCATCGCCCAAGCCACTTCATCCAGCTCTTCCGGGGGGATCCCGAGGCGTTCCCGGGCCAGCTCAAAGACAAGACCCCAAGATACTTGAACTGCTCCACTCGGGGCAGGATCTCATCCCCGACCCGGAGATGGCACGCCACCCTTGTCCGACTGAGGACCACGGTCTCAGATTTGGAGGTGCCGATTCTCTTCCCAGCCGCTTCACACTCGGCTGCGAACCGCTCCAGTGAGAGTTGGAGATTACGGCCTGATGAAGCCAACAGAACCACATCATCTGCAAAAAGCAGAGATGCAATACTGAGGCCACCAAACCGGACCCACTCTGCGCCTAGAAATTCTGTCCATAAAAGTGATGAACAGAATCGTTGACAAAGGGCAGCCTTGGGGGCGTCCAACCCTCACCGGAAACGAGTCCGACTTACTGCCGGATATGCGGACCAAACTCTGACTCCGGTCGTACGGGGACCGAACAGCCCGTATCAGGGGGTTCGGTACCCCGTACTCCCGAAGCACCCTCCACAGGACTCCCCGAGGGACGCGGTCGAACGCCTTCTCCAAGCCCACAAAACACATGTAGACTGGTTGGCCGAACTCCCATGCACCCTCGAGGACCCTATTGAGGTTGTAGAGCTGGTCCACTGTTCCACCGCCAGGACAAAAACTACACTGCTCCTCCTGACTCTGGGATTCGACTTCCCGACGGACCCTCCTCTACAGCGTCCCTGGAGACAGGGAGGCTTAGGATTGTGATCCCCCTGTAGTCGGAACACCCCCGAGTTTTTGCTTCAGCGGCCACCAAAGCTGCATTCCGCTTGGCCAGCCAGTACCCATCAGCTGCCTCAGGAGTACCACAGGCCAAAAAGGCCTGATAGGACTCCTTCTTCAGCTTGACGGCATCCCTCACCGTTGGTGTCCACCAACGGGTTCGGCGATTGCCGCCACGACAGGCACCGACCACCTTACGGCCACAGCTCCGGTCGGCCGCCTCAGCAATGGAGGCGCGGAAAATGGTCCACTCGGACTCAATGTTCTACCGGAGGTGGGAGTTAAAACTCATTCTGACAGGGGATTCTGCCAGACGTTCCCAGCAGACCCTCACAATACGTTTGGGCCTGCCAGGTTGGACCGGCATCTTCCCCCACGATTGGAGCCAACTCACCACCAGGTGGTGATCAGTTGACAGCTCCGCCCCTCTCTTCACCCGTGTGTCCAAGACATGCGGCCGCAAGTTCGATGACACGACCACAAAGTTGATCATCGAACTGCAATCTAGGGTTTCCTGGTGCCAAGTGCAGGTGTGGACACCCTTATGCTCCCAATCACGCCCTTCCAGGTCTCACTGTCATTGCCCACGTGAGAATTGAAGTCCCCCAGCAGAACGATGGAGTCCCTCCAGCACCCCCTCCGAGGACTCCAAAAAGTGTGGGTACTCTGAACTGTTGTTTGGTGCATAGGCACAAACAACAGTCAGGACCCATCTCCCCACCCAAAGGCGGAGGGAGGCTACCCTCTCGTCCACCGGGGTGAACCCCAATGTACAGGCGCCGAGCCGGGGGGCAATAAGTATACCCACACCTGCTCGGCGCCTCTCACCGTGGGCAACTCCAGTGTGGAAGAAAGTCCAACCCCTCTCGAGAGGACTGGTACCAGAGCCCGAGCTGTGTGTGGAGGCGAGTCCGACTATATCTAGTCGTAACTTCTCGACCTCGTACACCAGCTCGGGCTCCTTCCCTGCCAGAGAGGTGACATTCCACATCCGTAGATCCAGCTTCTGTAGCTGGGGATCGGATCGCCAAGGTCCCCGCCTTCGGCCACTGCCCGGCTCGCACTGCACCCGACCCCTATGGACCCTCCCACAGGTTGTGAGCCCATAAGAAGGGGGACCCACGTTACCCTTTCGGGCTGTACCCGGCCGGGGCCACATGGGTGCAGGCCTGTCCACCAGGCGCTTGCCTTCGAGCCACACCTCCAGGCCTGGCTCCAGAAGGGGGCCCCGGTGACCCGCGTCCAGGCAAGGGAAACCTCGATCCACTTATATTTTTCATCATAGAGGTCTTTTAGCCGTGCTTTGTCTGGTCCCTCACTTCGGACCTGTTTGCCATGGGTGACCCTACCAGGGGCGTGAAGCCTCAGACAACTTAGCTCCTAAGATCATTGGGACACACAAACCGCTCCACCACGATAAGGTGACGGCTTCCAGGAGGGAACTGTTTTACCAATAAAATCTTAAAAGCATAGCTTGTCATGTTCTTCAGACCACAAACTAGTAGTTTATGAAGAAAGGAACCAAGTAATTTAGCATTTTGCCAATCCCTGTCACGTACGTGGTTAGGGCGAGGGAGAGTAACGCAAGGCAAGAACATGGTGGACCCAATTGCAGGGGAGCAGGTAGGCAAGGCAGGAGTGCGGGAGTCTCAAAATAATATTTAATCTTCAGAAAAGGAAAACTGAACAAAGTCCCACAACAGATACCAAAGAAACACTCGAATATCTAAAACTGGAAACAAACTATGACCTGTGAGTAAGACGTGGAATAGAAAGGGAAAATGACACCCGACAATGATAAAGACAACTGGCGACTATGACATGGCAAAGACATGTGACAACGACAATGAACCGGCAAGAACTGAAAGAAACCAGGGAACTAAATACAAACAAATTGACGAGACAGCGAGGAACACCTGGACAAGACACGAGTGGCTGGAGAGAGCTGATTGGTCGACACAAAGTAGATGAGAACAGGTGAACACAACAACCTAATGAGGACACGGAAAACATGGAACAAAACTAAACACAACCCAAACCAAAACACAGACCATGACAATCCCTGTACAAAAAACAGGGTCAAATAACTTTTACACGGTGAACTGGCACGACCACATGACCTTTGCTTGTCCGTCCATTCATACCTTTATACACCCTAAATGACAACCCTAATTAATATCATTTCAGGTCATTAAAACAACAAAGCTAGTTGTTGGTGTCGAGTACCTTTTGTAGAGTGATTTTTGTTGTGGGGCACACATTCCTCGGAGGGCCATTATGACTGTGAACCCATAAAAATGAATTGTCGCCTCATAAAATGACATATACGTGGATAACTAGTTCTGAAATCTGAAGCCTATAAAAGAAAATTCCTCGATGATTACATTTCTTTTAAAGGGGTGATTGTTCACAAAAAATGCGACAAAATCCATGCGCATGATTGGGCGGGATCCTGCCCCCGGGCCACCAATTCGACACCTGGGGTACAGGGGGTCCTCAGTTTCGCTGAGATTTCATGACTTAATTGTCATCGTATGATGGAGTTCCCTTCCTACTGTGTAACCCAAATTTGTACGCAAGTTGGAATATCACTTAGCTACACTAGCACATTCATAAAGTTATAATTGCAGTCAATATTTGAATGGGAAAAAAAAAACCCTTCCTGGTCATAAATATAAAACAACTGAAAACATGTAAGATCGGAAGTAACTGAGCGTGCCACGTGACAATGTACTCTTATGCCGCCGTGCGGACTAGGTTGTTGCCTCAAAATCTCGTATGTCGGTACCTCGTAAGCGAGGACCCCCTGTGCAGAACATTTTTGTTGATAACAAAAGTCTCCTAAAGGCAGTTTTGTCAAAAAGCAGGTCCGGGACTGTGCTTCTCATTTGTATGGACATTAGTTCATGATTTGAGCTCACATTCCGCAAGTATCTTACATCAAGTACCTGTATAAAAAGAAGAATTTCATCTCCCTCGTCTCGGAGTGTTAAAACATGAAGTGGACATAAAATTGGTTGTTTTTGGTTTCCATCACCAGCACCGACTACAAGTCGAAGCAGCCTTCGGCTTCCTCATCTTTGTGTTTGCTCACCAAAACATATCCCTACCGCTGTTCTGCTGAGTGTTAGATAGTCAAAGAGACTGTGCCATCTGGCTGCACCGATCTGTGCGTGTCAGTGTATGTCTGTGTAAACCAGGGTGAGAGCAAGGCCTGCAGGATGAGTCCTCGCAGAGCTGCAGAGTAATCATCTCTGGGGCCGGAGCCAGATGTTACTGTTGTCATGTGGCTCTGTTCTCAGCCTGTTCCATCGAAACTTCCGATACTCGGTGCACAAAACAAGGGCAGGAGTGGATCTGTCACTCATTACGGTATTTTGACTCAACTCAATATTGCCTCGACACACAATTATAAGCGGAGTCTCATATTGATGCGTTCTGCCTCATGTTTCAGCTCCATGAATATGATCCCAATATGGCAGATTAAAATTGTACCCACATCTGGACTGTGTCATGCAACGCTAACCAGCTTACTGTATATTACCGAGGCTCAATATTGGCATTGGCTCAATGATGTCAGCGGCAGCCTTACTTGACACACACACACACACACGCATAGTTTCAGCATCAGTGTCAGAACGTGTAACTTCCGAATACAGCTTTAGAGAGTTGTGGTCAAATCGGCGAAGGCTTCATTTTTTTCTGTGGACTGGTATGACCACATTAAGACCAAACCACCTTTTGATTGCAGCGACCTTTGTTTTCGGCAGTCTGTCACGTTCACATCAACGCAGGCGGAAATCACTTTTAGGACTGTATCTTAACGACTGGCGTAACTCTGTGTGGAGGCAGGTCAGACCCGGTGTTGGTCATTTTGTGGACCAGCGCATCTGCTGCACCGACGTCTGCCCCGCTGTGGGCGCGATAACAACCGATTTCAGTCCTGTCCAGTCAAAGCGGCTCGTTAAAAGCGCACTGACACTCTTCGACGTGGCGGAAGAAGAAATTGAAACAACAAAAAGTGTGTTTCTACGGAATTGCTAGCAGACCTCCACGGGTGGATGTTGTAAACCACATTACATTTTTTTGTTTTGTCAACTGCCTCTCCATTAACGTACACATTTAACGAAAATGCCCCAAATATCTCTATAGACCTTCATTTAATGATCACAATATTGCCAGAAGTTCCTTTTTTATTATGGATCAGGCGCTGTACTTTCTCTGAGTCGGTCACTGCAATGCAAGTTGAGCCATTGAAAAGGTAGCAGCCCGAAAGAACGAGTGTTCGTGTTTTTGCCTGTCTTGCAGTATGTGCGTGTGTGAGTTCGGGGGGGAAATGTCACACCAGGTGATTTGAGTGTGACACCAGTCTGTCACGTATCCCCGCGCGGGCCAGATGGGGCTCACGGCGTGTCAGCTCTGTCAATTGACCTCTGACTTAAGGTCACGATACGCTGGGAGTTAATGATGTGCTCACACCAGTTCATTAACAAACACGACACACGTTGACGACACGCAGCACAAGGGAAATGGAATTGTTCCATATTGTGAGGCCAGTATGACTGAAGTTAATTGATGACATGAAGAACTGAGATGGACTGCCCAACATTAGTTTGCAGGAGTGTCATAGAAAGCTGATTGAATCTAGTTGCTATTTTGTGTCCGTGGTCTGATTCTATTTAGGCGCACGGGAACTTCATTAGAATCAATACATTTTGTGGTTTTGAAAAAAGGCAGGTGAATACTCCAGGATGTATGGTCCCAAGTCAGCTAGCCTATGATCCAGCTCACACGCCACCTAAATGAGGTTAAGCTGGAAGGACATGAATGGATGAATGGATGGCTTTGGAAAAACAAAGTTGGGATACTCATATTAAAATAGACAACAACTGACTTTCCATTGCCTGTTGTAGTTGTTGTGGCACATGCATATTTGATTCTGTTGATAGCTCCAACTGCAATTTTTACGTATAACGAGTAGCGTAAAACGGAATTCTTCGAGGATACGTCAACAGTTCAGCAACAGCAACAGTTCTTGACTTTGCAATTGCATAGAAATGAACTGCATTAGAGTGAATTCCAATCTCTAGCTACCAATGGCGGCTGGTCGATGGAGGGCGCTATAGGGCGCTGCACCAGCACTGACGGCGCGGTCACCACATTACTTTCCTTGAAAACAAAACGATCAATGAAAATATTTAGAATCAAATAAAACGTGTGTGTGTGTGTGTGTGTGTGTGTGTGTGTGTGTGCATGTGTTCACTGTGATGGGATAAATGCAGAGAACAAATTTCGTGTACTTGCATGCATGTTCATGACAAAAGATGATTCTAGTTCTCATATTTTGAAATACATTTATAGTTATTTACGTATCGATCGGCAGGATAAATAGTTAGTTTTATAGTTCATGATGAGTAAAGTTGTAGTTTTGTTCATCTCTGGTGTCTGATTTTTTTTTTGGCGCACTTCCGGTGTCGGGGCACAAATCTTTACCCATCGACTCTTGCTAAACGTTGTGCAGTAGCTCCTCTTCGATGAATGAAATGGGTAGGATCGCGCTGGGCGCGTAACGTTCCGGCGTCCCGAGCTGGCCGACTGTTGCAGCTCGGTCTCTATGCACGCTTAAGTCGCACGTTTTTGGGGGTGTCCACTTTACATGTCTTGCACTGGTATGTTTGCGAACAATGTTAGCTTTACGCTCATGCTGACTTGGTGTAGTGCTCAGGTAACGTAGCTCGCGCTGTGGATAATTAGGTAGTCCGATCTCACGCCTGTCTTAAGCGTGGCGCTGGCCAGCCCGTAGCGAGCGTTTAGCTCAGTTGGGCTTGAGAGGGGCAATTGAGATCAGAGCGGCAGACGAAGATGCCCTGATGCTGTCTGAAGGGAGATTGGATCAGGAAAAGCGCTGTGCTAAACCACGAGATTGCCTGGAAGTTTACTGCGTGCTTGCTGTGTTGTCTCGGATCGATACCTCGATGTCCTCATCTGACCTTGGGTTGACTCCAGCATTAGAGCGCTTTGCATTGGTCAGCTCAGCTTCTCTGACAATTAGCAGGAAGCTTTAGCCTGGAGCGGGATTATCTCGAACACAAGGGGTCATGTTACACACAGCTCTTCCAGCAACCTAGCTCTGAAGGCCTCCTTTAAAAGTGCTCTGGAGTAAATTCACATTGGACTCAAGATGGATTCAGGGTAGAAGTGAATGGAATGGGAGATAAATTGGAGGGAGGAGAGATATAAAGCCAGGCTGGACTGGAGGTCGAAGGGTGACTACTGTTACGACATCGTCGCACATCTGCGCTGACCTCTGCTTCAACCCTGAAGAATGCGATATGAGCTAGAAACACGTGTGCGCATTTGTGCGTAAAGGCTGACCTTCAGATTCTGTCACCGACTGGAGACAATTTTGCCCTCCAGACGGCAGGCCCGCTTCTATTTTCTTCGAGAGGTACACTCTAATTCATCAATGTTATTGAGCTTGGCTTACTGGCAAAGCTTGGGAGGTGGTTTCCATGTAGTCTCAATGCCAACCAAAATGAACCCAAAGCAAGTCGAGACCACCTTGAACACAACCGGAATGAAGGTGGATGAAAAGGACTGTGGTGAGGTGCTGGCTAAAGACATTTGAAAGGAATTATAATTCACCATTTGAGTCACTCTGGCATCAACGGAAACATCTCTTCTCCAGGATCATCTTTCATGAACCTGGAAGTAATGTTCAATCCCCGGCACCGCCTGTGTGGAGTTTGCATGTTCTCCCTGTGCCTGCGTGGGTTTTCTCCGGGCACTCCGGTTTCCTCCCACAACCCAAAAACATGCAGGGTAGGTCGATCGAAGACTCTAAATTGCCCGTAGGTGTGAATGTGCGTGCCCTGTGATTGGCTGGCAACCAGTTCAGGGTGTACCCCGCCTCCTGCCCGATGATAACTGGGATAGGCTCCAGCACGCCCGCGACCCGCGTGAGGAGAAGCGGTAAAGAAAATGGATGGATGCATCAACAGGACCCTTGGATGTTTACTCCATAAAAGGGGATTAAAAGCCGAGATCATTATTTTGGAATTAACCACATATTTGCTCTTTTCACAAATAATAAACTGATAACAAACTATGATGAAATCTGAATAAAAAATGTGCATGTTGTATTACGTACTGTATATGTGTACATGTGGAAAACCACTATACCATACCATGTTGACCGAATGACAAATGTCGCCTCATATGATAACACAGATAAGTGAGTGTTGCATAAAAAAGTCCAAAATGATGAACTGTTCAGAAGTCCGTGTTCTATTATGTGCTCAATTGTGTAACTATGAGTCAACCTTTTCGTGATTTGGAAATCTCAGACAAATTTGTGCGTTTTGCGCCCCAATTGACAGTCTGACGACTGTTAGGAAACTGCAGCTGTTTGTTTCCATTCAAACTTCAGCTCCTGCAGCAAACGCGAGTGACATCACGGAGGCTGTGATCTTCAGATTGCAATTTCAGCATCTCATACGGTGGAGACTTCAGTCTTGTTCCTCTCTCATCTTCGAACAACTTCACACAAAACATGTAGACTGTGCACCAAAAAGGAATAAAACTGGACCTCCTGTTGTGCCAAACACCAATGTGAAGGACGCTGCTCTCGAATATTTCAATTTGAGAATCATATTTATTGATTGAGTTTATATTCCATGTTTGATCTTGCGTACAACTGTTTATCTTTCTCAATAAAGTTGAGTTGGATCGAGTTGAGTCACAGTGGCATATTGCACGTAGTTGTTTCTGAGAA
Organism: Phycodurus eques; assembly: GCF_024500275.1. Classification (NCBI taxonomy): domain Eukaryota; kingdom Metazoa; phylum Chordata; class Actinopteri; order Syngnathiformes; family Syngnathidae; genus Phycodurus; species Phycodurus eques. The sequence continues at coordinate 18,827,254 of NC_084543.1, forward strand.
ATTCAGGGTAGCATGTCGTGAAGGTCATCCAATGACAAAGGGGAAGACGGAAAAGGACTCATTCTTTTCAGAATCATCTGCTCCGATGACTCTGATCCATCTGCAATTCATAATGCACTCATTAAGGGAGGCTGTTTGTGGCTTTGTGCCACCACGACACAGCGTATGGTGCTACTTGTGTTTTTGTGTTTACACAATGGCAGGTAATTGCCATGCAAATCAAAGAAGAATGCCTGTCACAACATTAGTTGTTCTGCACCATTCCCAGGGCCGTTACAAAAGACAACGGGAGAAATGAATGCTGACTCGAGTTTGCCCGTGCGCAGCAGGAGAAAATATGTTTGTATGTTTCAAATAATTCCACTGTGCTTGTCTTTCTTTTATGCCTTGAACCAAACTGGGAAGGAATCATTGCTCCTATAAACAGATCCGATTAGGCTTTCACCTTGTGGTTTTGTTGATTGGGTGATTAACCGGGGTTCAGGTGTGGTTGGTCCAGGATCTGTTTTGGAGGCGATCGGCACGAGGCCCAGACGGGCGGGGCGTCTCGGCTCTCGTTAAGACCCTCCCTCGAGACCCTGGGCACCTCTATGATGGATGTCTCTTGGAAGTGGACGGGGCACAGCCACAATAGAGGAACCCCTTAATGGTCCCCCATGCAGGGGCGACGAGAGGCCTCCTAATAACACTCTCATGCATACAGACTCATATTTATGGACTCAAATTTTGTACATGTCTCATAAATAACACCGTTAATGCTCTTGTTCTTTCCTTGGATCTCAACTTAAACGGGGTTAACATTTCCATATTTGATCCAACAAACCCTACAATACTCACTGTCCATTGCTGCATAGTCCATCTGATGACCATTTTAATAGCTTCACATTTTCTAACACGCGCCGCATAACACAGCATGCTACTGATGGGGCTCTAGTGGGTGCCTAACGCCCCCATTTTCCACCTGCCACTCTCAGTTCCAGCTGAGGCCCACTGCTGCATGATTACCCTCTGTCCTCTTGTATTCACACCTCCTTGTGTCCATCACACGACCATCCTCGTGGACATTGCTCCTGGGTCTAGACCTATGCATAGTTAGGCTAAGCCCCCGCGAAGATCGATAGCCGGCGTCTGCGGCGAGTCTGGCGTACATCCCGCCAGGGAGTGTGGATGAAATATTGGGAAATTGCTCAACTAAAGAGAGCTTCCTCAAAGGCAAACTGAGGTTGATGATAAACTGCTGGCTAATCCCTCTGTTCACCATACTGGATGTTTGATCTTTCACTCAAAGTGCCAATTAATTCAGTTAAAAGTCAGATTTCTTTAGTAAGGGATTTCACTGTCGCCTGTTACCAGCTGCTCCTTACAAAGGAGAACAAAAACCGCAAGTTTGCAAGATAGAGTTGCAATAGTCGGAGTGATAAAAACTCACACGTAGCTGCATCAAGATGAGGATTGTTGAGTATGTGGTCAAGTTACACCTAACTATTTCTTGAGGGCAATTTTGACTCAGTCAATTTCACCACTTTTTTTTTTGCAATACTACAACATTTTTCTAACAAAAAAATAAAAAAGGAATTCAGAGGCTCCTTTTGGTTAATTTCAGTGGGTCCTTTCAGTTCTAACCCTTCTTCAAATACACTTTCCCAGTGTTTTGTTGTTACACAACAGAGAGTAGTGATTCGCCTCTGCGGAAATAATAATGCTATTCTAATGCCTGAAATTGGCGGCACGGAGGCCGACTGGTTAGAGCGTCAGCCTCACAGTTCTGAGGACCCGGGTTCAATCCCCGGCCCCGCCTGTGTGGAGTTTGCATGTTCTCCCCGTGCCTGCGTGGGCTTTCTCCGGACACTCCGGTTTCCCCCCACATCCCAAAAACATGCATGAATTGGAGACTCTAAATTGCCCGTAGGCGTGACTGTGAGTGCGAATGGTTGTTTGTTTATGTGTGGCCTGCGATTGGCTGACGACCAGTTCAGGGTGTACCCCGCCTCCTGCCCGATGACAGCTGGGATAGGCTCCAGCACGTCCGCGACCCTAGTGAGGAGAAGCGGCTCAGAAAATGGATTGGATGGATAATGCCTGAAATTCTCAACCACACATTAGGATTATTATGACCAGGGCAGGTTCTAGGGATGCATACTTGAGGGGGCAGGCACAAATGTTAAGGGGGCATCATGGGACAGCATATATATTTTCTAATCATTATTTATTAGGTGGCTAACTTTTCTATACGGCATCTTTCACTACTTAACATTGTGTAAAACACTAATAACGCACAGGTAATGGATATTGTTAACAGGGCACTTATAAATATGTATTTGTGTGTCACGACTCACTTGTCATTAAAGCACTCAGCCGAACAAACATATGAACCCGGACATACATTATCTTCCACCAATTGCATCGCAAGCTTCGCTCCTCCATCAAATCACGTGACACGGATTGCTCGGGAAAGCAAAAAATGCTTTAGGTACCCAAATTTAATAGCTTGACCCTTTAAAGGCCACTCATGAAAATTCTTGCAAATTCAAAATATATGTGACTTTTTCTCCTTTACTTCACTTTTGTCCTTCATATACAATTCCTCTATGTTCGTCAATATTCACAATATTTCCTAAAGTATTCTCTCAGCTGCCTTGACTCACATATGAACTTAAGTGACATCCCGTTTTTAATTCATATGGTTCAATATGACGTGAGTCCACCCTTTGCCGCTATAACAGCTTCAAGTCTTCTGGGAAGGCAGTCCACAAGGTTTAGGAGTGTGTTTATGGGTATTTTTGACCATTCTTCCAGAAGCACATTTTTGAGGTCACACACTGATGTTGGACAAGAAGGCCTGGCTCTCAGTCTCTGCTCTAATTCATCCCAAAGGTCTTCTATCAGGTTGTGGTCAGGACTCTGTACAGCCCAGTCAAGTTCATCCATCTTTATGGACCTTGCTTTGTGCATTGGTGCACAGTCATGTTGGAACAGAAAGGGGCCATCCTCAAACTGTGCCCACAAAGTTGGGAGCAATAATGGTCCAAAATATTGGCTCCTCAGTTCCAGTGAAAGAAACTCTGAAGGATTCCAAAAATGCCTACACACACTCCTGCACTTTGTGCAAGGCCTTTGCAGAAGAGTTATAGCTGTTATAGCTGTAAAAGGTAGACAGATTTCATATTAAAGGGACACCTAACATAGAATCATTGCCTACACTTTACAAAGGTGTCATGGGTGTGTGTTCCGGTTTTTGTCTTCCCCCTGTTTCACACACACCTGCTCCTGAGAGCATCTTCACCACCTGTGCCTCGTTCACCCTAATGACCCCTTGTATTTAACCTCGTGTCTCGTTCCCTCTCGTCGCCAGTTCGTCGTACCTTGTCGTCGCGTTCCAGCATTCCTTGTTTCCACGTCACAGACTCACAGTAAGACCAGACCCTGTTCCGATGATCGACCTCGCCTCTTTGCCTCATGTTTTTGGATACTGTTGCCTTTCTTGGATTGCCTGCATGTGTACCGACCTATGCCCGTATATTCAACCTCTCTTTTTGGAAACTGTCCATTTGTTTTGGAGTCGTGCATTTTTGGGTCCTATCCTCTGTTCCGTTCATGACAAAAGCAAATCTTTGTATTGTGTACTCTCTATTCGAACAAAACGACGTTAAGCCAGCAACATTCAAGCAGGAAACAGAGTACTTCTAGTTATTGCTCTTATTTTCAATTTAACCTAACATGCATGTTTTTGGAATGTAGAAGAACTACGGAGTACCAGGTGAGCCACACAAGCAAGGGTAGAACCCTGAAACTCAGAACTGTGAGGCAGATGTGCCGACTGACTTGGGTGTCGGTGAACTCACGTCAATGGACCCTGTATGCAGCTACATTACGGAAATTGTATGAAAATCCAAGCGAGTTATATGGTTTAGATGAACCAGATTTAAACATGGATGGCAAAGTTTCAGAAGCAGAGAAAGGGTTCAAGATGTTGCTGAAAAACCTTCTCATGAATTGTAAAATAAACGATCTTCCAGGCAGTTTCCCCCTTTTCTCTCCATATAATGCGGGGTGAGGACCCCTGCAACCCCCTCCCAAGGTTTGTCTTACACTCTTGCCAAATTCTGTCAAACTGAATTCTTAGAATGGCTGCCATGACTTTGTATTTTGCCCAAACAATCAATAATTAAACTGCACAATCGCGACTTGCGTTCATTCATACGATTGGAAGAAGACTGCAGCTCGCCGCATCATGTTTCACTGAGCATCACAACGCCACAGTGGTCCCATTGAAATGGATAAAAGGGGCAATAGTTCGTGTCTCTGTCTCAGGCAAGCAACAGCATGAATAGAAATGTCCCTTTTTCCAGATCGAGACAAACACTCATCCTTTGATCTCAGTTGGAATTACGACGGAACATTTACAGAGCGGTACACGTACCGATAATTAGGCCCCAGCTTTTTTCCTCTTTTCTGATTGAAGACAGAAAAGGCCCGATTGTCAGATGCTGCTAAAAGATTATCCTGACCAAATTTCCTCTTGTTTCGTGTTCGGCGTCCTGTGACATCCGACGATGCGTCCGATATGAGCGGGGATGGCGGAGTGATTGCAGAGTGCTAACGACAATAGACCAACCGGCGGGAAAAACATTCTACTTCCTGGTAAGCCGCTAAGCAACCACTTCCATATATCGGCAAGTTTGCACCGGAGCGCCGTCATCCATGCGCCCAGAACACCAAGAAAATCAAGTGCTGCGTGAAAAGGCCTTAAGAGTAGTAAGTAAACACTTTCCCATTTTTTTTCTTCATCATGTATGGGGTGGCGGCACGTTGGACGACTGGGTAACACATCTGCCTCACAGTTCTGAGGACTGGGGTTCAAATCCCAGTCCCGCCAGTATGGAGTTTGCATGCTCCTGTGTGGGTCCCCAAAATATGCATGGTCGGTTGGTTGAAGACTCTAAACTGCCGGTAGGTGTGAATGTGTGCACGAATGCTTGTTTGTTTATATGTGCCCTGCGATTGGCTGGCGATCGGTTCGGGGTGTATCCCGCCTCTCGCCCGAAGGTGGCTGGGATAGGCTCCCGTGACCCTTGTGAGGATAAAGCGGTAAAGATGGATGGATGGATGGCTGGATGGATGGATGGGGTCTCTCATATTTTATGATGTGGATTTTTTGAGACCGATGCGGATTCCAATATCTGGCAGAATAAAATTCCGATCTCCGATTCATCGACCGATTAATTAAAAAAAATGCATAATGAATAAAATAATTATGTTTTGGTCCTTTTAATGTGTACAACAATAAAGATATGAATTATAGGCAGAACATTTGACTGTTTCACAATACTTTGTCCTTTAGTATTTTACAACAGCGAGAACATTTTTGCAGAATTTTTTTGTTTGTTTGAATGTCATTATCTTTGTCTTGTGTTATAAAGTCGTAATGTTTAAAACGAAAATCGGCTAAAATTGTATCAGGCGATGAATTGGTCGGGTACTAGTTCCTACCGATCTTAACCCTTAATGCTTCAAATTTTGTTTGTAGATACAATACACGACCCAATTGTCACGTAACTTGTAAGTAGTCAGTATAGCCGCGTTCCAAATACACTCAACATTTCATAAATAAAAGGAAGATTAGAAGCATGTTAAATTAATGTTTAATGAATAGATTTTATTTATTTATTTTTGTCAGTCGATAAGTATGTCTGCCCAAAGCTCATCAAATGACACATCATCTTTTTATGTTGTTCTTGAGGGCACTAATTAGTTGTTTGTGTTAAGATAATGACATGGTGAAAGGGGAATGGGGAGGGTGTGCTCTTGGCGACTGGCTATTCACAGACAGATTGCTAATGGGGATCTATTTGTATCCGCTGCCATCATTCCTTCATCCGTCATCCAGCCCTTTCATTTAGAACACTGACGGAAGCATAAACACATGTACTTATGCACACCAGGGCCCACAGTGTCTGATAGCCAAACATAAATGTGTGCATCTACAAAAAAAAGCACCAAAAAGCAGACTCTTGCTGGCAAAATGCTTGACTAAGTGATGTGAAAATGTGTGTAAATAACTGTGTGTGCGTGCAGACCGTGAGGCTCCTGATGCTCGGGCTATTTGCAGGACAAAGGAAGTCCGCAGACTGGCTGTCTCGTACTGATCCGATCAAATGTATTCGCTGTGTGTCTGTATGTCAGATTCAGAATAGTCAGGCGGCTTTGGGAGGTGACTGTATTGATGGCGTCTTTAGTTACAAGCACCTATGAAACCTTTGCCAATAACAGAGGCTCGACGGAGCATCCATATCGCCTCGCGTGTCTCCTACTGTTTGTTCTTTTACTTTTGGGATACATTAACATTCATAAAAGTCACCAATCACTGTTTGTGTATCTGGTAAGAGAATATTGTTGACAAATAAGATAGCTATTGCTCCGTCCTCCCAAAAACATGCATGGTAGGTTCATTGAAGACTCTAAATTGCCCGTAGGTGTGAATGTGTATGTGCCCTGCGATTGGCTGGCAACCGGTTCAGGGTGTACCCCGCCTCCTGCCCGATGATAGCTGGGATAGGCTCCAGCGCACCCGTGACCCTTGTGAGGAGAAGCGGCTCAGATAATGGATGGATAGTTCCGGGTGTGCCCCCTCCCCCTCTCGCCCAAAGATCGTTGGGATAGGCTCCAGCATGCCCGCGACTCAACTGAGGAAAAGCAGTACAGAAAATGGATGTATGGATGTTTGAAAAGTTTGAAAGTATATCCAAACTTGCCTTGCTAGTGCATGAAAGGGGTGATTTTGAGCTCCAACTGGACACTATTTTCTCTCTGTTAAACCGGTAAATCCAGGTTCCACTGTACTGTATTGTGGATCTATAGTTTCCCACATGTACAACATTAACATTACATATACTTAATTTAACTGTTGTTGCTCCTGATGAAAAATGTTGATTCAACTTTTTGTCAAGATATACTGTTACAGTAAAATTATAAGTGACTAATGTAAAAACAAATGTTCCTTCCTGTGTGTGTAGTGTTTTAGCTAAACTTCTAACACTGGAGTCCACACAAGCCCATAGTTTGACATCCAGACAAATATGCCTGTTTTTGGGTGGCTACTGTGCACAGTGCTCATTAAATAACTTCAGTGAGCACTTTTAAGTTAACGCTTCAGTGAGACACTTATTTGTGTCACAGACTAAAGTTAAACATACCCGTCTAAATACAGCAAGGAACAAAGGGGGAATAGCTTGTTTGGCTTTGTCTTAATTAATAAAAAAACAAACATTTGTGGTTTTTGCAAGAATATGTTTGAATGAGTTTCAATTTGACTCATCCATGCTTTTATCTCAAGTAGACTTGACTATTGTAATGGTCTTTTGACTGGACTCCCCAAAAAGAGCATTAAACAGCTGCAGCTCATTCAGAATGCTGACCAGAACAAAGAGGTCAATTCTATAGTTTTTACACTGGTTCCCAGTCAGCTTTAGAATAGATTTTACAGTTCTGCTACTGGTATATAAATAACTAAATGGTGTAGGTCCTGAATACATGAAAGAAATGCTAATGGGTTATAAACCCAGAAGGGCTGGGAGATCGACAGACCCAGGTAAAATGGAGCACAGAGTCCAAAGCAAATATGGTGAAGCAGCCATTTATCTAATACGCTTGCACACAAATGGAATAAGTGAGAATGTTTTGAAGTCCGGCATTTCCTTTTTAAATAATATTTCTTCAACTGTACGGTTTAAATTGTATTTTTATTTTATATATATTTTTTTCTCTTTGGTTTAAATGTGGCGGCACGGTGAATTGGAGACTCTAAATTGTCCGTAGGTGTTTGTTTGTGCCCTGCGATTGGCTGGCAACCAGTTCAGGGTGTACCCCGCCTCCTGCCCGATGACAGTTGGGATAGGCTGCAGCACGCCTGCGACCCAAGTGAGGAGAAAATGGATGGATGGATGCTTTAAATGTTTATAAGATGTTTTTTGTTTTTGTTTTCAAATGCTTTTGGTCATGTAAAGCACATTGAATTACCGTGTATATGGAATGCGCTATATAAAGAAATTTGCCTTGGTTTGCTTTGCTTGTATAAGAAGTATGTGGGCAGCAAAGTGGCGGACCCCAGATCTAGTACCTTGGCCTTCAGTGGTGACTTACCTGACTTAATCCACCTCCTACTACCATCATTGACACGCTACAATTATTGAAACCACCAATGCTATACAAAAATGCAAATAAATGACATACACAACTGTGTCACATATCACAGCTCGCTGACCTCCTAAGGTGTATTTGAAATCTTAGTCTGTTTATGGGAATTTATGACCATTTTTCCAGAAACGCATTTGTGAGGTTACGTACTGGCTGCTCTAATTCATCCAAAAGTGCTCTATAGGGTTGAGGTCAGGATTGTGCAGGCCAGTCAAGTTCCATCCATTTTCTACCGCTTATCAGAGGTCGGGTCACGGGGGCAGTAGCTTCAGCAGGGACGCCCAGACTTACCTCTCCCCAGCCACTTCATCCAGCTCTTCCAGGGGGATCCCGAGGCGTTCCCAGGCCAACCGAAGGACGTAGTTTCTCCAGTGTGTCCTGGGTCGTCCCCAGGGTCTCCTCCCGGTGGGACATGCCCAGAACACCTCACCAGGGAGGCGTCTGGGAGGCATCCGAATCAGATGCCCCGGCCACCTCATCTGGTTCCTCTCGATGTGGAGGAGCAGCGACTCTACTCTGATCCTCCCGGATGACGCTTCTCACCCTATCTCTAAGGGACAGCCCGGACACCCTGCGGAGGAAACCGCTTGTATCCGGAATCTTGTTCTTTGGGTCACGACCCACAGCTCGTAACCATAGGTGAGGGTAGAAACGTAGCTCGACCGGTAAATTGAGAGGTTCGCCTTTCGGCTTAGCTCCTTCTTTACCACAACAGACCGATACAAAGTCTGCATCACTGCAGACGCTGCACCGATCCGCCTGTCGATCTCCCGTTCCATTTGTCCCTCACTCGTGAACAAGACCCCAAGAGACTTGAACTCTTCCACTTGGGGCATGATCTCATCCCAGACCTGGAGAGGGAACTCCACCCTTTTCTGACTGAGGACCATGGTCTCAGATTTGGAGGTGCCAATTCTCATCCCAGCCGCTTCACACTCGGCTGCGAACTGCTCCAGTGAGAGTTGGAGGTCACGGCTTGATGAAGCCAAGAGAACCACATCATATGCAAAAAGCTGAGATGCAATACTGAGGCCACCAAACCGGTCCCCTTTGAAATTCTGTCCATAAGCACCCTCCACAGGACACCCGAGGGACACGGTCGAACGCCTTCTCCAAGTCCACAAAACACATGTAGACTGGTTGGGCGAACACCCATGCACCCTCGAGGACCCTGCCCAGGGTGGAGAGCTGGTCCACTGTTCCGCGTCCAGGACGAAAACCACACTGCTCCACCTGTATGAGATTCGACTTCCCGACGGACCCTCCTCTCCAGCACCCCTGAATCGACCTTACCAGGGAGGCTGAGGAGTGTGATCCCCCTGTAGTTGGAGCACACCCTCCGGTCCCCCTTCTTAAAAAGGGCCACCGCTCCTGTCTGCCAATCCAGAGGCACTGTCCCCGATGTCCACGCTATGTTGCAGAGGCGTGTCAACCAGGACAGCCCCACAACATCCAGAGCCTTTAGGAACTCCGGGTGAATCTCATCCACCGGGGGTGTCCGATGACACGACCACAAACTTGATCATCGAACTGCGACCTAGGGTGTCCTGGTGCCAAGTGCACGTGTGGACACCCTGATGCTTGAACATAGTGTTCTGATCGGGGGGGCCGATCCTCCCAATCACGCCCTTCCAGGTCTCACTGTCATTGCCCACGTGAGCATTGAAGTCCCCCAAGAGAATGATGGAGTCCCCAGCGGGAGCGCTCTCCAGCACCCCCTCCAAGAACTCCAAAAAGGGTGGGTATTCTGAACTGCAGGAACCGTCCCCCCGCCCGAAGGCGGAGGGAGGCTACCCTCTCGTCCACCGGGGTGAACCCCAACGTACAGGTGCCAAACCGGGGGGGCAATAAGTATAAACACACCTGCTCGGCGCCTCTCACCGTGGGCAACTCCAGAGTGGAAGAGAGTCCAACCCCTTTCGAGAGGACTGGTACCAGAGCCCAAGCTGTGTGTGGAGCCGAGTCCGACGATATCTAATCGGAAGTTCTCGACCTCACACACTAGCTCGGGCTCCTTCCCTGCCAGAGAGGTGACATTCCACGTCCCTAGAGCCAGCTTCTGTAGCTGGGGATCGGATCACCAAGGTCCCCGCCTTCGGCCACCGCCCAGCTCACACTGCACCCGGCCCCAATGGCCCCTCCCACAGGTGGTGAGCCCATGGGAAGGGGGACCCACGTTACCCTTTCGGGCTGTGCACCAGGCGCTCACCTTCGAGCCCCACCACCAGGCAAGTTCATCCATATCATATGCTCTCTCCTTGTCTTCATGAACCTTGACTCTGTGCAGTGACCTTGGAATAGGAAAGGGGCATTTCTAAACTGTTCCCACAAAGTTGGAAATGACCAAAATATTATCCCCTGCTATCCAGTGAAAGGAACTCTGAATGCTTCAGCATACCAAGAGATTTTGGACAGTCAAACAGTTTGGGGACTACCCCTTCCTGTTCCAAGATCTCTGTGGCAAAAAGCAAGGTCTATAAAGACATGGATGAGAGAATTTGGTATGGTCGAACTTGACTGGCCTGCATGTAGTCCTGCCCTCAAACCGATCGAACACCTATGGGTTGATTTTGAGTGGACAGTGAGCCAGGCCTTCTCGTCCAACATCAGTGTGTGACCTCACAAATACGCTTGTTGAAGAATGGGCAAACATTCCCATAAACTCACTCCTCAACCTTGCTGAAAGCCTTCCCACAAGACTTGAAACTGTGACAGCTGCAAAGGGTAGACCAACATCATATTAAACCATATTGATTTAGAATGGGATATCACTTAAAATCATCGGAGAGGCAAGGCAGGTGAGCGAATACTTTGGCAATATAGCGTAAGTTGCCAGGGGTTATCGCCAGCTAATTCTGTATACCCGCTGTCTATTGCCACACAATGGCCATAAGTGACAATGCTCCACTGATGCACGCATGGCCGCAATTACGCATCTCCGTCAAGATTGTGAATGTAAAGGGAATGAAAGGAGCCGCTTTGATTGACGGCCAATGCAGTCGGTTGTTAACACTCCCACAATGGCGCAGCCCACCCACTATCAGAGCTGCCAGGCTGTCGTCGTCTAATGAAATGATCAAAAGCGGTCTAATGTGCCTCTGGTGCGCAGTGGTGCTGCCAACTATGCCGGATGGACATCGTTCACAGAAATAGGGCCCTCTTGTCTGTGCACGTGGATGTGAGCGTGAACAGTTGTTTGACTATGTGTGCCGTAGTCGGCTGGCGACCAGTTCCTCTTAACCAAAGTTAGCTGCAACCCTTGTGGGCTGGACAGAAAATGTATAGATGGATGGATGCATTTGGTCCACTTACTTCAAATAATATCATATTTTACATTACATTGACAATTGCAAGCATATTTGCCATGATTTGGAACATGTAAAGCTTGCATTGATTCAAAGTATATGTACATAAAATCAAATCATTTGCCCTGATTGGCAAGATTAAAAGTTCCTCCGTCTTAACATAGTTTAATGTATTTACAGGAGTATGATGCCCAAAGCACTGGACGGCCAGATCGTAATGGAGAAGACGCCTCGCTACTTTGTTACCGTGGAAACACCAGCACGAGTCCGCGCGATGTCACAAGACGTGAAGCTGATCGTCGTCGTGCGGGACCCGGTGACTCGAGCTATATCCGACTACACGCAGATCATCTCCAAGACCCCCGACATTCCTCCTTTTGAAATCCTTGCCTTCAAAAACCGTACCACAGGTGAGACTACTGTATATCAGTTTTGGTAGAGTGGCCGGTGGTCGACTTTGACATGGTCGACAAGTTTCCTCGAGCAAGATACTGGGCCCCCCATTTGACCCCGGTCACCCTGGAATGACCTGCTACTTTCCAAGTTTCCATTAATGACGATATAGTCATTATACTGCATATGACTATTACAATTTCTCATCGTCTGACTGGACTGATGAAGTGCGCTTTGGGTACCATAAGGAAAGTCTAGTTGCCATTTTTATTTGTTTATGACTTCACTTACTTTGTACATTTTTGTGTATGTACTAAACGTGTTTATGTGCTATAGTTTTTGATGCGATAGCACTGAAGTAAAAACATTTCCTGGCTACAAATTCCTTGTGCTTTTCACATAACTATAATAATAATAATAATTCAATTATTACAAATAACAATAATTCTGATTCCAAACACCTCTCTGAGATGATGCAGTTTTTCACCATTGTCAACTCCAACCACCATAACACATTCCTTATGTCACTCTTGGTGGTCTAGAGGCATTATATTTGCCTCATAGTTCTGAGGTTGGGAGTTCAAAGCTTGCATGGGGTTTTTCCAGGTACTCTGGCTTCCTCCCACATTCCGAATACATGCATGTTAGTCTCATTGAAGACTCTAAATTGCCTGCACGTGTCAATGTGAGTACAGAATGTTGTTTGTCTGTATGCGCTCTGTGATTGGCTGGACACCAGTCTAGGGTGTGTGTCACTGATGGTGTCGTGGCACACTCGCCTGGTGCGGGCACCGTGGGTTCAGTTCCCACTCGGTGACGGCGCGGATGTGAGTGTGAATGGTTGTCCGTGTCTCCAGTATATGTGCCCTGCGACTGAGTGGCGACCGGTTCAGGGTGTAGTCCGCCTTTCGCCCAAAGTCAGCTGGGATAGACTCCAGCGCCCCGCAACCCTAACCAGGATAAGCGGTGTTGAAAATGGATATATATAAAGGGTGATTGAAAAGTAAGTATTTTAAAATACTTATAATTTATTCATATTTTGTAATATGTTGTAATATGTTCCACGATTAAAGGAGAGAGTCGATTCTACCAAACCGACGACTTTGGAAGAATTTGAAGGGCAAATACGAGAAGTTGTTTTCCTTCCCACGGGAGTTCCTTGTGAAATCAGTTCACGCGTTTCCCAGGCGGCTTGAGAAACCGGGTGGCTAACGCTGGCGCCCAAATCCAATTTGAAATAAAACTCCACACAATAAACTTTCTTCTCATGTTCATTTCATAGAAATAACTTAAAAACTCTTCTCCTCTGGAGTTGCCTATGGTGAAGAGGCGCCGAGCAGGTGGGGGTATACTTATTGCCCCCCCGGCTTGGTGCCAGTACTAGGGTTCACGATAGTAGATGAGAGGGTAGCCTCCCTCTGGCTTCGGGTGGGGGGTACGGGCCCTGAATATTGTTTGTTTCTATGCACCAAACAGTAGCTCAGATTACCCACATTTTTTCTAGTCCTTAGATGGGTGCTGGAAAGTGCTCCCGCTGAGGACTCCCTTGTTCTGCTCACATGCGAAATGACAGTGAAACCTGGAAGAGCGTGATTGGGAAAAAACGCCCCCCCTCCCGATCAGAACCCAGAACCTGAGCGGTTTTCTGTTATTGGACTTCTGTTCTCGTCATGGACTGTACGTAACGAACACCATGTTCAGTGGGGATGGCGCACTGCTGACCTCAACTCAGGACTTTGTGAGTCAGTGGGACGAAGACCTCCAAGATTCGACCGACACGCCTTCCAAGGAGGAAGCAGAGTCTGGGAACTCTGTTCCCCTATCTCTGGGGTTGAAGTCACCGAGATGGTTAAAAAGCTCCTCTGTGGCAGGTCCCCGGGGGTGGATGAGATCCGCCCAGAGTTCCTAAAAGCTCTGGATGTTGTAGGGCTGTCCTGGTTGACAAGTCTCTGCAAAATTGGGTGGACATCGGGGACAGTACCTCTGAATTGGTAGACCGGGGTGGAGGTCCCTCATTTTAAGAAGGACGACCGGATGGTGTATTCCAACTATAAGGGGATCACACTCCTCAGCCTCCCTGGTAAGGCTTATTCAGGGGTTCTGGAGAGGAGGGTCCATCAGGAAGTCGAATTTGAGATTCAGGAGGAGTAGTGTTGTTTTTGTCCTGGCTGTGGAACAGTGGACCAGTTCTATACCCTCAGTGGGGTCCTCAAGGGTGTATGGGAGTTCGCCCAAACAGTCTACATGTGTCTTATGGACTTGGAGAAGGCGTTTGACTGTGTCCCTCGTGTGGGGGACAGGACCCCCAGATACGGGCTGTTCGGTCCCTGCACGACCGGTGTCAGAGTTTGGTCCGCATTACCGGCAGTAAGTCGAATTTGTTTCTAGTGAGGGTTGGAGCCAAGCCAAGGCTGCCCTTTGTCACCGATTGTGTTCATTAACTTCATGGACAGAATTTCTGGGCACAGCTGAAGTGTCGACGGGGGTGACGTCAGTATTACGTCTTTTCTTTTTGCGGATGATGTTGTTCTGATAGCTGCGTGAAACTTTCACTTGATTGGTTCGCAGCCGAGTGTGAAGCGGCTGGTATTAAAATCAGTACCTCCAAAACTGAGACCGTGGTCCTCAGTAGGAAAAGGGCGGAGTGTCCTCTCCAGGTCGCGGAAGATGTCCTGCCCCAAGTGAGGGAGTTTAAGTATCTCGGGGTCTTGTTCATAAGTGAGGGAAGAATGTAGCGCGAGCTCGACAGGCGGATCGGCGCAGCATCTGCAGTGAGTGCAGTCTGTCCTTTGGTCCTGGTGTATAGCCCACATAAGTGGTTGGTGCCCACCAATATTTTCTCACATCAGAAATATTTTATAATTAGAGCCCCCAACGCCTAACAATTTCTCCCTTTTCAGACTGGAAATCATGATTTTTTTTTTTAATGCCGTCTGTGTTTCAGGTCAGATTGACGCTCAGTGGAGCCCTCTATGGATCGGCCTATACGCCCAGCACTTGGAGCGATGGCTGGCCTGGTTCCCCCGGAGTCAGGTCCATCTGGTCAGCGGCGAAGGGCTCATCTCTGATCCAGCTGGGGAAGTTGGGAAAGTCCAGGACTTTTTGGGCCTCCAGAGGATCGTCACAGACAAACACTTCTACTTCAACAAAACAAAAGGCTTCCCCTGCCTGAAGAAGCCAGAGGGGAGCAGTAAACCCCACTGCCTGGGGAAGACCAAAGGGAGGACGCATGCCTCAATCGACCCAGCGGTGATGCAGAAACTGAGGGATTTTTACAAGCCCCATAACCAGCGTTTTTATCGGATGGCAGGACAGGACTTCGGATGGCAGTGAGAATGTCAAATAGTATTTTGTTAGCAGAGAAATATGAATGAATTCCGACACAAAGGAAAAACTCTTTTCTTCAACTCTTTAATATACACCAATGCCCATTTTTGACGACTCGGTACTTACTCGCCGCTTCACGCTATTCCCACTTTGCTATTGACGAAACCAGGTAATAGTAGGTACTATATGTAGCGCCTGGTCAGCAGTGGTTCCAAGCATAGCTGGCATCCATGACACTCGGCGACAAATGACAAAAATGAGCATACGCTTACGTTAGCCTAACCCGTTGCCGCTCATTCTTCCATCGAGTACAATTTGTCTGCTTTGACGACAGCCACACGCCGAGAAGTAAACACCGTACGGGAGACCCGCATTCTCCTTCAGTGACGGTTTCTGGTCGAGGTGGGGTTTTACAGTTCCCTGCAGAGGTCATTTTCTTCAGTTTGAAAACTCAAAGCCCTAAACGGAGGTCGAGTCGAGCCAAGTGGGAAAGTGGCACGTGGACAAAAACATTGGGACCCCCGGTAGAACACTGCCGTGCAAAGGTTTGTCGCTGCTCGGGGTACACAATGCTCGCGATTAGCCTGGCCATAAACCGATCGTCAACCGGGGGGCGGAGCGTTTTCACGATAGAAATACAGTCCCCACTCACTGCCCCCTTGGCCCACCCCTTTTCACACCACTGCTGTTGCGCGTCAGTCTTAATTGGACGCTCACGATTGTCAGCGGAGATATCGTTATGTTCCGTACAAACACGCATGCCGATTGCAGTCTCTCTCTCTTTAGCTCACTCTCTCTAAAACAAAAACAAAAAAATCAGCTTCCTGAATGTGAGCCTGGTTTGAGAATGAAGAATTCTCATGTGAGCAGTGATAGATTCGCCGATTTCCAGGCATTTCCCAAGATTGTTGCCAATTTTTCCGTTGCAGAGGGATTGAAGGCAAAAAACACACCAACCCAGTTTGTTTCGTTAAACATCCAAGTGAAGTCAGTCATGCTAAAGTACACGATGCAGCCAATTGCTCGAGGATGTCGCGCCACCTAATAACCAGACTCCCGCACATCACTATCGTTCCCTTTTACCCGTTAGTTCTTCAATATCACCAGGTCAATCAATTCATACCTACCGCGCGATATCATCCGAGGATTGTCGCCGTAAAAAGGAATACAGCTTTTATACGGCTAACGACGGAGAGGGATGAGCGAGAGGTTTGACGTTTGACTGAGTGGTTTTGTATTCTTGAATAATGGATGTGGCTAAATGGATGGCAGGCGGCCCAAGTGACGCGCGTCACTCTAGGCCTCCGGCACACGCGCGCGGCTCGGCTCGACACGTTTTGCGGAGGGAGAAGCCCGAACGCTCTCGTGGGTGATAAACCCACACGAGACGACTTCAGGTTGTCCTTTGGCCGTCGGAAGATGTCAGGCTTTGTCATGCCGACTTACAGGGTTTTATTTTGCATGTGTTTGCACTCGTTTGAAAGCAAAAATAAAACAATTTTCACGCAAACAAAAGAAGCTGCAATCTGTTAACTTATGATTTTTGTATGATCTGTTACTTGCAAGTCTCTCTGAGCCTGCAGCTTTTGATTGCTTTGTAAATGTAACCCCATTAATATCATATGGTATCAATTTGTTTTCAGGTGTCTGCTTTTCTGGGAGTCCCTGTACCAATGTGAATAACATAATTGCAGTGCTAAAATAGGTTGCACTGTATGTTAATTCATTTAAAAAATAAAATCAAATTCATGTTCATGCAGCTTTTGTGGCGGAGAAGTAGTTCCGTCATTTTCAATATACGTTCCGACTTGCGTGCAAATAGCCTGCGTAGGAACTTCCTTCCGTCGTAAATCGAGGACAGCTGGAACAGGTGAGAAGGAAACACGACAAAAGCTATGACAGCACTGCCCTCTTGTGGCCAATATGTGAACAAATTCAACTTTATACTGCAAATATGTTATCCACAAATTGTTGAACCAAAGGACATGTACACAAAAAGTGCCACAAACATTGTACATTTAGACAAAACATGCTTTAGTGCTCAGTCCTTTAAAATAGAATTTAGAATCAAACCAAGATATACAACAAAGTTATATTTCCATATTTAGACACACGCAGCCGCACATGTTCTTTCAAATGCACTTAAAATGACTGGGTTGTGGTTCACACTTTCTATATTTATACAGTAACGCGTTATGTCAGGCTGACGCAGAATGTAACCCTTCACTGATGATTTTTTGGCAGTTTGCACAGCTGCTGCATGTCTTCTTGCAATTGGTATCCGAGGAGAAGAAACGAACAAGAACCTTTGACGGAAAGCGTCCTGCTGCGACACGGCCTGCAAAGACATCCGCCGCCATAGTCGGCATTTTTGAAAAATATACATTTGCACTCTTATAACTAAAGTATTTACTAACTGTATATTCTGATAAGACTCGAGCTCTGTCACTACAAGACCTCACCTTGAGCCACTCACAGCAGTTCTGCACTACTCGTATCCAATAAAAACCAAAACCTTCAACCACCTTTTTTTGCGCATCCTCATCGACGCTGTATGTCACGGGCTGCAACTCTTCAATATCATGAAGAAAAAACTGCAACGCACATGCATCATCCTGAAAGTATCCTCGGCAGAGGACAGGCGATGAACGGCGCGCCGGCGCCGAAGTTGAGCAATACGTGGAAGCCGTGCGTTTTGGAGCTGCGGAACTCCAGGCCCGGGGGCCAGGTCCGGCCCGCTGCATCATTTTAAGTGGCCTGCGAAAGCAAATCATGCGCGGCAGCTTCCGTGATTCTCGCACAGCTCTGTGCCGAAATGTTAAATTGTCACATGTAATAAATAATACCACTAGAGATATTGCAAGCATTATTATTATTATTATTATGATTTTTTTTTTTTTTTACAGTAACTACTGCAATAGTTGAACAAACTATTATCGTTGACTTCTGATTTCTAAGCTAGCGATCCATCCATTTGTTGTGTCGCTGTAATTGTATGACGAGGGGATTCAAGCGTACCGACAATGCGGCCCGCGACAAGAACGAGCGTGACACGCCCGCTGTAAGTATCGGCTCTGCTTAAACCGAGCAAGGTTCCGCAGCGGTTTATAGGGCGAGCGTTTCCATTCCAGCATGGCTGACACAAATGTGTCCTTTCGTGACTTTGCACAGTGCTGCAGCCTGAGCCTATTATGGGTCATTTCCATTTGGTTGTGTCCCATTTAAATGAGAACTCTCCTCAGATCGGCGTTCCACTGCCTTGTATTGTTTCTTGCCCGATAAAGCGCTGCTGCCGTTATCGCCAAGAAGTGTTTAGTTTGCCTCGTACATGAATTACCGTACTGTCTTTATTGTGGTTGTTTTGATCTGCGAATATGATGATGTTGAAATAGATCGCATGACGTCGTCCAACTCAATCGAATGACTTTATGATGGGATCAGTATGTAAAACCACTCGTGCTTCGGCTCACGGGCGCAGTATTACAGCACAGGTGCGTTGCTCGAGTATATTTACACTTTATCCGGCGAATGGGCCATTTGGGTGAGCACATGGAGCAATACAGCGTCAGCGAATCGGTGCTGAGGCACGTTGAGTCTATTGTTCGAGTTAACAACTGGACTTCAAGTCGGAGAGCATGATTTGATGCTATACAGAGAAATGCCTGCTCGCAAAAAAACTGTCTTACAAACAGGACATTTTTATAGGTATTTCTTTTTGACACTTTCAATTGAAATTCTTGCTCATCCCACTGCATCAAAAGCCCATACGTGCAGTCACAAAATTGCAAAAGCCTTATATAATATTTCAGTGCGGTCATGTGTGCGCTTTATTATCGAACACTAACAAATGTTGGGTTGATCAAATGAATGACGTGCGTGTGTAGTCATGGCAACCTTTAGCTGCTTATTTCATTGGTGGACCGGCCATCACTGAGGTCTTTGTCTCACGCCCAATTGTTGTCGTCACACGGTCTACTTTGTACATCTTGAAGACTGAACGCTCACCTTAGCCTCGTCAGCTAACAGATGCTCAAGAAATCTTGTACATTTTGCTGCTTTGTATTGCATCGGTGTCTGTTACGGTGCAGCATCAATACGCAGGGTCGCTCCCAATTTGGGCCGTCCGGTAAAACGTAATCATCAAACTATATTTTCATGGTACAATGATGAGAGCTTTGCCTATTTTTGTGTTCAGACATTTCCATTTTTTTGTATGCTTAAACTGCAAGAAGACTCTTTTATTCTTCAGTTCAATAGATTATTTATGAATGACTGTATTAGTTTTGATCAACTATAGCGTCAACAATTCTGCTTACTGCTATTATAACGGGCAAGTTGTATTTTTCTCGCTTTTAGGATAAATGGAGATACACATTTTCTGTCAGACAGCAATGTTATGATTGGGGGCTGGGGGGTTGTTAGTACTTCTTTTAGGCCCCCAATAATAGGAACTCATCTGTCTTGTTGATGTTTTTCATCTCTAAATAGCTCCTCTAACAGTACTCCTCCCTCTGAGGGTCAGGCAGGTCGTTGAGGTCCAAGAAGATGGAAGCGTTGGAGAGTTTGCGGCCGTTGGACGAAAGGTCCAGCAGCTCCTCCGCAGTACTTGGCACCGAGCTGATGTACATGTCCCACACCTGCTCGGGAGCGTCGAGCTCCAACAGCTTCTGCTTGATCTTTAAGTTCTTCTCAATGTTCCTTCGCTTGTGCTTGAACTCCAGAATGGTTTTGGTGTAGCGGTTGATGGTGGTGACGGAGGAGGCCATGCACGCTGTGAACGAACTCCACGCTAATCTAAAGAGGAGTAGAGATCAGATGTAACGTTATGACACGTCTTGCCAAACGCGGAGCGTTCCGATACTTCAGAATACAGCAAGCTAACTAAAATCGACCCTGGAACTGACAAGTGACCAGTCCGGTGTGTACCTCAACCTTTCGCCCGAAGTCAGCGGGGGTAGGATCCAACTCACCTCAGACCGAAAGAGGACAAACGCTATAAAATATGGATGGATGGATGGATGGATGTACTTACTTTATTTGGCAAAAAAAAAAAAAAAAAAAGTAACTTGAGCTGCTGTTCAGAATGGAGCGTGCATCCCCCGCTATTAAACCACATTATTTCCATTCTTTCTTTCTTTTTTTTTTTTCTTTTTTATCAGGGTTTCAAAGGAGTGAAACATTTCCGGGAGATTTCTAGAAAGTTTTCCATGAGAAGTGAAGCTGGGGAATTTTGGAAGTTTACCAAATTGGAAGGTTGAATGTAAAGATATCATAAATATAAACATTTTGTTTTGTCATGAGCACACATCCATGCGCAACAATACATTTCAAAGCACGACATTTCAACAAGCGTGAATGTTGAGTGAACGATGCCGAAACATTTCACCGGTAGGGGGAGGGCCCATTTTTGCCAGAAAGCCCAAATTCCTACTTGGGCTCGGTTATAGCCCCGCCCCAAAATATTTGGACAACTGAAATTGTGAAAAAGAGTTCAAATTGTCTTTTAAACTTTTTAGCCCTCATCGTCAAACGTAATGCATTCAAAACATATCAATGACATCACTTTACCGCCGCCTCGTGCCAAAATACCCAAAAAGTCCATTTACATTTTTCCTTCTGCAATAGTAAACTGAACTTGCAGGAATGAAGCATCCATCCATTTTCTTTCCCGCCTATCCTGACAAGGGTCGCGGGCGTGCCGGAGCCGATCGCAGCTGTCATCGGGCAGGAGGCGGGGTCCACCCTGAACCGGTTGCCGGCCAATCGCGGGGCACATACAAACAAACAACCATTCGCACTCACGTTCACACCTACGGGCAATTTAGAGTCGTTAATTAACCGAGCATGCGTGTTTTTGGGATGTGGGAGAAAAGCCACGCAGGCACGGGGAGAACGTGCAAACTCCACACAAACCCCGTCCCGCCTTGCAGGAATTAGTCAGGATCTAACATGAATCTATTTCCCACAACTAAACAACTGTACTTCCCTTCGTGGACTTCTCTCTCGACACGAACGACTGCACCTCTACGCACCCGGCTGTCAAACTCCTCAAGTTTGCAGATGACACCAGTGTCATCGGCCTCATCGAGGACGGCGACGAGTCTGCGTATCGACCGGAGCTGCGGTGCGGCCGACGCAAGCTGGAGCTGAAGACGCTCAAGACTGTAGAGATGATCGTGGACTTCAGGAGGCCTCCTTCGCCGCAGCTGATCCTCACGTTGTCCGGCTGCCTTGTGTCAACCGTCGAGACCTTCAGGCTCCTGGGAATTACAATCTCTCAGGACCTGAAGTGGGCGACCGACATCAACTCCGTCCTCAAAAAGGCCCAGCGGAGGATGTACTTCCTGCGGCTTCTGAGGAAGCACGGCCTGCCGCCGGAGCCGCTGAGACGGTTCTCCACAGCGGTCATGGAATCGGTCCTGTGTTCTTTCCATCACAGTCTGGTTTGGCGCTGCTACAAAAAAGGACAAGCTCCGACTGCGACGGACAATCAAAACTGCTGAAAGGATTTTCGGTACCCCCCCTACCCGCCCTTGAGGACTGCCAGAACTAAGACAAGAGCGTGCAAAATCCTCTCGGACCCTCCGGCTCTTCCGGGTCCTTCCCTCAGGGTAGGCGCTACCGATCAATGCAAACTAGAACTAGGTAGACATTCCAACAGCTTCTTCCCTCTTGCCATCAACTTCTTAAATCTACAATTCCATTGCAACAGGCTGCCAATTTCTTTTGTCTAAGTTTGTCACATTTCTGTCGGGCCAATTATACATTACTGGTAGTCCCTCCACGCTGCACTATTTGCATATCTGTTGTTGACCGATACCGGCCACTCATGCCAGAGTAGCATCTGCATTTGTTGACTCACATGTATGACCAACTGTAGTCCCAAGTCTGAGGTTTCCAGTCTTCTGGGCCCAGACTGACAGACAGCTGGAAGGCTGTGGTGAACATCATGTGGGCCACCATCCCGAGCAGGCCTGCCTTGCAAAAAAAAAAAGAAAAGACAATTAAAAATAAATCAAGAAAAACGATGCACTTCTCCGGCGTCACCACTTGGTGTCAGTAGCACATCACGTGACGCAGTGGAGTGAGCGGACCAACTCGACGCTCATTCAGTTACCGCACCGTTAGCTTTTGAGGGAGTGATTTAACGAATGGCTCATTTGAATATAATTTGATCAATAACGGTAACGACATGGGCTGCTAAATTTCCTACTGAAAAACAAATTACTGATATGATTTGCATCGCAGTTATTCATCAAAGTGTCCTTGTTTTGAAGAAAAAATAGGCTGGAGTCACATTTTGTCAGTCTTTAGATGCCAAAATGTCCTTTGCAGTTAGGTGTCAGAAGTCAAGTTTCATGATTTGAAACGTTTTTGACGAAGCAAATTACATTTTGGGATATGCAGAATTGTTCTCCTTTTGCCTATTATGCCTTTGCCATGTAAATGAACACAAATCCATTTTGCGAGCGTCGTCAGTTCTTCTGTTTTGGTCCTTTTACAAAACAAAGTGTCACTCAAGCTGTTTTTTGCCGTTAATGGCACTGGAGAGAGCCTCATTATGTTGTCGCAGTCCACCAGAGGGATTTGCGAGCTGAGGTGCCAGGATGAGGGAGGCATTTTGTACTCGCACAATAGAACGCAGCAAAATAAATGTTTTTTTTTCTGAAATATGAATTATGGAATAAAAAAACAAAACAAGAATCGAATCTACCCAACCACGATTTTCTCACAGATGTGCTCACCACTACTCTACCTACAGTATGTTCCAGAACTTGGTGGTGCCTGAAGTGTACGAACTAAAGCAAAAACTGAAAATCAACACATGTTTTGCAACTAACAGATACAGATTAAGTATAAAATGATCATTTAGATACCAGACAAGCTGTTTGAAAATCGAGAGCCACTTTCAAGCGAAGGCCAGAATCGACGCCGGGGGTGTCCAAACGTTTTCTTCCGAAGGCTGCAAACGGTGATGTTCAAGGATGCGAGGGCAACTTTGAAACTCTTCAAAGATCCTTCTTGAACATGTACACCTTTACTTTGATGACGAGCGATGTACGCCAAGGTCTCGTCCGATGAGCATGACGTCGTGCACAATGATTTGAATTCCAACTCTTAGGGAAAGTGTCTTTTCAATATAGCATACATTTACAGCTCACTGTCAGACCAACTTTTGTTTGAATTGAAGTTGTTCTGGTTGAAATATTTTTCTCTCATTTTTTGACATGTGTAGGTGAAAACAGAACCCCATAAATTATGACATTTCCTCAGAGTATCCATCCATCAATGTTTATTTTTTGATACCCTACGCTGCCGGCACAGTGGATGACTGGTTAGCGCATCTGCCTCACAGTTCTGGGGACTGGGGTTCAAATCCCGGCCCCGCCTGTGTGGATTTGGCATGTTCTCGCCGTGCCTGCGTGGGTTTTCTCCGGGCGCTCCGCTTTCCTCCCACATCCCAAAAACATGCATTCATTGGAGACTCTAAATTGCCCGTAGGCGTGACTGTGAGTGCGAATGGTTGTTTGTTTCTATGTGCCCTGCGATTGGCTGGCAACCCGTTCAGGGTGTACCCCGCCTGCCTGCCCGAATGATAGCTGGGATGGCAGTCAAGAAAATGGATGGATGGATATAACCTACACTGATCATCAGTCAATCCTTAAAACAGTCAAAATTAATTTCTTTTCAGAGATGAATAAAGTATCTATTTTAGCTGACACATGGCACATAAAGCGACAATCCTTCACATCCAGCCAATCACAAAGCGAGTTTGGGTAATGCTTGCCAAATATGAGGCACTGAAAATGTAAGGAGCTCAATTTAATTTAACCTCCTAATTATTGGGGGGGGGGAAAAGCATCTGAAATTTTCATGGTTTGTAGTTTAAACACTTGTTTGATTATTTGAGAGGGGGGGACCATTTAAGCATGTTCTCTTCCTGTCAACCATTTTGGAAATGACATTATTGTAGGATGCCAACAGAAGGAGAAAACTGTGACTGAATTTCTAGTTTTGGAACGGGAACCACCAGTAAAGGTACCAAAATGTGTATGGGGAAGCTGCAATAGGCCACCACACAGTCAAAAAGTGGGTGTCCAGGACCAAAGGCTAAGAATAAGAGCCTGCTTTGAGTTCCCTCCGTGACAAGTAACGGACCTTGTGAAGTCATCAGTTCCTTTGGCGAGACAACCATAACTCGTGTCCCATACGCACCCAACCTGGCATCATCAGATTATAACCTTTTTGACCTTTAGAACCTTTAAAAGAAAAAGTTAAGCAAGTTGGTTACAAAAAAAAAGCACAGCAATACATGCCTTTGTTCACTGATGAACAGTCAGCGTTGAGAAAAATGGAGATGATATGAATAAGTAGTGATGAAATCCCCAATGTTTGGGTTTTCTTGATATGAATGTCTTGCATTTCTATTGCGACAAATAAAGCTAAAGGGAAATTGGGTTCAGTACTTTTGGACTGCCCCTCGTATTTCAACCGGCCCGCTGCTCGTGAAGTCCCGTAAGGGCATAGTTGGATGAGTTTGGTGCGGAAGAAATTAAGAGCCCTGACCTCGACCCAATCAAACACTACGGAATGACAGAGAACAGAGGTCGTGAGCCGGACCTTCTCTCGCTGTGGTGCAACATCAGTTCAGTATTCTTAAACTAAGTGTCACGACCGCGTGTCCTACTACCGTTCATATAGCTTAACTTTTATTTTTCTTCACGCTCGAAGTACAGAGTTGAACCCGAAAGAGATGGAAGCCATTTTCAACACTTTAGATAGCTCAACAATTTGTAAAAATAAGAGTTTCTGGTGCAAAACTGTCGTTTGCAGTGTGTTTCTGATGAAAGACTTACGAAAACGCTGTTTTGTATTGTTCCTGAATAAACGTACGACGTAACTGTAACCTACGAGGTTCCAGGACTGGTGGTGGGGAAAACTCCTAGTTTGGGTTTGAAATTGATCTTTTGTGGCACCAGACCGGGAAGATTTCTGCCACACCTTGCCCGGGTGTCAATGGACAGCAGTAATATTATGTATGATGGCAAGGAAGAAAAACAGCATCATCTGCTGCAACCCCCAAAACGGGGTCAACACAAAGGTACATTTGGGCATGTTGAAAAAATGATTCACAATGAATCCATTTGCTAAAGTTCAAGCGTCCCCTGCAGATAAAGTAAGTTGAAGTCCTGTATATGTGACAATAACAATATTCAATGGCTGAGAGCAGTCAATTTGAATGGCTCCTCGAGGGCAGTTGTTTTGATCAGGGACATTGTTTCAATAGAAAGTCAATCTTGTATTGCATAATGGATGAAAAATGGGCTTGTTTGTGGGTGTAGATATAAATATGATTATGACAGAAAACCGTTACATGAAACTGATTTCAATGTGTCATCAACACCTGGGCTCTAACAAACCATTTGGTAGGGACGACAGCATCTCGTGTGTGTGCGCGCTTCCTGCATAGGGGACTATTTTTGGGAATTAGGAACAAAATAAATGCTAACTAAAACTAGCAGACATTCCAACAGCTTCTTCCCTCTTCCAATTCATTTCTTCAACAGCTAACTTCCAATTCCATTGCAACATGCTGCCAATTATTTGTCTTGAGTTTGTTGTCACATTTCTGCGTGGCCAATTACACACGACTCGTGCACTCGCTGTCGTCGTCTCGCCACGCTGCACTATTTGCATATCTGCTGTTGACTAATAATGGCCACTCATGCCAGAGTAGCCTCTGCTCCATTTGCACACTGACTGAGGAGTATCTGCACCATTTGCACAATCAACATTGTCCCAGAAGATCGCACCACTCGTCACTTTAAACCGCATCCGCTCCTTGAAGTCTCGACGCCCTTTGCGCAATGCTCATTGCGCCGGACTATTGTGAGATTAGTCATTCGAACTGCTCTAAGTGCTAGAGGAGGGTTAGGAGGGCTAACCTCTTTTTGCACAAGTTGTCAAAAAAAAACCCAACAAAAACATTGTACCAGCATTACCAGACAGCTAGCAACCCTTTATTGCTCAGTGACTGTTTTGTTTTTGTCAATGTCTTTATGTCTGAAAAGTGTTCTCTGTCAATTCGACTGTCTGTTGTCGTACAAGAGCGGCTCCGACTACCGGAGACAAATCCCTTGTGTGCTTTTTGGACAGACTTGGCAAATAATGATGATTCTGATTCTGATTAAAGCTCATGGTTGTGCAACATTAAAAAAAAATTTTATAATAATTAACAGGTGAAAATTGGGAATTGTATATTAAATAGCCATTGATACATCAACTGTGAGTTCATTTGTTGCAAAGAAAAGAGTTGTGCACAAGTTCCGCGTAGACTCAACATTCCCATCAAATTGATGACACGTGCGCACCGGCCAATTTTCTTCTCACTTCCGTGCCTATGTTTGTGAATCCAAATTCAGTCTAAAAGACGTAAAAGGGCATCTGTTTAATTCATCTAAAGCGGATGCGAGGAGGTTTGAAAATACGTGAGATGCTCCCAACATTTGGATACATTTCTTCATCTTTCTCCTATTTTCAAAAGGTCGGTATCCTCGTAAAGCTTGCACTGTGCTGATTGCGCTGCGCAAAGGCCTTCAGACCCCTTTAATAAGGTGACTTGACTTGGGATTTGAATCGAGATAACTTGTGACTTCAGTTCACTTGCCCGATATCGAATGACTTGAAGGTTAAGACTTAGGATTGGAACGTGATCCCATCTCTGTTCCCCGACTCGCTCTCAAAAAGAAAAAAAAAAAAGACAAGCGCAGCAACGCGTCCAGTCAATATCACTTTCGACTGTTTTCCCGACTCGTTTATTTAATCAAACACAACAGAATGAAGTTCAACTTTCAAGCACTATAAGGTGGCTGTCATGAAACAGACACAAAGCGTATCCCTTCAATGACAGTTCCTCAATGTGGACTGAAGGGTGAGCGGTGGCTCAATCATTTAGCCGATAGCTCTTAAGAAGCGGGGAAGTCGATCGTGCACAGAGAGTCTTTGCGGCTAAGCAGAATATCTTTCACTGCGCCGGGCCTGGCGGTCGGCATCGTTTTCACACGGTGGATTAGAGAGAAGGTCGTCGTTAATTCCTTCGCCGAGGGAGGGAAGGCCCACGTGCCAAGTGGCGAGAAATCTCAGATGGCTGAAAGTGGCCTCCATAATACACGCATGGACCGACTGGAGAAAAACTGTTGTAAAGATGCTTTTTTTCACATTTAGGTTTTTTTTTTTTTTTTTTTTACAAAAAGAAATGCTGGTTTCAATTTGGAAACAAAACTAAGGCTTTGTAGTTCTTTTTTGATGACTTTATGTGCTGCAGTAACACTCATGTTGCTATGCAAAAATCGGAGTCTGATTCGAATGCATCTCATTACGCCACATTCCAAATTTGTCACTAATCATTCCAATGTTTGAGCGCAGGTGTGGACACGAAGTCGCCTTACTCGGACTCGGGTCATGAATCTGATGACTCGAAGACTCGCACCTCGACTTGGACTTGAACGGCAATGACTCGTGACGTCTCTTCGACTTGAACACATTGACTTGAAAAGAGAAACGCATTCATATCTTCTCTTTCTACAGTTATATGTATCACTTATTGTTATACTGCAGAAATATATGAGAGTGACTATTTATGATGTCAAAATGTACCACGCTATTATTGTTACAGTCGACACCCTTATGAGCGCACTCTGGTAAAGGAATTGACCACGTGGTCATTCTTTCACACACAACCTAAAGTAATGCTTTCACGAAAGAAAAGAAAAAAGTACAAAATAAATGTGACCGTTACATAAGGTAAACATTCCAACCACCGCCGGTAACGTACACCGAAACGACAACGACGATTAACAGAACAAAAACGTGAATTGTTGCAAGAATAAAATAATCCACATGGGATCGCGCGGCCTGATGTCACGTACGCTTGCTTTCGTGAGCATTAGGAGCTAACTTTGCGAGCGAGCACGCAAATAGTTACACAGCAGGCCGGCCGTGCGCCTTCCGGGCTTCCTGCACATGAACAGTCTGGTTTAGGAAGTGGCGTGTTCTCCAGAATCACTCTTGTATTTTGTTATTTGTTCACTTTATTTACCCATCAGAACACGGCTAGCATCTATTCGACAGTAAACTACATTCTTGTGTCCAGACGTGCAAACGGCAGAGCCGTTCGGGGGATCCCCCCCAGACCTTTCTTCCCGCAGAGAATTTTTTGGATTATAAAATAAATGAAGCAATCAGGAGGACTCTGAAGAGTACAATAAGGCAAAATACATTCTCTTCACTCAGAAAAACATTGATTGACACCACTCAAGCCTCCTTTCTTTGCTTTTTTTGCGGGGGGCCCTGGAGAAGCCTGGTTTTTGTGGTTGGCTGTATGAGAATTAAGTGTAATTGCACATCCACTACAGTAGGTGGCAGTGGCGCTCTTGCTATGGTGTAGAGCCCTACACCATTTTGCACCAAGCAAACGATGTGAAGCGTAAACAAGAGACGCGGACAAATTTGGATGAAAAGAGGCAGCAAGAGATGGAGAAAAATGGGCCAAAGGCGAAGGCTTGGTTGGAAGTTGAACTATGTTTCTTTCTTTTTCTTGAATGGTAATAAGGATACAATGTTATGCAGAGGTGTACTAATGACAATTTTATAGACAAATGATACTATTTATAGTCGCGTTTACCCACCTGAAAGCACGGTGAATATGGCAGCAAAGGCATTGAGTTTGAGGCCATCGATGACGTTTCCAAACTGGCACACTTCTATTGACATGAGGATGCCCCCGGTGGCCAAGAGCATGATGTACAGGCACTCTGCGACGATGCACAACCACAGAACCCCTATGGAAGTCGGAGACAGTACAAGAATTACAAAGACGGAGCGGGGAGAAGTCGGATTCAATATCACATCATAAAAACGCTTAAAACCACTGAATGTAAGCTATGGTGCACGGAGAGTATTCAGACCCCCTTACATTTTTCACTCTTTTTTTATATTGCAGCCATTTACTAAAATCATTTAAGTTCACCCCCCCCCTCCCCCCTCGTTAATGTACACACAGCACCCCATATTGACTGAAAAACTGAAATATCATACATCCATAAGTATTCAGACCCTTTGCTCAGTATTTAGTAGAAGCACCCTTTTGAGCGAATCCAGCCATGAGTCTTTTTGGGGAATGATGCAACAAGTCTTTCACACCTGGATTTGGGGATCCTCTGCCATTCCCCTTTGCAGATCCTCTCCAGTTCTGTCAGGTTGGATGGTGAATGTTGGTGGGCAGCCATTTTCAGGTCTTTCCAGAGATGCTCAATTGGGTTTAAATCAGGGCTCCGGGTGGGCCATTCAAGAACAAGTCACGGAGTTGTTCTGGAGCCACTACTTCAGTATTTTAGCTGTGTGCTTAGGGTCATTGTCTTGTTGGAAGGTGAACCTTCGACCCAGTCTGAGGTCCTGAGCACTGTGGAGAAGGTTTTCGTCCAGGATATCCCCTGTACTTGCCCGCATTCATCTTTCCTTCGATTGCAACCGGTCGTCCTCTTCCCTGCAGCTGAAAAACATCCCCGCAGCATGATGCTGCCACCACCATGCTTCACTGTTGGGGCTGTATTGGGCAGGTGAAGAGCAGTGCCTGGTTTTCTCCACACATGCCACTTAGGCCAACAATTTCTATCTTGGTCTCATCAGACCCGAGAATCTTATTTCTCACCGTCTTGGACTCCGTCAGGTGTTTGTTTAGCAAACTCCATGCGGGCTTTCATGTGTCTTGCACTGAGGAGAGGCTTCCGTCGGGCCACTCTGCCATAAAGCCCCGACTGGTGGAGGGCTGCAGTGATGGTTGACTTTCTAGAACCTTTTCCCATCTCCCGACTGCATCTCTGGAGCTCAGCCACAAGTGATCTTTGGGTTCTTCTTTACCTCTCTCACCAAGGCTCTTCTCTTCTCCCCCGATTGCTCAGTTTGCTCTAGGAAGGGTTCTGGTCATCCCAAGCGTCTTCCATTTCAGGATTATGGAGGCCACTGTGCTCTTAGGAACCTTAAGTGCAGCAGAATGTTTTGTAACCTTGGCCAGATCTGTGCCTTGCCACCATTCTGCCTCTGAGCTCTTCAGGCAGTTCCTTTGACCTCATAATTCCCCATTTGCTCTGACATGCACTGTGAGCTGTAAGGTCTTCTATAGACAGGTGTGCGGCTTTTCTAATCAAGTCCAATCAGTATACTCAAACACAGCTGGACTCCCATGAAGGTGGAGAACCATCTCAAGGATGGGCAGAAGAAATGGACAGCACCTGAGTTCAAAGGGTCTGAATAATTGTGGCTGTGTGATATTTCAGTTTTTCTTTTTTAATCAGCAAAAATGTCAACAATTCCGTTTTTTTCTGTCAATATGGGGGCGCTGTGTGTCCATGAATGAGGAAAAGTGAACTTAAATGATTTTAACAAATGGCTGCACTATAACGAAGAGTGTCAAATTTAAGGGGTCTGAAAACTTTCCGCACCCACTGTATGTATGCATGTACAGTATATCACACAACATCATGAAGTGATTGTGAAGTCATTCATCACAACCTGGACCAAGGTGGTATCCCGGTTGCCCAAAATATCCTGATTGGAATGATGAATGGAAATGGTATTTCAGTAAATCAAAGAATCCACTTGCTTCTCATGCAATTTCCCACTAACGCGAATGTGTTCGTCAATTCGAATTTTTGAAACATCTAATACAGTGGTGCCTTCACATACGAGTGACCTGACTGTGAGATATGAGCCGTCGTCCATTGCTCTGACTTGCGGGCAAAAATGTGAGATATGAGTGCTGCACAGAGGCAGTGAACCGTCCAACTTTGCGTCAAGTCCGCTAGCTTAATGTTAATACATCATGGGAAACGCCATAGACAGGCTAATGAATAGCAACTAAGTGGTGGTGTTATAACTCTTTAAGGAACAGCTATGTGACCCCAAACTGTGCAGCAACACACGTAGACAGACATCCATCCATCCATCCATCCATTTCCTGAGCTGCTTCTCCTCACGCGGGTCGCCGGCGTGCTGGAGCCTATCCCAGCTGTCATTGGGCAGGAGGCGGGGTACACCCTGAACTGGTTGCGTAGACAGACAATATAGCAAAACTCAGTGGCATACATTCTTTATCCTCTGTAAAAAAAGAAAATTAAATACTGCAGTTACGGTGTCACTTACAGTAGCTGTGAAAAAGTAATGAGCCAAGTTTACTTCAACTTGTTTGTAAGTTTATTTCAAAAAAATCTTTAAGCCTGTCCTCTTCTTGTCAGCCATTTTGGAAATGACATCATTGCTGGATGCCCCTCAGAAGCCAAAGAGCTACAACAGAATTTCTTGCTTTGGAAGGGGAACCGCCACGAAATAATTTTAAAAGGTTACAAAATGTGAATGGGGGAGAGTCAAAAAGTGGGTGTCCAGGATCAAGGGCCAAGAACAAGTCTGCTTTCTGCTGACAAGCAAAGGAGCTGCAGACTTTCTTCAGCGGTTAATCCTGGGAATAGTGCAAGGGTCTTTAGAAAGTACAATATTATAGAATGCTATTTTCTTTCTTACAAAGCACTTTGCAAACATTTTTGTTGGTTTTTGGGGAGGCTGGAACAGATGAATGGCATTTCCAATCTTTTCAATGGGGAAAGACGATTTCAGATACGAGTGTTTTTAGTTACGAGTGAGGTGATGGAACGAAATGAACTTGTATTTCAAGGCACCACTGTATTCAAATTAAAATGTTATCAAACAGTTTGCTTGCTTATTGAATAAAAGGGGCTCATAATAGTCTTAAGTCACTGATGGTGTAGCGGTGCACTTGCTTGACTTTGGTGCGGGCAGCGTGGGATCAGTTCCCACACGGCGTGAATGTGGGTGCGAATGGTTGTCCTTGTCTATATGTACCCTGCGACTGACTGGTGACCAGTTCGGGGTGTAGTCCGCCCTTCTCCCGAAGTCGGCCGGTATAGGCTCCGGCGCCCCCGTGACCCTAACCAGGATAAGCGGTGTTGAAAATGGATGGATGGATGGATGGATGGATAATCGTCGTAATTTGAAGAAATGTCAAACCTTTTTTCAGGTTGTCATTGTGCCGGCCGGCTCAGTTGACTAACACGCCTGTGATATAGTGTTCGTTCGCTACGAGGTTCCCTAGTCACGCTCCAGGCCTGAATTACTTGTGCTGGGACCGCTAATAACAACACAGGTTATACTAACATAGCAACTCACAGCTTGTGGAAACGCAGGGGTTTCGGCACGAAAAAAGAATCCCACCGCACCACACGTCAGTCGCACTGCCTTGCTCGTTTCCCACATCCTGTCCTGTCTGGGGCTTTTTGGTCCTCTCTCATCTTTTTCTATTGGTTACCTGTTGCATGTCCTCACCGGTTGCCCCGCACCCCCACCAATAGGACCACCATTTGACCGTTGTAACGTTACTTATGGTCAAATATCAAGACGAACAAGATTTCTGCTGTGGTTCGCACCCCTATTCCCCTTGTCCGTTCTGTCCCTCGGTCTATTCCCTGAAACCCTTTTCTGTCTGGCTGCATTTTCAATAAACATCAGAAGAATCCCAAAAATCAAAAAAATAAGCAGAGGCCGTATTTCAAACTCCCCTGTTGCACAGCGAAACTGTTCCAGCACAAAAGGCATACAGATGCACCATTGTGCAAGGCCATGCAGATGAACAGGGCAGGTTTAAAAAAACAAAACAAAAAAACAAGCATGTACATTGAATTAAAATGTATTTCATAAAGTTTGGAACGAAGCTGTACCGCAGCAAAATGAGAAAGTACTGAAGTGGTGTGAATAATCTCCTGCTGTAGCGTATGACGCATGCATCTGCAAAGCACCGCTAAAATTAAATTCTGAAAAAACATACCGTTAAACATTGAATAAAAGCTTGTCGGCGGTTTTGTTTTATTTCTTCAAACGTGCATATACGTGCAAGAGAAGTAAGAATATTGCGATACAGGTTGATTTCAAGGACATCACCCATGTCAGCGTGTGGACCTGATGCCAAAATGTAATTAGCATAACTTTATGTATAAGCAGGGAATCAGCCAGCTTCTCTCGACACGATCGATCATTCTACAGCAGCAATAATGCCGATTCATTGACACCAGTCGACATAACATGACTAATTACGGTATGTCGTCTATCCGGCACGATGATTGAAGACAGGACCGGCGTATGCCTGTTCCTTGTTTGAAGCACTTCTGCAATCAATTAAAGGCGGCTGACGTTCGTGTGCCTGCCAGTGAATGTTTGTCTGGTTAATACAGATCGCCGGCCGAAGAATAGGCGGCGAGCATTTAAGTGCTCCCTGGAAAGCTGTGCGCAGCCATCTGGTCCGTTTGTACTCGAACTCTTTCCTGGAATGCTCTGAATTGCACAGATTGCAGAAGGGACCCCTTAATAAACATTTACATGGAAAGATGTGCATTTCCGTCTCTGGGACATTTTTGCGTTGGTTTTGCCAAATACACACAGGACATGTTCAAGGTCATTTGTGTTTCTGATTTAGAAATAACAGCACAATAGTATTGGTTTCTCAACTATTACCTCAACTAAGCTATAACAGCATTTTCACCACTAATATTAAAAAGGGGGCGGGATTACATGAAGGATTAATCCCAAGCGGCACAGCTGAGGGAACTGATAACGTGAACGAGAAAGAATCGATGCGGGAGATCGATTAGCGCCTCCGACCTGGCAGCAGGTAGATCAGTGCTAAGGGGTAACGTGTGTAGCATGTAGCATTAGTTTCGGGGAAATATGCAGTGGGGATGACTTAGTGACTTGTGTTTCATTTAGTGAGGGAAGGATTGAACAGATTTAATTAAACAGCACGGCTTTCGAAAACAAATTGTAGTAGCCTGCATTCAAAAAAATAAGCAGATGCTTTGGTGTGATCACAGAGACGGAACGATCTACGAGATCATTTGCGGGGCCCAACACAATCTTCTCCGGGATGCTGCTCGGCCTCCACGTCGTTGCGCTTTCCAAAACAATTTTTGCCATAAGAAATGGCAGTAAATCATCAGTAAAACGGTCAGCACAACTGTTGGCATTCTTTAACATTTCTAAGTAACTGACAAGCGGAAAAAAATGTTAACTGTAAATATGAAGATGCAAAACAATAATAGGCTCAGTCTTAACTTTCATGATCAAAGGCGCCTCCTACATCTCATTTTTAACATTTTTATTTGTCAAACTGGCAGCACGGTGACCGACTGGAAAGAGCGTCTGCCTCAGTTCTGAGGACCGGGGTTCAATCCCCGGTCCCGCCTGTCTGGAGTTGGCACGTTCTTTCCGCGCCTGCGTGGCTTTTCTCCAGGCACTCCGGTTTCCTCCCACATCCCAAAGACATGCGTGCTAGGTTGATTGAAGACTCTAAATTGCCCGGAGGTGTGAATGTGAGTGCGAATGGTTGTTTGTTTGTATGTGCCCTGCGACTGGCTGGCGACCGGTTCAGGGTGGACCCCGCCTGCTGCTCCAGCGCCCCCGCAACTCTCGTGAGGATAAGCGGCTCAGAAAATGGATGGATGGATGGATGGATGGATGGATATTTGTCATCCGTTGGACCTGAACGAGTTCAATGAACGGAAGTTCATATTTTGGGCCTACGTGACTTGAACTTCGTTGATTTCTGCATCATGATCGTCATTGAGAATGCGTTCATTCTGGCGTCTCTGAACGGTTTACGAACAAAAGTTCATTTCGTTCAAGCGTGCCAGGTTTTATTGTCGGGACTTCCAGGACAAAACCCTCCTCAGCACACGACACATGAGCCTTCGTATGTCGGGGGATAGACGACGTATTTGGCTTCATGATTACAGGCATTGAGGTGCGTACAGGGACACTCCCTAAATGGGAGACAGTGACAGGAAAATGCTTATTTGGGCCCGCGACTTGGGTTTAAGGGCCCGCTTGCCAAATACTTCAGAAAGTCTTGACTTGCCTTTGACTTGAATTATGTGACAAGTCATGTTGTTGAGAGTTGGAAAGCTGTATTTTAATTGAGACAGTTAGCCCTTTTTTTTAAAAGTAAGAAACATTTTGGGGGGTCACTGGTGTCAACCAGGCAACACAGTCTGCGTTGATGCGCACTTGCCAGTGTGACGTAACCACCTGCATGAACAACGAACATTCTCCCTTCGCCCATTCGGGACACATCTAATTAAATGTGATCAACAGAAAACAGTCTTGGCTTTTGCTTCATTGTGTTCTCCAAGAACCGTCGGAGTTACAAAGCTGTCACAAGAAGTGCAAAGCATTGTTTGCTCACAAATAAAGTGGAGTTAAATTGAGTTTGAAAAGCAACTTTGAAACATTCCTTGCCACCCATTCCATTGGCAGTACCGCTTGTCCTCACTCGGGTCGCGGTCATGCTGGAGCCTAGCCAGCTCCTCTTGGGGCTGGTAGAACAATTCACTGCAATAAATTCAATCGATCATAATCTCAATTATTGTTCATTTCACTTTTATAAGGTGTGAAGACTTTTTTTTTTAAGTGTTATTATTTATGGGGGGAAAAAATTGTGAAAAAAACATTTGATTACTACTCCAATATTTGGTGCGACTGGAGCAAGATTGGATGACTTGTTTAAACCAAGTAATGACTTGAACCGACTTGCTGGAAATTTAGTGACGACTGGACTTGCTTTTTTTCATTTTTTTATTTTTGCCCCCACAGTGACTTAAGACTGAAGGTTCTGATTTGAGACTTGCTTGCGACTTACTCACACCTCCGGAAAGCTGTAAAATGAAACGCCAGTATTTTGCGGTCAGCAACATATAGCAAAAAAACAACTATGAACTGGGTCATTTTTGGAACAGTGAACTGAGTTCAAAATTTTGAATGATCAACTATGAACTGAACTTTGAACTACTTCGCTTGGAAAATGAACTTTCCCAGCACTGAGTGAGTCTTAGTTCATGAACTACTTCATCATTGAACACTTTATGATGAATCAGAGAGCACGTCCTAATTTTGGTCAGGTTCTCAAATGAGCACCAGCGGTTGTGGCTTGGAGGACCGTGGTTGTGCCAGCCCCCGCTGCCTTCAGCAATGATGATGATGATGATGATGAGTACGATGATGGAGGTTTGGGGTGGGCACCATTAAAGCTAGCACGGCCCCCGACTTGCAGTATGGGACCGCGCGATCAACTGATTTAGCACAGTTCTCGAGGGCCCCCAATCTTTTTTTGCACCACGGTTCGGTTTCACGTCAAGACATAATTTGACGGAAACGTTCAGCAAGACCGAGACGGCGCACAAGTGAGCAAGTTTAATCGCACCGTGCTTCTGAGCAGTTAATCCTCCGTATTTAGAACTCAAAACAGGAAAGATTTGCTCCAAGTCTTGCTCTTCACTATAAGTAGCTTACAGTAAGAGACAATTTTGAGCCCACTTACCCCCTTCCAATCAAAGTCAGCGAAGGCCAGTTTATTGGATTATTGTGACCCTTGTGTTGTCAGTAAGGGGTAGCAATAATTTTTTGCTTCCTGGACTCTTCCTGGAAAACAGTCGACAATTCTCAATCCTCATGTGTGGGGTCAACACTGAGTTTGTCTAATCCACGGATTTTATGACCGTCAGGTAAAACGGAATGCGAGCCAAATCGGAATTGACCTGAAACTTGTGCTATTGCTGGACTGAACAAATGGAAAACCAAAGGCTTTGCGTCGGGTGTTGGTATTGTTACGGCCTCACAATAAAAAGGACAAGGAGAAGATTTTGCCACTGCAGTGTTGTACCAGTTATCCTAGCTTCTTATATTTCTTCTTCCCCTATGATTTCTTCTTTGTATGTTTTAGCAGTCTGGATGCTCTGTGGCACCATGTTGCCTCTCGCAGGTCAGTTTTTGTACCATACCATAAGTTTGGGTCAGGGGAGAAGATGCATGTTTTTCAGCAGATTTTTAAATGTATTTTTATTTGTGTGTGTGTGTGTGTGTGTGTGTGGTGTACTTCCACTCATTCTAAGAACAACGGGAACATCAACAACAGTACATTCAGAATATTTTCTTCATGTGTGGGCTCTGAAGATGTTCGAAATCATTATGAGTACCAGGCTTTCTCGTCACTGGACTTCTCATGGAACAAAAAAGAAATGTTGATTTGTTGAAATTTGAACTATTACCAATAACAATTTATACAGCAATATTAATGAGCATTATTTTTGTCATCTTACCTCTTTCATTTGCTGGTGCGACGTAGATAAAACTTCTGCAGTTTTCCCCTGCGAGATAAAACAGTGAAATGTTTCTACTGCTACATTCTGACATCATTTGTTCGCATTCACTTTCAACAATTCCGTCTGTGCGAGTTTAACTTGGATAATCCAATTCAATCGATGAAGGGATTTCCTCTGAGGGTAAGAAAAGCCATGCCATTCTTAAAAGCTGCCTTCCATCTTGTCTGTAGGAGTGTCCTCGGATCTTAAGGATTTCATTGTCAGCAGAAGAACCCCTCAAAAAGCTTTGCAGGCGCCGTTGCTCCCAGATGGCTTAAGTGGAAGTGAAATAACATTCGGATATGGTTTTGTTGCTTGAATAAAACATCAACCTGGACATAAAAATCCAACCATCCATTTTCTGTAGTACTTGTCCTGATTGAGGCGTGAGCTGGAGTCCTTTGCTGCTGGCGAGAGGCAGGTTAAAGCCTGGAATGGGTTGCCAGTGTAAAAAACCTTATCGAAGACTTAAAAAAGAAAAAAAAAACCACACAAACGCTTTTGGAAACTAATTTTTGAATTAAGATTATGAACGAATGCACGGTGATGCTTGTGGTTGGAACCTCTGCCTCACAGTTCAGAGTTAGAATTTTTCTGGTCAGTGAGGAGTTTGCATGGTCTCCCTCTGGCTTTCTGCATGTGTTCCCGCTTCCTTCCACATTACAAAAAATGCATGTTAGGTTAATTGAAGGCTCTAAATTGTCCTTCGGTGTTGTTTGTATGTTCCCTACGATTGGCTGGCGACCAGTCCAGGGTGTACCCCGCCTAACGCCCAGAGTCAGCAGGGACAGGCTCCAGTTCACCTGTGACCCGAATGATGACAAGCGCAATGCAAAATTGCCCGTAGGTGTGATTTCTCCAAGAGTCCCTGAATCTGTTGATGATATTATGGACCGTAGATGACAAAATGCCTAAATTCTTAAACTGTTGGGACTATTTGCTCACTCGCCCCATCCTTGCTTGTGAGCAACTGAGCCTTTCGGGGATGCCCCTTTTGTACCCGATAATGCCTGTTTCCAATTAACCTGTCCACCTGTAGAATGTTCCAAACAGGTGTGTGTTTGAGCATTCTTCAACTTTCCCACTCTTTTAGTTTCCCCTGTCTGGGCTTTTTTGGAACATGTTGCAGGATTCAAATTCAAAATGAGAAAACATTCATTGCTTTGAACATGAAATAGCTCGTCCTTGTAGTGTATTCAATGAAATGTTGTTTGAAAAGGATGTGCAAATGATTGTATTCAGTTTTTATTTACATTATACACAACGTTCCAAATTCATTGGAATTTGGGTTTGTAGAATCTCAGCATTCACACAATAGGAACACGAAGGAAATATTTTTTTAATGCGCGACGGCATTAATTTATTATATGAATATATATGTTAACTAGGAAACGTTGAAAACATTTGGACACAAACGCATTGGTGTGACTTGTTGCTCAGCATTGAAGCAACAAAAAGAACAAGCAGGAAAATAGGTTAATGATGAAACATAGATTTTAGTATTTACACAATAAGAATAAGAATTTT
The DNA here is from genome assembly GCF_024500275.1 of Phycodurus eques. Taxonomy (NCBI): domain Eukaryota; kingdom Metazoa; phylum Chordata; class Actinopteri; order Syngnathiformes; family Syngnathidae; genus Phycodurus; species Phycodurus eques. The sequence goes on from NC_084543.1 coordinate 18,866,252, forward strand.
ATTTGATTTTATTTTTACATACACTACTACTCATGTTCACGCAAAATCATTTGAAGAACGACTTTTTGGATACAGGAACGCAGGAGTCTGAGTTATATTCTCGCCGTGCTCAGTAAAAGAATAAAGAAATATATTATGTAGAAGGACGGCACGGTGGGCGACTGGTTAGAGCGTCAGCCTCACAGTTCTGAGAACCCGGGTTCAATCCCCGGCCCCGCCTGTGTGGCGTTTGCATGTTCTCTTTGTGCCTGCGTGGGTTTTCTCCGGGCACTGCGGTTTCCTCCCACAAAAACATGCATTCATTGGAGACGCTAAATTGCCCGTAGGTGTGACTGTGACTGTGACTGTGAGTGCGAATGGTTGTTTGTTTCTGTGTGCCCTGCGATTGGCTGGCAACCAGTTCAGGGTGTACCCCGCCTCCTGCCCGTTGACAACTGGGATAGGCTCCGGCACGCCCGCGACCCTAGTGAGGAGAAGCGGCAAAGAAAATGGATGGATGGATATATAGAAGGGAAACACCGCGACTCTTATTCGTGTAATTGAGTCTCAACATAATGGAAAAAGGAGGTAAATATATTGATGCGCCAATTCTAATTCTAATCATGAGAATGCTTGTCTTTCAGCATTCCTGCAATATAAAAGGGAAAGAAGATGGTTCACAGGAGCATTCTATTTCCACCAGTGCCAGCCTCTCAGCATCTGCACAGTACGGGGCAAAATATTTGGCTGTGAATTCATTTCCCTCAGAATTCATGCAAAACAAGCAGGAAAATAGCATTGATGTGAAAGCTTATATTTGAGACGAAGGATAATATAGTTTGGATGTGCAAGACTATAAATGTGAATACATTAAGGCAGCATTCTCACGTTAAGAATAGAAGTGAAACTATGACATGCTCCACAATCACACTCATTCCGTTCTCTTAGCATATCGAAATTTACGGAAGGGAGAATATTTTCTCACACTATTACAATCGTGTTTGTTTATCTCTCTGCATTAACAATTACGAAGAAAATGTATTGCTCAAGAAACATTTTTAAATTGTGGCGCATAATTGCATTTGAGCGACTGTTTGTCTCGCAGCACTCACACAAAGATGATTAGGCAGACTGCGTTCAGAAATGATTGGAAAGAAAACGTGAGAATTGATGTCAATGTTTCTCAGTCGGCGTTGTCACTTAGTTCAGCATTAGTGAAAATATTTGGGCTGCCGGTTCTTCCGCTCGACAACTAAAAGCTGAGGGAAAGGGTTTCAGTGCAACAGAGGCCAAAACTTCGCTCGGACAATTTACCGGTCATGTTGATGTTCTGTTCGCAGGAGAACCAGATCCCGGTGTGAAACTTCCTCATGACGTACTTGTCCTCGCCGGTCTCCCAGATGTACTGCACCAGCCGCGTGTCGTTCAAATTGGAGCTGTTGAACCTGATGCAGAAGGACCGCTTGGTCGTCACCGGGCCGGCGCAGAAGGGCTTGACTACCTTGCGGGTGCCGGCGCACCAGTGGCTCGTCCCGAGAGCCGACACCGCCAGGAACAAGGCCAGAAAGTTCAAGGTGAGAGCCAGCGACGCTCTCCGCCGCCGGTCTATCCCCATGACACAGCCCGATTTCTCCTCCTCAAATCCTCATCATCCGACGATCCCCGTTGATATAGCCGCGGCTAATGATTGTGTGGATCTTACGTGCGCCTCTCGCATCTGCTTCTGCACTGAAGCCCGCTCGCTCATTTTGTACAGTGCGACCCCCTCGGCCCCCACCCTCGCGAACATCTTCTCCTCTCGCCACGCAAGAGCACAAAAGATCGTCACGTGACACCGTGCAATCAATAATCATATGCTTTCATGTTTTCCTAACAGTGCCCCAATTCCCCCCCCCCCCCCCCCATTTTCTTCCATTGGTTTCTCAACACATATGTATATTATAGGATTAGATTATATATATGACAATAAACACACCAAATTTAAGGAGTACATTTTTTATGGCGATATATTTTGGTATATATTTTGGAATTCTCGCCAGCATCTTTTTATGGTTTAAGAAACGGGATCAAGTACAATATTTTGTATATACAGCATCAAACGCCGATGCAGGCTCGCTGTTCAGGGCGTCCATATATACAACGGCTATTTGGGATGGACATCTTGTTCCATCGGCGTAGCCTACCCTTCCCGCCACGCAGGAACCAATCCTGCTGAAGCGGGGCGGGTCTTGCAGAGAAAGGGCGTGGGATTTCTAAGAATGTCTGTGAATCGAGACGTTCCCTTTCCTGGGATTTCGTCTTTTGTAAAAACGGTTCGGCTTTTGTTCATTTGTTTCATCTTTTGTAAAAGTGCTTCGGTTTTTGTTCATTTGTTTCCTGAAATGTAAAAGTGTTTCACAATTTGTTATACTGTTTTGCACTTCCAGGCCACCGTACGCGTTTCGGACTTATTGCACTCTTTCATCATCAATTCGTATTGAACCTGAAGAATCATTGTATATTGATTGTAGAATGTTGATGATATAGGTCGGCTCTATCTCCTCATCGTCGGTGTGGCTGATGGTTGGCGCATTTATTTGTATCAATTGAAGCGAGTAACGCTTTCTAATGTAGATGGTGCATGTGGTGATTCTATCGGAAAAATGATCTGTGCCCTGCAGTTAATTTTTTAGACCTTGGGTGGCGCTTTGTGCCTCACTTGCCCTCCCCCCCCCTCGCTCTCTCTTTCCCCAGCAATCACCACCTCCTCGCCCGCACACCTGTTCCCAATCAGCACTCATCACTGTCTGTATTTAAGCCTGCCTGATCCAGAGATCTGGCGTTAGAGTTTTCACACTCGTTTGTGGTACACAGGCCAACTCTCTTGATTACTACGACTTGTTTGTGTAAGTTAAACCAGGTAGGCTTCCCGCACTTGTACTCATCCTCTTGTGTTCCCCCCCCACCGCCCCTATGACTGCGCCATTGACCTCCTGCCTGGAGCCCCCCTCCCCTCCAGCCACCTGTTTAACCTTTTCCGCCCAGAAAAGGAAGCCATGGAGAATTATATCCTTGCCTCCGGACTCATCCGACCCTCTTCTTCCGCTGGGGGTTAGGGTTCTTCTTTGTTGAAAAGAAATATACCACCGCCCCTGCATTGACTTTTGAGGCCTCAACGACATAACTGTTAAATACAAAACACAGCGGCCCCCTCGTTGAGCCCTCTGTGACGGCCGGATATTCACCAAGTTGACCTGCGCAACGTCTACCATCTCATCCGCATTAAAAAGGGGGAGGAATACATCCATCCATCCATTTTCTACCGCTTCTGCGGGTCGGGTCGCGGGGGCAGTAGCTTTAGCAGGGACACCCAGACTTCCCTCTCCCCAGCCACTTCATCCAGCTCTTCCGGGGGGATCCCGAGGCGTTCCCAGGCCAGCCGAAGGACGTAATCTCTCCGGCGTGTCCTGGGTCGTCCCCGGGGTCTCCTCCCGGTGGGACGTGCCCAGAACACCTCACCGGGGAGGCGTCCGGGAGGCATCCGAATCCTCATCTGGCTCGTCTCGATGTGGAGGAGCAGCGACTCGACTCTGAGATCCTCCCGGATGACCGAGCTTCTTACCCTATCTCTAAGGGAGAGCCCAGACACCCTGCGGAGGAAACTCATTTCGGCCGCTTGTATCCGGGATCTCGTTCTTTCGGTCACGACCCACAGCTCGTGACCATAGGTGACGGTAGGAAAGTAGATCAACCGGTAAATTGAGAGCTTCGCCTTTCGGCTTAGCTCCTTCTTTACTACAACGGACCGATACAAAGTCCGCATCACTGCAGACGCTGCATAGATCCGCCTGTCGATCTCCCGTTCCATTCTTCCCTCACTTGTGAACAAGAGACTCCATCTATATCTATTCGGAACTTCTCGACCTCACACACCAGCTCGGGCTCCTTCCCTGCCAGAGAGGTGACATTCCACGTCCCTAGAGCCAGCTTCTGTAGCCGGGGATCGGATCGCCAAGGTCCCCGCCTTCGGTTATCACCCAGCTCACACTGCACCCGACCCCTATGGCCCCTCCCACAGGTGGTGAGCCCATGGGAAGGAGGACCCACATTACCCTTTCGGGCTGTGCCCGGCCGGGCCGCATGGGTGCAGGCCCGGCCACCAGGCGCTCTCCTTCGAGGCCCACCACCAGGCCTGGCTCCAGTGGGGGACCCCGGTGACCCGCGTCCGGGCAAGGGAAAACAAAGTCCATTTTTTTTTCGTCATCATTAGGGGTCTTTGAGCCGTGCTTTGTCTGGTCCCTCAACTAGGACCTGTTTGTCATGAGTGACCCTGACAGGGGCATAAAGCCCCAGACAACTTAGCTCCTAGGATCACTGGGACACACAAACCCCTCCACCACGACAAGGTGACGGCTCAAGGAGGGGGGGATGAATACACCCCTTGGAAATTTTTAGTATCTTGTCATGCCCTTTGGGTTAACTATCGCCCCCGTTGTGTTCCAAACCTTCATCAACCACGTCCTACGTGATATGCTGAACCGGTTCATCTTTTTCTATTTAGATGACATCCTCATCTTCTCCCGCTCTCCCGAAAAACATCACCATCATGTCCGCCAAGTCCTTCAGGGTCTCCACCAGCTCTCCATTCTCGTGGACCCCTGCTACATCCCAAGCCTTCGAGCGCCTGAAGGAACTATTCACCAGTGCCCCCATCCCGAGACACCCTGACCCCTCTCTCCAGTTCATTGTGGAAGTTGATGCCTCTGACACTGGGGCTGGCGCCGTCCTCTCCCAGAAGGACCCCGAATCACAAAACTTACATCCCTGTGCCTTTTTATTCCAGTCACCTCGCTCTGTCTGAAGGTAATTATGACGTCGGAAATCGGGAGCTGCTGGCTCACGCCGCGCTTCATTGCTCCCTTTCCTATCACTAAAGTCATCAATTCCACTTCTGTATAATTGAAGCTTCCCCAATCTTTCAAGATCCACCCAACATTTCATGTATCTCTGCTCAAGCCTGTTTATAACCAGTACCCTTTGCCCTCCCGCCATAATTGGCAAATTATTCTGACCATTATCCTGACCATCGACTCAAGACTGCAAATCAGCTGAATCTAAACATCTTTAATGGCTCACCTATTCCCATTTTTAAAGGCAACAAAGAGCAATGGGGAGGAATATACAACTTTTCAGCATCCAAGTAGATCAGTGATTTCCACACTTTATGGACCGAAGGCACATATTTTACAATTGAATAATCTCATGGCACACCAACAAAGAAAAATGTCACAAAAAGTAGATGCACAGTAATAACTGTACTTCCTGCCATCTAATAGAAGAGCATTTATTTGTTCTCTCTGTTACTATGCCTCACTGGCATAAATAGAAGAACAAATATACAGTATTTCTTGTAAATGAATAATTATTTGAGCAGTTAAGTCAAATTTGATAATTTCCCACGATACACCTGAAGATTGCTCATGGCACACTAATGTCCCACGGCACACTGGTTGGGAATCACTGCAGGAGATACAATAAATAACATTCTAGGCTATCTTGTTGTAGGCTTAGCTAGAAGCCTCCAATCAACTCAAACTGCTATTAACATCTGGTCTGACAGGCTGCTTTTATAATTCATAAAGTTGGCCAACAACAATTTTTGACTACAAGTCTTACCTTTATTGTTTGTAGTAACTGTTTCCTGGTTCTGATCGCCTCTCACGATGCACATTAGTTCCGCCTTTTGCGGACCAGGAGAAGTGGACGTGGACTTCCTGGCATGCATGTTGTAGCCTATTGTTGCATGTCAATGGAAATTTTGGACGTTTTTGTGGTTCTCCATAACAATAGTTGTCTGGCTGGCATTTTCCGCGAGGTCACAGTGCTTGTCGCGTCTCTGTTTATTATTGTGTAACATTGTTTTTGGATGGTAAAAAAATGCCCTCTGAAAAAGTGCAGGGGATATGTCCTCCGTCTTTCCCCCGTAAATTGCACTTCTGATATTGTGCATTCCATATTATGCACTTCAAAACAGTTCCCTGGTGTCCTAAAGTCTGTGACATGCTTTCATAAAAACCCCCAAAGGATCAATAAATACACTTGAAATGCCGCAAATTATGGAAAAATTTGGTCAGAGTGAATGGCATACACTCTTCGGCAATCATCTCGATGTCACAAAGCTTTATTAGCATAGTAAACCGCTTTTAAGAAGATGTCACAAAGATTTAAAGGTACCGGGGAGAAATTACTGCCTTTGCAACTTTGGAAATAGGACCTTGAGGACAAAACACAAAGCAAAGCAGCCCAAGTCCTGAATCTCAAGACAAGGTCCTGGACAGACCAAAGCTAAAGAAAGAGAAAACAGATCTGAAATCTCTCTCTTGAAGTCGCTAATCTTAGATTAGCGCGCTTGGCAAGCGGAACAAGCTCATTGTTCTTTGGGTTTAAAAAAAAAGACCTGATCGTGTAACTGGCATGGTCTTCATATGTAATTAGTTATATGACTGCACACGGCTTATGATAGTACCAAGCTGCAAATAAAGTGAAAACATTTTGCTTCTTCATTGAGCTGAGGGAGAGCTGCACACACCATATTTCTTGTCTTGCTGAAATTCGCCATATTTTTGGGGTGGCGCTTGACTCATGCAAATAAGTGACTGTATACTTCACCTCATAGTATATTGCTGGGCGAATGGCAAGTCTGGCTTTCGTTACCACGACGACCCGGGGGCCGTACCTCACGTCCCCGTCCCCATTCATTTGGCGCCCCTCTCTTCCATTCGCTTAGTGACCCCATACACTACCCATTTAAGAGTCCCTGTCAACCGTGCTCGGGTTGAAGTCTCCCAGATCAGAGGCACTGTTATTTCCGTCTTGGAAGGCTTGGATATCGTCAGCCTGGAAACATTCCAATCTAAACCCGATATCTGCCAATGCGACTGCTGAGTAAATGGAAAGCTCACATATACTTGGCAAATAAAGATGATTCTGATTCTGAGTCTGATTCACTGTGAGCCTGACACTAACAAAATGCCAATCAATGATGTCTTATACAAACCGACATCTCCCCAAAACATCAAAGCATAAAGCATGGAGCAGTGGTCTCAAACTCATGGCCCAGGGGCCAATTGATGCCCGTGGGATGATATTTTGCGGCCCCCTGTGTTTGTGCGGCCTTTGCATTTTTATATCTGCATCTCTTATCTCAGACCTGTTGCCCTGGGCGTTTTATGTTTTCCCCCCTCACTTATAAGACCATAGCTCAGGCGAATGGCAGCTTTCAGCAGCTGTCAACAAGTTAGACAAAGTGAGATAGCGACAGTCACTCGGTTGAAACGGAAGTCTGAAGTGACACCAATTGGAAGAAACGTATATCCTGTCAGCCAATCCCAGTCACGTCTTTCTCAAAACCATCCGTGAAGAGAGAGGTTGGCGACGAGCACAGCCAATGTGTGGAAAAGTGAGAAGCGGAATGTTTTTTTTGTACTTGATGCAGGCCAGACTCAAGCAGACGTTATCTCCAGCGGCCCCTGGATAAGTTGAGTTTGAGACCCCATATGGTACTTTAGATGTCCACAGACCATGAAATAATGAGAGCAATTGGACAATCAGTGGAGTAATGCCATTTAAAACTATGAGGGAAAGAGTAAGTCCATGCCAACAAAATGACCTGTAATATTATGATAATATATGTAATATTTGTACGATTTAATAATTGTTTTTTGTCGATACACGTAGTGCATGCGTTTTGTTTATGTTGTGCAGTAAATGTAAAAGTTATATTGGCTAAACTGAAACGTACATGGGCCGAATCGGAATTTGGGGGCTTTGTCTAGCAATATTAACCGAGCCAAGACTGATGTTTGCATTGTGGTTGTACCTAGTTTATCACTCCTTCAAGGTCAGCGGACCAAGAAGGGACGTCTTCAACAACAGGCAATGTTGTCAGGAAGCCGTCCTTTCTGGAATCTAAGCACATCTTCAACATCACTGAGGCACCAGGGTGTTCACTCATAGCTGCAGACAGCATTATGTAAGCGGTTTCAAAGACTGGCCTAGACACAAAGAAGAAAGGAACTGCTCTCCATTGCACAGCACCTCCATTATTAATGACACCATAAAATACTTTGAGCAAATTAAAATCCAGTCTTTTATATGCAGCGCCTAATGCCAACAAAAGCTAAGGCGATAAGTTCCTCAGAGCTGTGTGAAGTGGAGTTCAAAAGGGCCTATGCAGTGCTGTTGCCCAGATATATGAAAGGGAAAATCCAATCCATCCATTTTCTGTACCGCTTCCCCGCACAAGGGTCGCCGGCGTGCTGGACCCTATCCCAGCTATCCTCGGACGAGAGGTGGGGTACACCCTGAACCCGTCCCCAGCCAATCGCAGGGCACATAGAAACAAACAATCATTCGCGCTCACATTCACACCTACGGGCAATTTAGAGTCTTCAATTAACCTATCATGCATGTTTTGGGGATGTGGGAGGAAACCGGAGTACCTGGAGAAAACCCACGCAGGCACGGGGAGAACATGCAAACTGCACACAGGCGGGGCCGGGATTTGACAATGACCTTGGGCATGAAGAGCTGGAGAGGGAGCGCTGATTGGTTGACAGAATGGCAGCAGGGCCATTGAGGCCATTACGATCACGGCAACAAAAATGTTGACAAAAGTGCTTTCTACGATCAGAAAGCACAGTACAAATTGTGAGTAGCTACATGTGAATATAATTTTCACACTAATGAACGTGTTTATTGAAGTTTCACCATTATCACCATCTGTTTTGTCGGCTCTGTGATAAAGCTGTCTGCACTATGTTTTTAAAATTGAGACCACAGCATATGAAAAATAACCTTTAATGTAAGGATAATTGTCCATTGACCAGAGTCAGTGCTTCCAAATAAATAATCAAATCCCACTGAGTTTTTTAATTCAAGTGGGCAAGAGTGAGTGTGAATGGTTGTTTGTTTATACAGTGGGGCAAAAAAGTATTTAGTTCGCCACCAATTGTGCAAGTTCTCCCACTTAAAAAGATGAGAGAGGCCTGTAATTTTCATCATGGGTATACCTCACCAATGAGAGACAAAATGAGAAGAAAAAAAAATCCATAAAATCACATTGTATTCAAGAATTCATTCTCTTTCACCGCCCAGCTCACACTTCACCCGACCCCTATGGCCCCTCCCACAGGTGGTGAGCCCATGGGAAGGGGGACCCGCGTTAACCTTTCGGGCTGTGCTCGGCCGGGCCCCATGGGTGCAGGCCTGGCCACCAAGCGCTCGCCCTCGAGCTCCACCTTCCGGGCCTGGCTCCAGAGGGGGGCCCCGGTGACCCACGTCCGTACAAAGGAAACCCAGATCCATTTAATTTATTCTTCATAGGGGTTTTTGGAGCTGTGCTTTGTCTGGTCCCTCACCTCGGACCGGTTTTCCATGGGTGACCCTACCAGGGGCGTGAAGCCCCAGACAACTTAGCTCCTAGGATCATTGGGACACATAAACCCCTCCACCACGATAAGGTGACATCGTCATCGGACTTGCGGCATGTCAGAATCCCCTGTCAGAAGGAGTTTCAACTCCCACCTCCGGCAGAACTTCACCCACGTCTCGGGGGAGGCGAGGGACATTGAGTCCGAGTAGATCATGTTCCGCTCCTCCATTGCCGAGGCGGCTGACGGGAGTTGTGGCCGTAAGGTAGTATGTGCCTGTCGTGGCGGCGATCCCCGAACCCGTTGGTGGACACCAACGGTGAGGGATGTCGTCAAGCTGAAGAAGGAGTCCTATCGGGCCTTTTTGGCCTGTGGGACTCCTTGAGGCAGCTGATGGGTACCGGCTGGCCAAGCGGAATGCGGCTTTGGAGGTCGCTGAAGCAAAAACTCGGGCATGGGAGGAGTTCGGTGAGGCCATGGAGAACGACTTCCTGACGGCTTTGAGGGAATTCTGGTCTACCATCCGGCATCTCAGGAGGGGGAAGCAGTGCACCATCAACACTGTGTATAGTGGGGATGGGGCGCTGCTGACCTCAACTCGGGACGTTGTGAGTCGGTGGGGAGAATACTTCGAAGACCTCCTCAATGCCACCGAAACGTCTTCCCATGAGGAAGTGGAGTCTGGGTTCTCTGAGGTGGGCTCTCCTCACCTCTCCTGAAGGCTCTGGATGTTGTGGGGCTGTCCTGGTTGACACGCCTCTGCAACATCATGTAGACATCGGGGACAGTGCCTCTGGATTGGCAGACTGGGGTGGTGGCCCCCCTTTTTAAGAAGGGGGACCGGAGGTTGTTTTCCAACTACAGGGGGATCACACTCCTCAGCCTCCCTGGTAAGGTCTATTAGGATGTGCTGGAGAAGAGGGTCCGTCGGGAAGTCGAATCTCACATTCAGGAGGAGCAGTGTTTTTTTTCGTTCTGGCTGTGGAACAGTGGACCAGCTCTACAGCCTCGGCAGGGTCGTCGAGGGTGCATGGGAGTTCGACCGTGTCCCTCGGGGGGTCCTGTGGGGGGTGCTTCGGGAGTATGGGGTACTGAACTTGCACATACTGTATGTGACTTACTCCCACCTCTGGTATGTGGGGTATGGGGTTGGGGGCAGTGGGCAGGGGTTATACTTCTATGTACTTTAAATGAAATTTTTCCAGGAACTGCAAATGTTTTTCCCGTGAAATTAAAAGTCGTCATTCGTTCTACCTTGCCCTCCCATTTCGTTTGAATTGCACCTCTCCATTTTAGACACACACAAAAAAGTTGCTTGCTTCGGGTACTTTCCTTTCACAAGCAGATTAGAAAAAATCACTCCAAGAGGAATGCAAAGATACTCGTGTCACATGTTATAACGGAGGTCTGATCAAAGTCTGCAATGTCTCCTTGTTCTCACATTTATGAATATAGGTAAGGTGTGAAATGGAGGCCGAGATAAATATCTTGTTTTGTGGGCTCAGGTGATAAAGTGTTGTCTGTAAAGGGTGCAAAGAGTGCTTGCTTCAAGATAAAAATAATATTGAATGGATGTTATCCTTATGAAATAAGATAAGCACAAACAGTGGAAGCTCTGAGGTCTAACACAATGCACCTCGTCTCATCGGTTCAAATTTTGAACCATATTTTCCCATAGGAAATTTATGGGTCATTTTCATGTCATTTGATCGATAATGGTAAGGACAGTTTTTTTTTCATATGGGTAAATGTCTCCCATGCTGAAACGGCCAGTATTTTCCTAAAGTTAATGATGATTCAACATTTTAAGCATTCATAGTAAAGGCCATTTTTATTCACTAACGAAAATGGTTGACGTACGCTTTTTAAAACGGTAAAGACAAAAATGCATTAACAACTTCAAAATCTTCATGTGTTGCGCAGTTTACACGTGTTGACCTTCATCCCAACTACTCATGAAACTCATTACACTCTTGTCTTTATACGACAGGAATAATGGTCAAGACAATGGTTCCACAAATTCATGCGTATTCATGAATATGTCTGAAATAACACCTTTTTTTGCTGTCTGCTGTTGTGTGAATGCAAAATGGCCTGCCTCATCCTGGCACTTCAGCTCACGCGTCCCCGTGGTGTATTGCAACGACATAGTGATGCTCTCCCCAGTGGCATTAACGGTAAAGACAGCTTGAGTGACGAAGCTATTTCATTTTGTAAAAGAACCAACAAAGGAACTCTGAAGACACTAAGATGCATTTGTGTTTGTTTCCATGAGAAAACCATTAAGTAAGAGGAGAAAAACCATATATATCCCAAAATATAATTACCTATCTTCAGAAACGATGTTACAAATCATAAAACTTCCATTCGGACAGCTGACGATAAAGACATTTTAAAAGTTTGAAAAATATTACTTTATTCTATGTGTATTCTATTCTATTCTATTTCTATTATATTATTGATTTTCAAAAGGAAATTCAGCGGGCCATGTCTTGACGGTTATTAAAAACAAATGAATTGCCGTTAATATTACTTGTAATATTAAGGGTGAAAACACAATTTATCGGGGATATTACTGCTTGTGCTTGGAATGAAAGTCTTCACACAAAGATATGAAGATGTAGGATTTTATTCTCGTTTGTCAATTTACTGTCCACTTACTGTAGCCTTCTTTACTGAACAGCCAGGACAACTCGGATATAAAGTATCTTGCATTGGATTCCAACCTGCCACAAAAGGCACATGTTCGCAATCGAATGAATTACATTCCAACAGATGTAGAAAAATTCTGCTCCATTTTGATCGGCTGTGTCAGAAAGGTAAACACTTTATGATTGTGCTTGTACTTCAATGTGTGTAACTGAACTGCATCATGCTGAGATCGGTGTACCGAATATGGTCCTCTCGATCAGTGATTCCCAACCAGTGTGCCGGGGCACGTTAGTCTGCCACGAGCATTCTTCACGTGTGCCGTGGGAAATGATCAAATTTTACTTAGCTGCTCAAAAAAGTATTAATTTCCAAGAAATAATGTATCTTTGTTCCTCTATTTATGCCAGTGAGGCAAAATGACAGACAGAACAAATAAATGCTCTTCTATTGGATGGCAGGAAGTATATACAGTAATTACTGTGCATCTACTTTTTGTAACATTTTTGTTTGTTGGTGATTGTATGTAATTGGAAAGTTACATCAAATTTTCCAATTGTATGTAATTGTATGTGCCTTCGCCCCATAAAGGTTGGAAATCACTGCTCCAGATTGGCATGAAGTACGTAAATCACTGCCTCATTTGCTCTGTGCTTTCTGCTATCCTACATCTAACTTTAAAGTTGGATTGGCCGAATAAATTGCATGTCTCATGAACTCGTTTTTGATTTTTTGATTTTAGTCTGTTAAGCATTACTCGGTTTGTTGCTATGGTACCGCGTGACAGTCTAGTTATTCTTGGTATGTACTGCAGTGGTATTGGAAAGGTGCAGTGACACCATCTCTCAGACGGCAGAGTTGCTAATAACCATTCTGACACTGCTCAACCCTGAAAAGCATGCATTTTCTGGAATCCACCTCCACCGGTCGGCTTGACTATGTACAAACAAAAACACGTATATTCCAAGAAATCATCCTGTTTTGAATGTGGACAGCAGAACCGGCATAATAAATCATAGCATGCATGCGCGTTATGCTGTGGTGGTGGACCATCGGGATGACACCGCCACACTCATTAAAAATGTGGGGTTCACGTTTGTTATTTTTTGTAAAAAGTTGGTGATACGAGACTTGTCTTGAAATTGGTTTGTTTTGTCATTTTTATTATACTTAGATCATAAATCACTATTATTCTGATTATTATTTGAGCTTATTTGTACTTTGCAGCATCTCTGTAATGGGTTATCACAACAATCTGCTGTCATCAGAATTTCAGAAAAGGTTGCAGAAATGAAGCCCCTCTTCTTGTTTTGAGATATGGCTTCCAATTAGATGTGATAGATAATCAGGCTCAATTCTCATCTGCCGCATGAGGAAATAATAAGAGCCGATGAAAATTGCAATTAATCTTCATTGCACTTTTATATACGCTCATTGAAATGATGTCTGAGCAACCAATATGAACACCTTGTGAAATCATTTGAATTGTGAAATTTAAACGTAATCCCATTGTATTGTCATCTTGTGGTAATTTTCCTCTCATTGTTCCAAAAACCAGGCAGATTTTGCAAATGACTTCAAAATCTTTTTACGCTAATTCCCCTCGCAGCACTCCGCAATGAGATTTTCAAAGCCGATTGCCTGCTGCGTTTTGTTTTATTAAAGGTCTCCACGGACTGAAATGTTTCAGAACGTAAAGGGAAGGCAAGAAACTCTCTCTCTCTCTCTCTCTGTGTGTGGACAGCCTGTTGTATGCATCAGCTGAATTCAACTGAGCAGTAGCTAACAGACCTTGTGTTGGCAGCTGGTTGATTCCTCTCTCGACTCGAATGCATTCATTTACATAATGACATTCTCACGAGAGAGAATGGCCGTATACGCTTGTAAAGGACCGACAGTGTATTACACACGTTGTGGTTCACATTCACCAAGCAATAAAGCAATGCATTTGTGTAAAATGTTTTATTCTTATGAGATTTGCACTCAAGCTACCTTCATTCTGTCACACTGGACTACTTTGGCATTTGTCGCTTAACTATGCATCTGCTTGGACAATTTTCGATGATATACAGTCCAACTATAGCAGTATAGGACATCACCTAACAGCCTGTGTTCAATGAACCTTTGGTTACCTTATCTTGTTCCAAGAAAATGAGAATCATATGCATGTTTGATATCATGCTTGTCAATCCTAGTATGAACACTGCAAAAAATAAAAAGCAAAATCTTCTCAAGAATCTTTCTTATTTCTAGCCAAACCTAATCTGATTACAATTCAAATAAGACTCCACATGTAGAAAATAACTTGTTTTAGCTCATTTTCACTCACTTTTGCAGTAGATGTCACTTCCTTGTGACTCCCTCTCTCTCTCTTCATCTGTACTGATTCTTACAGGTCAATATGGGTAGAGGAGTGCTTTTTCTTTCTTCTTATTATTATTATCGGCTCCTGATTACAACTATAAGTGAATGAGCTCAGCTTGTGTTTTATGGCGTGAACTAATGCATAAAGGTCACTCGAGAACATCTTTCATCTTTTACGTAAACAGCTTCACAATGACAAGATAAGTGAACAATGGTAAGATGTTGCTTCACAATGTAAACCATGAGCCAAGAGCGTCACAACACAGGGCTGACTAAAAGCAGTGTGACGCAAAGAATGAATGATGGACATGAAACATGACATGAGTTTTTCAAGAAAGTATTGCAAGTCTTCTTCACTTTTGGTCGTAACAGTTAGCTTTAGCCCCCAGCGAACAGCAGCAAGTCCCATGCCTACTACCAACTGGCCTATTTATTACAGTGGAGCCCTGCATCCTCGCAGTATGGAACTCGTGGATTCACCCATCTGCAGATTTTATTTTTTTCATATGCAGCATATTTTATTTATTTCCCTTCTTTTGGGGGCGGGGGAACCAATCCCAACATATCTTAGTGTTCGCTTGTTTGAGAATTTGTTGGGTTTAAAAATAAATAATAATAAAAACTATTAACGACGCCACTGCTCCGGTTCACATTTGTATCTTGCGTTACAGTTTCTCAACTTCCCAACTCTTATTAGAATTCCCACTGAGTGCTGGCAGGCAGCTAACAGTTACCAGCGGTGACAACAACAAGTTGAGTCTGTGCTTGGGCTGGCTACCAGGATGCCTGCAAGTTTTATCACCAATCGCACTTTGATGAAAATATTTTTGCTTCAAAAATATTGGCATCTGCATGGCAGTAAACATAGATTTGCATTTAGAATTTTTTTCCAAGTATGTTTTTGGAAAGTGGAAAACCTCTGACGACTGAGTAAAGAATTGACAAACTGACAGATGAGGCAGCCATAGAAAAGTTGGCTGTGCCTTTTTGGTGAGCCACGTGTTGTTTTTTCATTTTCCGCAGCGGTTATCCTCACACGGGTCGCGGGCGTGCCGCAGCCTATCCCAGCTATGTTCGGGAGAGGCGGGGTACACCCTGAACAGGTCGCCAGCCAGTCGCAGGGCACATGTAAACAAACGACCATTCGCAGTCGCAGTCACACCAACAGGGAATTTAAAGTCTTCAATGAATCTACCGTGCATGTTTTTGGTATGTAGGAGGAAACCAGAGTATCCAGAGAAAAGCCACGCAGGCACGGGAAGAACATGCAAACTCCACACAGCCGAGGCCGGATTTGAACCCGGGTCCCCAGAACTGTGAGGAAAGACGTGCTAACCAGTCGTCCAGCGTGCCGTCAGCCATGTGTTAGCCTGATGTAAATTATAGTATACACGATGCAATATCACCGTTGAGCTGCTGTGACCTATTGTTTTGCAAAATGATTTTGTGACACAGTGAAGGGAGGGCAATTGCAGGTCTGTGACTGAATAAGGCCTTTGCCCACACCAATCTGCCACCTCCAACCTCACCAACCTTACTCTCTCTGTGCAAAAATGTCTCACAATATCCTGAAGACTCTCTGATGCATGGTAAAGAAAATTCGATGAGGAGACGCTTAATCATTGGTGCATTTGCATCATCTTAGGCTATTCCATTCAGAACCAAGCAATTTCTACAGAAGTATTCCCCCCCCCGGAAAAGTTTTTAAACCCCACTCAAAAACTGAAATGGCAATTTAAAAAAAAATCTGTGGTCTTTACAGGGGGGCCTCGGTTTACAACAAAGTTCTATTCCTCCGGCAGCTACATAACCCAAATTTGTGTGTAAGTCTCACACAGCTAACACCATAGTCAAGTCATAATTTCAGGAAATATTTGTATGAAAAACAGTAAGTACATGAGTGCGCCACCTGAAAACATATAGTCGACTTATAAAGAGACCGATGCAATACATCATACTATCAATATTTTGACCGTGAAGTAAATTAATAAAGAAGCTAAACTACTAAATATCCTTTCTAAGCACTGACAAAGCATATTTGTGATATAATGTCAATGTTGGAACATTTTAACATCGCAGTGCACAGGAGGCACCATCAATATTGCAGGCAAAAAAAGTTACATTACTACACATTATTATTGCTACAATCAAAAAAGGTTCAAATCACTTTTCAATGAGTGAAAAAAAAAGAAAACACCTTAAACCAAAATTGCCTTTCCAGCTCCTTGCTCAGGTAGCCACATCCTCCCATCTGACCTGCAACGCGCTTCCCTCTAGACCCTCGTTAAATCATCTCATCCATGCAGCGATGACGATGATGCTCGCTCCGCTAGCTGGTGATGAGTGACTATAATGTCATCATTGTAATAATTTGTCTCATGTGATGAAATGGACAGTTGGGTGGCAAGGTTGTTTGCGTTATTGGGTAGGTGCCATGTGTGTGGCACACATGGCACATGCAGTAACTATCAGCAACAGAGTCAAATATTGTGCCGTATCCATTGGTGGCTTCAAGTTACTCTCTCACTGTCATGGCTTGCTGATAAACTCACCCGAACTGGAAACTCGGAAATGCGACTTGATGTGAAATGAGATTTACGGACAACAATGTCCAAAGTGCATCTCTAGCCACTCAATAGGCTGCGTTGCGATGCTTTACAGGCTTCCTCTGATCCAGTTTGTGGGAGTCATTACTCCTTTTTAGCCAGCAACGGCTGTCGGAACGTCAGTTCAACACAACTCAATGAAGCAATTCAAAAACGTGAAGCCTTCGGGCTATCTGAGTACAAAGCCATTAATGAAGGAATCCAAAATTCATTTGATGAGTTTATTGGCCCAAGAAATCACACCTTTGAGGCACAGTAATATAGCGTCCAACTCCCCATCATTTCCATGTAACAATTCTAAAATATCAGGTTTCCACTAAACTAATATCATGACAGTTTCCCCAGACGTATACGGAGGCAAACAAACTATGTGGGAAATGTCTTGGGAAGAATGACGATGAATGTTATTCATCAACATCATTGCAGAACTAGAAACTGCTTCATCTGTTTAATGGTGATTCACATGTTCCATTTTATATTCTGTGACTGCATTGGCATAAAAGTACAGTGGAACCTCCAAAGCTCAAAAGAATACTGTACATTCCTCGATGCTGGTGGAGCTTCAATTTTGTATGTGTTTTCCCCTTATGAAATACTGAAATAAGACACATTTTAGAGATTAGCCATCATTATTTTATATACAGACAATCTTGGAGTTCATCTGGAAGGACTTGGGCTATCAAACTGGAGGGTCAAGGTTCCAGTTATCCTGCAGACAATGAGGAATCGAATCTAGTCTTTGGAAAGATCCTAATCTGAATCCTGACTACTGATGAAGTGCTCTTGTGCTCTTTCATTTGTTTGTCCTCAAAGAAATAAGTGCCGCTTTGCAAATAATCACCTTTGTTCACTGTTGAGTCCGTTTGATCTGGCACTCACTCAGTTGCTAACCAAAACAGCAGCACCTAATACGGCAGGAAAACCGCCTCTCATATTAATTCAAGGGTGTGCGTGAGTTCCCAGTGTAGTATGAAAGATGTGCTTTTGTTATGCAGATGCACTTACTGCTGCGATCAACTCTGACATGTGATCACTCATCAATGTCCTCGTTTGAATTGAACTGTGTGGCGGCCGGGTGAACCAGTCAGCCATCGCATCGCCGTGAAAATCATTTTAAATTTTGAAATATCTTCACACGGTGGAATTACAATGTAGTATTTCCCCATGAGATGAAATATTATCCACAAAATTACTGAATACACAACATTTATCAATCCGATTATGTGCATGAGAGAACTAAAGTTTCGGTGACCTACTTTCAAACAAGATGTTTGTGTGAAGAATCTCATCAACCGCTCTTGTTTTTCCAAATGTTATTGTGGGTCTCAGGTGGCGGGGCACACTCACCAATTACACTGAAGATGGGAGTTCTAAGAGGGAAAAGTCATTGGGACTGGGAGGAGGAAAAACATCCCATATAGCGAGACTGTGACAGAGTGGGTATGCCAAAGGCAGATGAATCCAACAGGGGTTATACCAGTGAGAGAAACTACAAAACACTGGCAAAATATTAGCTGGGAGAGAAGCACCAACTTGAGAAGATACAAACTGAATATTCAGAAAATGCTATATTTCTTATGAGACTGGAAAAAGTCAAATGACAAGAAAGTTAAATGTCAGACTGTGATAAATGATTTTGTCTCAGCTTATTAGAACTGCTAATCAAATTAAGGGGGCTCGAACTGAGTGCATTGTCAGCAGCCAGATCGGACAGTGCCTGTCAATGCGAATGTTATTACAACTCCATTTTAGGCATGTGCACATGCACCTTGTTTCACCTGTTCAATCAACTGCGGCTTTCACACTGCCCATCTACACCAGTTCTTTCACAACAATTTTTGTGTGCGCATGGTACACAGGCATGACGATGAGGTTAAATAATTATACATTTGCTGGCTCGTCTCAGAAGAGTAAAAGAGTGTTGTCTTTAATGTCAGTGATTCATTGCCGACATCTGTCTTTGAATAGGAACAATTGCTGGGACAAGGCGACACCCACTGGCATCGAAAGGAACTCCAAAGCTGAACCCTGAACTCACATTTGATGTTTAACCAAAAGAAAATTTGTGCTTTGATATTTGACGAACTCTGCCGAATTATTCCAAATGGATGGCTTGATGTCTGTCAGTGTGTCAACTTTACAAACACAGCTGCGAGAGTTTGAGAACTGTTTGTCTTGATATGACTCCAAGCAGCATGAAATGTGATTTGAACCATAAGCAATTGATTTGCCAAGACTAAAGTTTAAACAGTCACTTTGTAGGCTTGACCTGTGAGGAAAGAGTACAAAGTTGGGGTTATTTTATATTAATATATGATTTTTAAACCCATTTTATGGGTCAAAATTGTAGACGAGATTCAAGCTGATGGGTGTGGTCAACTCCAAACATAATGGTATGCATAGTAATTACTATGGAGCCAAAGAATTACAGTTCACTATGGCAAAGCATAAGGCCTGTCACACACTGAAGTCAAACCAGACTGGAATGGAAAACTGCGACCTTGTATCGTGTTTTGAGGCTCCACATTCGATATATTGTGCTTTATCACTTTTATCCATCCATCCATTTTCTCCACCACTTATTCTCACTAGGGTCGCGGGCGTGCTGGAGCCTATCCCAGCTATCTTTTCCGGCGAGAGGCGGGGTACACCCTAAACTGGTCGCCAGCCAATCGCAGGTCACATAGAAACAAACAACCATTCACACCTACGGGCAATTTACAGTCTTCAATCAACCTACCACGCATGTTTTTGGGATGTGGGAGGAAATCGGAGTACCCGAAGAAAACCCACACAGGCACGGGGAGAACATGCAAACTCCACACAGGCGGGGCCGGGATTTGAACCCCAACCCTCAGAACTGTGAGGCAGATGTGCTAACCAGTCGTCCACTGTGCCGCCCATTAATGTCATGTTCTAGTAATTTTGTAGGTGTTGGCATGTCACCAAGCAAAACGGGAAATATCTGAAATATTTGTTTCAGTTCATATTTCAGTGACTGGTGGTCAGTCCAAGTTACCCAGACGCTTTTTACCACAGATAACTGGATCACCTGATGCTTTAACATCCTCTGAGTCTGTGAGGACCTCAGACTCTGGAAGCACAGATTGAGCAGTTAATGTTGGAGAAAAGTCACCTTTATTGGTCATTTCCAAAGGAATTTCTAGCATAATATGGCTTCAAATGATTTACATACCACAACTGAGAGGCACAGGAGAACACACAGATAATCTCCACACAGGCGGGGCCGCGATTTGAACCCCAGTCCCCAGAACTGTGAGGCAGATGTGCTAACCAGTCATCCACAGCGCCGCCTCTATCACTTTTATTAAACCACAACACCATAGTGTGATGGTCAAGGAAGAAGGCTTGCTCCAAAGATAGGAAGTGGGTGAGAATAAAGGAGAGCGTGTGGATATTTTGAGAGGTTGCCACACGTACAACCCCAATTCCAATGAAGTTGGGACGTTGTGTTAAACATAAATAAAAACAGAATACATCCATCCATCCATTTTCGGAGCCGCTTCTCCTCACGAGGGTCGCGGGTGTGCTGGAGCCTATCCCAGCTATCATCGGGCAGGAGGCGGGGTACACCCTGAACTGGTTGCCAGCCAATCGCAGGGCACACATAAACAAACAACCATTTGCACTCACATTCACACCTACGGGCAATTTAGAGTTGTCAATTAACCTACCATGCATGTTTTGGGGATGTAGGAGGAAACCGGAGTGCCCGGAGAAAACCCACGCAGGCATGGGGAGAAAATACATACTCCACCCAGGCGGGGCCGGGGATTGAATGCCGGACCTCAGAACTGTGAGGCAGACACTCTGCCGTCCACCGTGCCAAACAGAATACAATGATTTGCAAATAATCTTCAACCTGTATTTAATTGAATACAGTACAAAGAAGATATTTCATGTTCAAACGGATCAACTTTATTGTTTTTAGCAAATAATCATGAACTTAGAATTTTGACACGTTCCAAAAAAGCTGGGACAGGTGGCAAAAAAGACTGAGAAAGTTGAGTAAATACAGTTCGGCGATACATCCGTAAGTGCAACTTGAAACTCTACTATGCAAAGCAAAAGCCATTTATCAACAACACCCAGAAACGCCGGCGGCTTCTCTGGGCCCGAGCTCATCTAAGGTCGACCGATGCAAAGCGGAAATGTTTTCTGTGGTCCGACGAGTCCACATTTCAAAGTTTTTGGGGAAATTGCGGACGTCGTGTCCTGTGGGTCAAAGAGGTAAAGAACGATCCGGACTGTTATGGATGCAATGTTCAAAAGCCAGCATCTTTGATGGTATGGGGCTGTGTTAGTGCCAATGGCATGGGTAACTTACACATCTGTGAAGGCACAATTAAGGCTGAAAGGTACATACAGGTTTTGGAGAAATACATGCTGCCATCCAAGCAACGTCTTTTTCATGGACGCCCCTGCTTATTTCATGCAAGACAATGGCAAAGCACATTCTGCACGTGTTACAACAGCGTGGGTTCGTATTAAAAGAGTGCGGATACTAGACTGGCCTGCCTGCAGTCCAGACCTGTCTCCCATTGAAAATGTGTGGCGCATTATGAAGCGTAAAATACAACAACGGAGACCCCGGACTGTTGAACAGCTGAAGCTATGTAATGGGAAAGAATTCCACCTTCAAAGCTTCAACAATTAGTGTCCTCAGTTCCCAAACGTTTATTGAATGTTGTTAAAAGCAAAGGTGATGTAACACAGTGGTAAACATGACCCTGTCCCAGCTTTTTGGGAACATGTTGCAGCCATAAAATTATAAGTTTATGATTATTTGCTAAAAACAATCAAGTTGATTTTTTATTTTGAACATGAAATATCTTGTCTTTGTAGTGAATTTGCAAGTCATTGTATTCTGTTTTTGTTTGTTTAACACAATGTCCTAACTTCATTGGAATTGGGGTTGTACATATGAAATTGTAAATATAGTTAAGTATTGGTGTAGAAGACAATATGTATACTGTATATACTGTATTTCTATTGCTTGGCGGCGGCTCGGCGGCCAGCTGGGTCTCCTTAGCTTAAAACACTATTTTTTCCCTGTGTGAAAGATCACGGGCATTTTGATTGGCTGTTATTGGCTGCAAAACTAGTTGCCGACTGTCGGCCACTCGTGAAAACTAGTTGCTGAACTGCACGAGAGTTCAGATGGGTTGGGCCACATTGCTCGGAGTGCAGCGTGCTTAAAACTCTTTCAAACAAAAAACAAAAGGTAAAAACACACCTGAGGCCCAATGTCTCTTTGGTCTACTCTGCAGTAAGAGGAAGAAATCTTGCAGTGTGAGCTCTCCAGTTGTATCTTTTTGCCCGATGATTGTCAAACTCAAACCCTGATGATAATGTTCGCGCTTAACCAAACTGTGAGATATTTTATTTTTACTATTACTTTAAACATCAGTATTTTATCACACTATACTATAAATCCTTCAACAAGCTTGTTAACAACAACAAAAAGGGGGAAAAAATAAACCTGAGCTTTGGCACTATTAAAACGGAAAAAAAAACTTTCAAGTTTGAGCTCATGCCAAGTATGCTAAATTAAGTTCCGTTGCACACTGAATTGCACAGAAAAAATATTTGATGAGGATTTGTAATGAGAACTCATGCTCACTCAAATGTTCTTAGCCCAAGGTTTGAGAATTCAAGTTCCTTCCACAAATAAAAAGGAGAGATATTAAAAAAAAATACAAATGTAGACTCCAGAGGCCTTGATAAACATGTTAGCTACAGTGTGCACGATGTTTTTTTCTCAGTATTGTTTGGATCATGTGATCCATTGAAAAGCTCCATATTACGCAATAGCTGCCTTCTCGCAGCACACGAGATAGCAGCCAATACAGCAGCCAGAGGTAGTCAATAAGTGTTTAGTTATGGTTCACTTAGACACTGGTGCAGGCCTGAGATGTATGACCAAGTTAATAGCGGGAGGACATTGCTGGGGACATGATGCTGTGTGTAATGGCTGCTTGGATAATTCAGCAACAGCGAGCCTGCTGCATCCTCTCTTTGGGGATTATGATGCAGATGAAAATAAAAATGAATGGTTTCAATTTTGAAGTGCAAACAACTGAAAGCATGGCGCCTGGATTCATTGTTTGATAGTTTTGGGAAGATCATACTGTACTCGTATACACGTGTGGTCAGTTGGTTGTGTGGTTACAGTGTGTGTGTACACTGTAAAAATGAATTTGTTGGCTCAACTAAAAAAAACAAGTAACCTGGCTGCCTTTCGAGTTCAGAGAGCTCAGGATTTCGAGTTCTTTACACTTCCATGTAAGTTGATGCCACTTACAAGAATAAGTTAAATTGATTAATATGAAAGTGATGAACAGTTAGCTCAACTTGATATTCTTAAGTTCCACTAACAAGGAATTTTAAGTTGTATGAACTAAATGCCTAGTTGAGATGACATTACAAGTCCAACCAACAAACATCCATCCATCCATCCATCCATTTTCTGAGCCGCTTATACTCACAAGGGTCGCGGGAGTGCTGGAGCCTACAAACATGTATTTTGTTTCTCAAACAATGGAAACAAATACGTTTTTCCAACTAAGCCTATTAGATGAATCAACATAAAAGTTTAAGGCAGCCAAGGTTACTTTTTCAGTAAAAGTTCACCTCACTGACAATCTTATGTGTGATCAACATCTCCAAATCGCATTATTTGTCAGCTCAACTAAATCACTTATTTTCTAAAATGACTGAGTGGAACACATAACACATTTCTTTCGCCTTTTTTTTATTTTTTTTTATAAATTCATAAAACAATGAAAATATAATTAAAAAAATCAATTTTCTGAGCCACTTATCCGCACAAGGGTCACGTGAGTGCTGTAGCCTATCCCAGCTATCATCGGGAAGGAGGCGGGCTACACCTTGAACCGGTCGCCAGCCCGGCACACATAACAAACAATCATTGGCACTCACATTCACACCTATGGACAATTTAGAGTCTTCAATCAACCTACCACACGTGTTTTTTGGGATGTGGGAGGAAACCGGAGAAAACCCACTCAGGCCCGGGGAGAACATGCAAACTCCACACAGACAGGGCCGGGGATTGAACCCCGGTCCTCAGAACTGTGAGGCAGACGCTCTAACCAGTCGTCCACCGTGCCGCTAATTAAAAACATAACAGTTGCAAATTTAGAGATGCTTTGAACAGCTGCACTTCGAAGTATCTGAATCTTACAATGCAAGTAATGTCTATGGATGGAGAACTGACACAGGTACAGTTTGAAATGCATTGACACTCATTTTAGCATCTTATGTTGCTATTTTTTGAAATCTGTCTCCTTCAATTTTTCATCTCTTGTCAACAAATGTTCTCTCACTCCCCTGTTCCTTCTTTATTCTGGTAACGTACAAAGACAAACTGAAAGAGCGAAAGAGGGAGGCACTCTTACAGCATAAGGCCAGGAATTTGAGCTGTGCAATGTTTACCACAGAAGAGTATCAAATAAATGAAAATGTTTTAAAAAAAAAAAAAAAAAAAAAAAAAAGAGGAGGCTGCAGAAGTCACAGGAGCTTTCAACGGATGTGTAGACCAAGACTTGAACTGAGTCAGGTCTCATTTAACGGTTGCAGTCCAAAAATGGATAACATCTTCATCCATAAACAACGAAAGACGGATAACTTGACGAGATCTGATCAAACTGTTTGTTGCAGAATCTTGTTCTTGTGCAAGAACTTTGGATGAACATGTCGTACTGCCAACATCCATGAAAACTTTCTGGATTATCTCAAAGCTGTATTTCAGTCCCTTTGGATAGTCAATGTTGAGACAATCCAAGAGGCCAATTAGGACAGCAAAGGCATTTGGAACGCTTTTTAGCTGACGGATGAATTTGTCTTCCAGTATCACCGTAACATCCAGAATGTCTGCGAGCGTGTCACCATCCTCAGCTTCTCCGGTCATGAGGAGCAGGCCTCCATCGATCCTTCTCCGGATCAGAAGCCTGGAGACAGAAGGCGAAAACACAAGAATGCGTGGGTTTTCTCCGGGCACTCCGGTTTCCTCCCACATCCCAAAAATTGGAGACTCAAAATTGCCTGTACGTGTGAATGTGAGTACGAATGGTTGTTTGTTTGTATGTGCCCTGTGATTGGCTGGCAACCGGTTCAGGGTGTACCACGCCTCCTGCCCGATGATAGCTGGGATAGGCTCCAGCACGCCCGCGACCCTCGTGAGGAGAAGCGGCTCAGAAAATGGATGGATGGATGGATGGATAGTCTCAAAGCATCGTCTGACCTTAGACCCTCATATCGACAGAGGAAAAAACAAAACACGCTCACTTCTCTGTCTCTGTCTCTTTCTCTGCTGCCGCCTGCACTGCTGCTGTTAACACACACCTTTCTCACCAGCGCAATCGGCTCATGTGCTTTAGCTGGACAGCAACCTTCACCCTGGCTGACCTGTCGGCGGTGGGTTTCGTCGTCTTTTGACGGCAGCCATGATGGGTCGTAAAAGTCCCTTTTGCGGCCACCCAGAGGGAATGTATTTCCCCTCTATGGCTGTGTTCTGAATGTCATGCCCAACATACTAAGTATGATGTGAAATTGAGTATGTGATGTTCACCCTGTACTGTATGCGCGAAATTCCCAGATGTAAACTAGATACTCAGTATGATGTGAAATTGAGTATGTGATCTTCACTCTGTACAGTATGGGAGACCTTCCCGGATGTAAACTAGATTATCAAGAATTTCTGAGTATGTGGTGGGAGGTTTTTGTACATAATCAGCTGCCCGAAAATGCATTGTGTCTCCAGGCTCAGTGAAATGCTGCATTATGGGACACCAAAAGCTGTTTGGTTCTAAACAACCTCTAAAATAGACATTATCCCTTACATATTTAACATGTAAGGGAAAAATTCTGTCTATATAACTTTCTTAGTGTGCTGTTAAAGTGTGATGTATATGTATGACACACCTCACAGACTTTGAAGAAGTTCGAGGGATCCGCTCTCGTTCATTATCACACATTTAACTCCCTAACTTCAAATTATTCGTCAAACAAATACTTCCTAGAGCGGTAATGGACATTGTTCCAACACACTTGTGAACAGTATCTTTGTTTTACATATCCAGGATTTTTTTTTAGTTTTGTTCAGAGACCAAAATGGCCTTAAATAGGTGGGAAAATCCTGATATCAAAATGCCCTTGCTGAATTCAGATAGTTAGCTAACAGGCTATATAACTTACAGGGAGCTGAAAGAAAATCACTGTGATGGGTTAAATGCAGAGAATAAATTTGGTGTGCATGCAAGCATGCATGTTCATGCCAATAAAAGGTGATTCTTCTTCTTCTACATCTATTCCTCAGGGAGCATGATTTTGCATATAACACTTCACGCAGCTCAGTCCCTGGATGCTATGTCATTCTAGCCAGGCTGTGCATCAATAAAAGGATCGAGACGTTCTAAATGACAGAAAATACATGAATTCTGTCTCCCCAAGTCAAATCTATGTTTTCTTTTAAGAGCACCTGGAGAGATTCTTTTGACGAAATAGCCGATACTCAGCATTTCACAGTTCATGTGACAGACATATGATTGATGGTGCGTGTGAGCAGAAATGTGCATTACACTCGCTTTAGACATCAGCGGATTATGTCCCAAAAGCGATGATTTTGTGTGGCACCCATTAAGTTTGGATGCTGCCTGCTGAACATCTCTCTCTGTGTGCTGACAATAAAATGTGCCGTGTCATCAACTACTGCATGGCTCGTTAAAGCAGGAGTGCACTCGGTAGAAAGTCCACATGCCAATGTGTCTATGCAATGTAAAAACTGTATTTCTTTATTTATTTTCTTACGCATAGTTCAGGTGGGAGTGACATTCATCTGCAAAGATAAGATGCTGTAACCTAAGTGTTCACCTGCAAAAAATGGAAAATAAATATTATACATGAAGATATACATCGGAACACTTTTAATCCATAAAAATGCAAAGGAAATATGGAATACAGATCCGTGTGAAATGATGAACCGGTTGTCAGGTTGGCGGAAGCTGACACAAAACCTCTGTTCATACCACATACAGTATCTTCTATCGTCTGAAATGAATCCCTAAGTTGTGACAGCTGTCCTCAGACAGTCTACGTTGGATCAGATCCTGGTTTAGATAAGATGATCGGTGTTAAATAAATCATTTAATTAGTCTCCTGGATTCAACCAAAGGTCTGCCTCAATGTGTGTTCCAGGTGAGCTGAGATACAGAGCAGAGGAAGTTCTTTGCATTAGTAATGCTCCACCATTAGTTATGGATGAACGGAGGCAAAACAACCTCTTAAACGAGGCTTTCTTCAAATCCCCTCAAATCTGGGGAAGGTCACAACATGGTGGAAGCACTTCTAACCTTGTGGCAATAACAGAGAAGCACAAACTGACCTTCCATCCATAATTCTTCTCATGAATAGGTTTTCTATTTCCCGGGAAGTTATTCTCGAACAAATTTGGAGTTGTTTGAACAGGTTCTGGGATATTCTGATGAAAAGGGTTACAGTCTTGGATTTTGCTCAAATGCTAGTTTTTTGTTGCTGTTGTCAAATGCTAGTTTTGTTATTCATTGCATATCATATCATCCCAGGAAGAGCCCATTAAATTGTGATATTAAGATACAGTTATTCATTCTTCATACATTTCATTTGACCTTTTAGGGATTATAATCAATATAAAAAAATTGAAACATTGACTATAAATTGGACTGTACATGGTATTATAAGTAACAAAAGCATTCATCACGACCATACAAGTACATACACACATTAACCAACACAAAATGAAAACCTTGCATCCAATAAAACAGTCTTTCCACATTCCATCCATTCCTACAGCGCTCGTCCTCATTAGGGTTGCGGGTAAACTGGGTCGAAATGATCTTGGAATGTGTGAGGAAGGCGCAAAGCCTGGAGAAACCCCACACAAGCATGGGGAGAACATGCAAACTCCACAAAGGAGAACCTGGGCTGAGATTCAAACCAGGTACCTCTTAACATGCTAACCACCATGCCACTGTGCTGCTACTTTTCTTTTTCTTTTCACTTTAGTGAGGAAGGTCATTAAACTTCACTGTTAACTGTTGTACAATTATAACATGAAATCCACTTTGCACATAACACTGTCCCTTTCGATTGCAAGGGACACGTTGAAATGGCAGCAAACCAGTACGAGGTTATCTTACGCCGCAAAAGAAGTCCATTCAACTAAGTACATAAGACATTCTATTCAACAAAACGACAGAGGAGAGAAAGCAAAACTGGGCTTCATACAAAGAGTTTGAAAGGTTGAACTACTACTACCAAGGAGCTATTGATTCTTAGAAAGATTGCAAGCCAGCAGGAGACACCTTTCTGATGAAGTGATAGATTTGAAGTTTGCAGGGAAAGATACGAGAGAAGCGTGAACTGTCACAGCAGTGGACATCCTCAGAGTGAGTCATCAAACAGTTCCTCCTAATCTACTTGTTCGGAAATAATAAAAACACCAGTTTGGACAAATTTTGTACTTTCACCCTACCACAAACCTTTAATTATCGGAACTTAACTATATAAACATAGATATTAGTTCATCTGATTAAAGCTAGCAACACGCTGCCTCTCACAAGTCAGTATTGGTGCCGTAACAGTAAAAGTTTAGGGTAGGAGATGGTCAGCGGACAAATGGGTTTTTCTTAGTCGTTTCGGGTCTGTGTGTGACTGTCTTTAACATTTTAAAAATCAGTTAAGTTCTTAAAAATCCGTATGTGTACATCACTTAAGGTAGCTAGACTGATGAACATGGTTGACAACAGATTTATTGTTTCTGTTTAATATTTATATTTGAGCATTAAATGATATTACTGGTGTGCTATTTTCAAGCCCTGCCAAAATTCTATGACAATCACTCTGAATTTTAGGCTCAAAATGCTAAATTGTGATGATGCTTGCCTGACCTCAAAACCTCACATCAGTCCATCTTAATTTTCACTCTACATAACGAGTTTAAAAATGTGTCCAGTGTAGTCCCTGTGACTCATATGTCAGAGTGTGAGGAAGTCGGAAAATCTCCTGGATTATTGAAGTGTGTCAGGTAAATCATACAAAGGTCCTTGATAAGAGTATTATATTTTGATGAAAGAAGAAAATCAGATGAAGTGTGGGTGATTAAGAGTTAGGAGTTCTGGTTCAAAGCTGTTAGTGACGCAAGAATTTAAAAGGCACCCCTCCCAACAGCAAAAATGTATGATTTTATGGCAGATTAGGGATCAAGTGTGTAAACAAGATAATACTCTAGTTCAGACTAGGTTTATTTAAGACGCAGTTTAGTTAGCTACATTTAACTATGAGGTGTAGGCCGCCCATTTTTGGCACATGAACTGATATTCCTTCACGATGTGTGTAACAAAACACAGACAGCCAGTTTATTTGCATACTTTGTTTTGAATTGTATACTTTGTATACTCCAGTTCGTGTGCCTTGTACACTGGCAAACTCGCTGACCCACTTTGTAGTTCGGGCCGGTGTCCTCCTACGGTCAGCTGCGGTCTTGTAGGACCGTCCCTGGCGCAGCAGCATATGGCAGGCTCGCTCCCAGGTCCTCCTGCAGCGTCTCACCAAGGTCAATGCTGCTGGAACTGTGGACTCTGGGGCTACGGCAGGAAATAGAAATGTTTGGTAACCAGAAGGGAGGGAATTGTGAGAGAACTCGACCCAAACTAGCTTCTGAGACCAGGATCGTGGCTCCTGAGAAGCGAGACATCGGAGCCCAGTTTCCAGGTCCTGGTTCAGCCTCTCGGTTTGTCTGTTGGTTTCAG
Source organism: Phycodurus eques (assembly GCF_024500275.1). Taxonomy (NCBI): domain Eukaryota; kingdom Metazoa; phylum Chordata; class Actinopteri; order Syngnathiformes; family Syngnathidae; genus Phycodurus; species Phycodurus eques. The sequence goes on from NC_084543.1 coordinate 18,896,090, forward strand.
GATGAAACCCAGATGACAGACTGACGGTAGCACCTATTAGACTGCAAAACTTCCAAAATCGTGAAATGAATTGGGGACCCCTATCAGATACCACATTCTTGGGACTTGAGACAAGTCAGGATCAGAGTCAAGAAATACAAATGTATGAATCTCTTGATCTGGAGAGCATAGTGTCACCCGGGTAGGGTCTTCCTTAATGAAATTTAGACTCACCGCTCCCGTACCCTTGTTACCGGCACCAGCAACCTTGACGTGACAGTTGCTCACGGAATGACCCAACTGCCCGCAGTAGAAGCACCGCCCTTCCCTCAGCCGGCATTGACGTTCCTCAGGGGAGAGACGGAACCTGCCCAGTTGCATGGGTTCATCCGTGTTGACGCTAGCCAGTGGATTGAGACTGGCAGCAGGGAATCTGCCTTGGTTTGGCTGGTCACCGAGGCTCGTCCTCCAAGTGCGCGGTGATGCATCCCTCTGCCGATCTCCATCCAGCTCGCGATCCATAAGCCTTCTGTCAATCTTGAGGGCGAGAGCGATGAGAGTGTCCAAGTCGGTTGGCAGGTCTAGCGGGACTAAATGATCATTGACAGCAGGGGATAGTCTTTGAAAAAAGGCATTGAGCAGTGCCCTAGTATTCCACTGACTCTCAGCTGCTAGAATGCGAAACTCAATCGCGTAGTCTGACACCCTGCACTTGCCTTGTTGTAAGGTGACAAGGGAGCGAGGTGCCTCACTATCTGGTGTGGAAAAATGAAAGATTTTCTCCATAGTCTTTACGAAAAAAGCCCACGAATGACAGGTGGCGGAATTGCGGCTCCATTCAGCAGTAGCCCACGCTTGACCAGTCAGGTGGGAAATAACGAAAGAGATTTTTGCCCGCTCGGTGGGCAAGGCAGCTGCCTGCAGCTCAAAGTGGCGTTCGCACTGAGTGATGAACAGCTTAATGTTCCCAGAATCTCCAGAGAACCTCTCCGGTCGAGAGAGCTGTGGGCAGACAGCAGCAGAGGTGGCAGGTGGCTGCATGGTGACTGCTTCACATGGAAATGTTGGTTGGCGGCATCGGGTGCTGTGCCAACTGGTTCCTTCTTTTGAATCATTTTCAGAAGAACTTCAAACTGCGAGGCCACCTGTCTCATCATATTGTCCTGATGGTCTGATAGTCCCTCTAGATGAAGGTGGAGGGCAACAAGCTGCTCATCCTGCTTCGAGAGGCATTGACCCTGCGCTTGAAGAGCTTTGCGCAACGGGTCTGAGTCTGCTGGGTCCATGTTATGGCATGAACGGAACAAAGAATAGGACCCAAAAATGCACGACTCCAAAACAAATGGACAGTTTCAAAAAAGAGAGGTTTAATACACAGGCATAGGTCAGTACACAGGCAGGCAATCCAAAAAAGGCAACAGTATCCAAAAACATGAGGCAAAAAGGTGAGGTCGATAATCGGAACAGGGTCTAGTCTTACTGTGAGTCGTTGACGTGGAAACAAGGAATGCTGGAACGCGACGACACGGTACAACGAACTGGCGACGAGAGGGAACGAGACACGAGGTTAAATGCAAGGGGTCATTAGGGTGAACGAGGCTCAGGTGGGGAAGATGCTCTCAGGAGCAGGTGTGTGTCAAACAGGGGGAAGACAAAAACCGGAACACACATCCATGACACAGAATAACAGTACAATACTGGAAGTGCTATGTTAACGGTGTAAATAGAGTGTTTTTTTATACCATTTACCATTTGTAAGTGTACTCATTTGTTTACTGCTATAATATTTATCCTATGTTTGAGTTCACTTACCAATTTGTATTTGGTTATTCTTTCTCTCTGAGAAAACCAAACCCAAATGCACACGCACGCATGCACACATACACACATCCACATAGATGAACCGCAAAACCAACATACCTGCCTCAGTGACTTTATTAGCAAACCTCCACTCAATCAATCAGGTCACTCAGAGTTCACTGCTGGGAGTGGAATTTTTAACTTTCATTTTTTACACTTTGCCAGATGTAGCAGCCTATTACACTTTACACACCCAATTTCTTATCTTGCTGTAATCAGCTTGTTTGAGCGAGTGAGCGACTGGACACCCTATTCTATCTGCTGCTTGGAGGGTTGTGGGTGTTTGTGCATGATAGTGTTTCTGACAGTGCAGCCCATGACTTGAAAGTGGCTCTGAATCTGCACCCAGCACAACTGATCATGCAATGGATGGACAAAATTGATGCAGGTGCGGTTATTAACAGTGGAGCAGTGGGAAGCAGTGCAGAGTGAAACAAAATATTCACTTGGTTGTTGTTGTTTTTTTTTTTCATTTTCTTTTTGTGCTATTCGGCTGTTAGGTCAAACAGAATGGAGGATATGTATCCCTTTTATGCCGGAATAGTTTTACTGTGTCACAGTGGAGTTTTTAAGCTTCCGCTGTGGTTTCTTGGTATTATAATTGAGGTTTATTGAGAATCAGAATCGATCAGTCGAACAGAACAAAATTTCTAGAGGGGAGAGAGAAATGAAGACAAAAGACAAAGCACTAATTGTAAACAGGACGAGAAAGGTAAATCATTGCAGATCTTCAACAATGAAACATTAGCTATGAGTATTGTATGGGGCAGTAGTGGTACACCCTGTGAGGGAAGGACAGGACAAGATAGACCAGGACAAGGACACGAGAAGAAGCATGCAGGACAAGGGTCGTGAACCCGGCTGTACAACTGAAGTGTGCTGGGATTGACTATATAAATTATAAAAGTTTATAGGACGAGAGTGTGAGTGAGGAGATACACAAGCAATTCGCATATTCATGAATTATTTGTCACAATAAGTGACTGGCTCCACACCCAGTGAAAGAGTCGTAGGGGTGTGTGCCTGCGGATACATGCAAGTGAATTGACACCGTTTTGCATTCACAAAGACTGACAGAAGTGTCCTGTAATTGCTGTGCCTGCACCGCGGAGGCTGAGGACCCCACCCAATCAATCGAGGGGCGGGATCGGGCCCAGGGGTCCACTCGAGAGCAGCCCGGCGGACGTGACACGTAACATTAATGAAGCAATAATGGCGTTTGACTTGTGGAAATAAATGGGGGTTTTGGTAGTTTGACGTCTGTTTGTTCCAATTCTAGCCAAGAATCACACTCCTCACTGTGGTGTAACCATTTGATGAGGTATTGGAATTGGTTAGCTAAATAATAGTGTTTAAAGTTGGGAGCATTTAGGCCTCCCACTTGTTTACTTTTCTGAAGGTTAGGTTGTTTAATTTCACACATTTTGTTTAGCCAGACACACAACTATTTGTATACAAGCAATTACACACTTTTTCCAGAATATTTTTCCTTTGAAAAATGTTCTTGGGAACATACACACAGACAATAAACGGCAACATGATTTATGCCCCACACAGCAGTGAAAGAACCAGTAACAACAGAAAACGTCAGGCACACACAATAAGGAAATTCCTCAAAACACAGCTATAAGATTCATGAGGCAAGTTTATTTATACTATATAACACCTACACTGAGAAAACGTGAGTGCCAGTGGTGACAATTCAGTTGAACATTCTACAACTCATGTGCCACTTTAGTTCAAAAAGTTGACGAGGCTAAAGGATCTAAAGAACCCGGCCCAGCTTTTTCATCACCATTCAGCGAGGACAGGGGGTGGCAATATGTAACTGATCCAGGATTATCCGGTCTTGACAACAACAAAAAATATATTAATCTCTATTGACCACTTGAGAAAAGAGAAAAGTGACCACACAAGGGGGAAAAAACATTTTGTGGTGAGGCAACACGAATCTAGTTGAGTAGGATGGTTGTGTTATGTCATCTGCAGTCTCATTCTGGGGCATATTCATCAACCAGTTTATCACAGCAGGTCTCAAAGAGTACCAGTAATTTTTTTATTGATTTCTTTTTTTAACTAATGATTGACATGTTGTACAATTTTCTAAATACTAGGTTTGATGGAACCATCCATCCATTTTCTGAGCCGCTTCTCCTCACTCGGGTCGCACTAGACGTGCTGGAGCCTATCCCAGCTATCATCGGGCAGGAGGCGGGGTACACCCTGAACTGGTTGCCACCCAATCGCAGGGCACATACAAACAAACAACCATTCGCACTCACAGTCACACCTACAGGCAATTTAGAGTCACCAATTAATGCATGTTTTTGGGATGTGGGAGGAAACCGGAGTGCCCGGAGAAAACCCACGCAGGCACTGGGAGAACATGCAAACTCCACACAGGCGGGGCCGGGGATTGAACCCGGGTCCTCAGAACTGTGAGGCTGACGCTCTAACCAGTCGGCCATCGTGCTGCTTCAACAAGCCTATTAGGATAAAAAACAAACTTCATAAGCAGTATTCCCTTTCTGTTTTGGTGTTTTAAAGTAGTGAGATTTTTTTTTTAACCTGCGCTGTTCAGCTGCATGGCCATGTAGAATGCTGAATCTGTGCACTTTTTGTGCTAGAACAATTTTGCTGTGTAACAGGGGAGTTTGAAATGCTTCCTCTGCTTATTTTTATAAATCATTCTGAGGTTTATTAAAAATGCAGCCAGACAGAAAAAGGTTTTAGGGGATAGATCGAGGGACAGAACGGACAAGGGGAATAGGGGTGCGAATCACAGTGGAACAATAGCTAAATGGGCTAGATATTTGACTACACGTAATGTTACAAAGTCAAATCGTGTTCTTACTTGTGGACGGGGGGTAGATTAAGATGAGAGAGGACAAAAAAGGGCAGAACAGGATGTGGGAAAATTAGCAAGGCTATTGATGAGTGTTGCGGTGGGATGCTTGTGTAGTGTCTAAACACCTGTAAGAGCCTGTGAGTTGATATCATAATACAACCTATGTTATTGTTAGTTGTCCCAGGATAACCAATTCAAGCCTATAGCATGTCCATCCATCCATCCATTTTCTGAGGCTCACTAGGGTCGCGGGCGTGCTGGAGCCTATCCCAGCTATCATCGGGCAGGAGGCGGGGTACACCCTGAACTGGTTGCCAGCCAATCGCGGGGCACAAACAAACAAACAACCATTTGCACTCATAGTCACAACTACGGGCAATTTAGAGTCTCCAATTAATGCATGCTTTTGAGATGTGGGAGGAAACCGGAGTGCCCGGACAAAACCCATGCAGGCACGGAGAGAACATGCAAACTCCACACAGGCGGTGTGGAGTTTGAGGATTGGTGGGCCACTCGCAAGGGGGGCCAAGCCAGCGAACCCATCCTGTGAGGGACCCAGCCAGGGGGACGCCACCCACTACCCAGGACCGAGGGCGATTCCCCGGCCCAACCGAAGCACCCCAACCAGTCACAAAGAGAGGGGCAAGGGTACAGAACCACTAACCCCCCAAAACCCAATCCACACCCCCGACCCAGAGCGCCCCACCGCTGCCACAACCTGGAAGACCGCGGAGAAAAGGAGGGCCAGCCCCTCCCAACCCCACAGCTAATCCCTCAGCCACCACCAACCACACCCAGCGACCAGAGCAGGGCACGGGAAGCGAGCCTTTCCAAGGCGGCAGGCGCCGACACCCTACCACAGGCCCCAAAGTCAGCCGGGGACCCCACACATCTCGAGCGAAAGAGGGGCGACGACCACGGCAGACCGCCCCAGGGAGAGGGAAGATGAGGACAAGGCCCGGGGTACAGCAGCACGGCCCCCAGGCCCCCACCCGGAGACCAGGAACAAGGTCCAAAACCCAAACCAAGAGGAGGAGGAGGAAACTGGCCCAGCATCCCCAGAGGCCCATACCACAGATCTGGGGCCAGAAGGATAGTGGTTCAAGTACATGCAAGTGACCCTATGGCATGAACAGGAGTCTAATATGATTTGGTCACATTACATTACATATACATTACACATTACATTTCAGTAAGACATTCTTTCGCAGGCAGAGAAGAATCAAGCTACAAGGTTCACCATTTGAATGAATGGTGGCCAGTTTTTCTTCAAGTTATCCATTTTGTTATGACATTTAGCAGAGATATTTTCTGGTGTTATATATGTCATGGGTGTGTGTTCCGGTTTTTGTCTTCCCCCTGTTTCATACACACCTGCTCCTGAGAGCATCTTCACCACCTGTGCCTCGTTCACCCTAATTACCCCTTGTATTTAACCTCGTGTCTCATTCCCTCTCGTCGCCAGTTCGTTGTACCTTGTCGTCGCGTTCCAGCATTCCTTGTTTCCACGTCAAAGACTCACAGTAAGACTAGACCTTTTTCCGATTATCGACCTCACCTTTTTGCCTCATGTTTTTGGATTGCCTGCCTGTGTACTGACCTCTGCCCGTCCAAGATTGTTGTTCAACATGTGGATGTAACCATTTAATGAGGTACTGCATTGAAAGTATAGTTTAAATTAAGTATGTTTTAAAGTGTGCCCCGCGACTGACTGGTGACCAGTTCAGGGTGTAGTCCGGCTTTCACCCAAAGTCAGCTGGGCTACCCCGTGTACCTGAACTAGATAAGCGGTATTGAGAATTGGATGGATGGATTCATGGATGGATGGATGGATGGATGAATGATTTTAAAAAAGCTTCATAACTTCAAATAACAGAAAACAAGTACGCACTTCTGGGCTGATGCTAAAAACCTTAATTATATTGTAGTTTCCAGAGAAATTTACATTCCTAAATTATGAGAGTAATGTTTGATATAGGGATTTATAGCGGTCCATTAGTACCATTCGCTTTAACAGTCCAGTCTATGGAATGGTCAACAATACAAAGATTTAAATACCGGCGTATGCTTTGTTCAAAGTAACCAATGTTAAAAAAGCCAACTTAAAGAATGTTTGTATGTTCGGCTTTCAGTTAACGTTCGCCAAAACGGCATTGACCAACACTTGATGTACTGGATCAAAAATAGAACTAATTACGCTCATGGGACTGTAAAATGGGCAAATAAAGCAGATGGATTGGATATAGAAATGGTTCATCCCTTCCTCACAATGTCAGAATTCAATTTAAAATTGGCATCGGTGTGTGCATGCAACCCAGAACGGACACAGACGGTAAGGCTTGCCCAGCACTGTTGAGGTGGTGAAGTCAATCATATTTTGCTATGTATGGGATTGGCCTGGTTTATTATGGTGGCAGTGTAGGCTTGGCAGGCAGAGCTACAGTATATTAGTTAGGTGGACGTGCCTTCATTCAGGCCCAGAGTGAATTGGCCAGCTTACTGAGTGTGGCACTTGGATGATTGCCTGACACCCTTCAATTGACCATTTTTCACACCTGCACCAGGAGAGGATGGGGAGACAAGCACAAACATGCAAATGCCCACAAGAAACGGCTTGACTGTGCACTGCTAGTACTTCTAAGGGCTGGCATATAATATTCTTTATTAAAATATGAGCTAACATTAGTGGGAGCTTGTATGTACCATGTCCCGGGGGAGTGGAACGAGTTGCATGTTTTGTCAAACACTTTTTTAGCCGAATGGCATCGGACAGAAGGGTGCGCGGCATGCTTCCCATCGGCCGTGGTGTGAAGCGAAGCTCGAGAGACTCAAAGATCGAGGGAATTAGAATATGATCAGAGAGGCAGGCGCTCATGCATCCCAAAAGCATACAGCGAGCGCATTGTAACCTCGGGGTTCACTGCTGCTCTGACCTAGATAGCGTCACAGCGTCGGGGTAATCACTGAATAGAAGATTCCTGAGGCACAAATGCTTTAATTAGACATGAGCTTTTAACAGGCGACTGATAGGGAAAAAATACTGTGACTAAAGAATGGGATGCAGTAGACAATTCAGTTTGCGGGGAAAAAGAAAATAGGAACAGCTGTAACATGGAAGCAGTTTGACGGTGTACTGTATAGCTCTAGCTACTAAATAAAACGAATGGATACGTGTTTTCGTAAGAATTTCCAGATGGGATACCGCTCACTTTTATTTTACTCACTCAGCTATCTTTTTTTTTTTTTTTTTTTTTTTTTCATCTTCCTGTTACACGCAACAAGTAACTTTCAGCTCAAAGTAGGTCAAGACAGCTTGTTCGACTTTGACTGGCTCTCCTCTTCTTCTCTTATGCTGGATCCTGAATCAATTCAGTGCATGAAATTCTGCACAAGAAATGTTCACGATTGGGGCTTATTTAAACTAAATAATTAAGTGTTCCATCAAGAAGTCGACAGTCTATGTGTATGGTTATGATATACTGCTCAGTGACTGTTTTTTTTTGTCAGTGTCTTTCTGTCTCCAAAGTGCTCTGTCAATTGACTGTCTGTTGTCGTACATACTTGGCAAATAAAGATGATTCTGATACCTACAGCGAAACCCCACATATTTGGGCCCTTTTCATACAATTTGATCAATAACGGTAAAGACGGGACACACTCTTTTTTTTAAATCAATAATTTTTTATTGATATGAGTATTTGAATTCTCAGCAGTTGTTGTCCATCTAAAGGGTCATAACCGTTTCTTAAAAAACAAATATTCCTAAGTCCTATTTTTCAAACTGTTAGGTGTTCGAAATGAAATTGGCCGGCTACCAGTTCAGGGTGTACCCCGCCTCCCGGCCAAAGTCAGCTGGGATTGGCACCAGCAAACCCTGATGAGCCTAATAGGGACAAACGGTGCAGAAAACCGATGGCAGATTTCTTTGTCGCCATCTAAGGAGCTATGTTGAACTGAGGGGAGCTGCTTCACTTAGTCAGGCCATAGCCTTGTCCAATAGAAAAAACGTGCTTCTCCACCATCTTGTGGAATCTGAAGGAAATTCCAAACCTTTTTGGGTGGGTGCCAATTAGCTTTTTTTTGTTCCCTGGCTCAGTTCCGATGTGTGATTCTCTATGATCATGAACATGCGATAGCTATTTTACATTGCATCAGGGTGCATCCAAAGCTGGCCAAGCCCCCCCAAAATGTTCTTTGCTTCATTATTTATGAACATTTGTTTTTAAATAAAGGTAAGAGTATAAAAGACCACAGATGCCAAAAAAACGTTTTTGCATATTTATTACCTCACTGCAGCTGACATTTTTTTTCTTGAAAAAAACAAAACAAAACATGTTGATCAGAGTTTTCACTCATGAAATTTGTAATGTGATGTGAGACTTTGCCATTTCTTTGAGATTTATGGAGGAGGACCAGTAAAAGTGGAGCACAAGTGTGCTGGAGGTGTTTAAGCGGCCCCTCTCGGGCCTCATTCATCTCTTTCTGTCACGTCCAGCTGTGGCGCTCCGATACTCCCTCATTGTCATTCTGGCAGGATGTCTGTCCTCCAAACCTGTCAGCAGATATGCTCTGCTCTTAGACTGATGATATAGTTCGTCCAGTCAGAGCCAGATGCTGCACACCAGACATAACATCCCGAGGAGATACACCTTCACACAGTAATTAAGCAACTCCTGCATATGTTTGAATATTTTCATTTGATGCAATTTATGGAGAAACTCAGATACACATGGCCTCGGTGCTTTCACGGCATGCTGGCTAATCCTCAAGCACGAGTCTGTTGCCGATGGTAACCTATTGGGCTTGGTGAGGTCCTGGCGTAGCAGAAAGCTGTACTTCAGGAGGTCCGGTGAGCTTTTTTCCATGTCCAAATTTAAAACATTTCTTTGTCCTGAGTTATCTTTGTGAGTGTAGTGCAATTCAGGCTTTTTTTCTTTTTTATTTTGAAGGCCTGACTTTACTTTACAGGATGTATTACGCTGATGAAGCCCAAGTGAAAGGTTGTGTTGTCTTGAGTTGTGAATAAAAGCTCGCATTGTGGAATGCGCCTTGCCATTGATTGAACCCCTTCATACACAAAAAACAGAGTGAAAGCATGGAACTCCAGATACACAATAGCAGCACGAAAGACGAGGGCAAAAGTCACAAACAAATTCACTACACTGCACGTAGTTACAAGACAAAAATAGCATGTTTCGGCGTAAGCTGTACTGTATTTCAAAGAATGTTTTAAGATGTTTATAAAGGTTTGAAATGCCATTAAAGTCTTTGGGATCGTGGTATCAGGTACAATATATTTAATGTTTAAACTATTAATACAGGCAATCACAATCCATTTTATGGGAGCATCAATTGATTGTGGAAATTCACTATTCGTGGTCGGGCTTGTTCCCTTCTCCTGGGAATAGCTGGGATCTATAGTAATCTATTTAAACTGTCACCTTCACAAAACCTTTTCTGATTTGAAGGCGATCTTGTATGTTGTTTAAGTGCAAATAGAAGTTTAACACTGTTCATATTAAGATGAAAAACAATTCAACTGCTCTCAATCATTCTCTCATCTACTGTAACGAATGATGACTGTTCTTCAAAAAGGATATGCTTTGACCTCCTGTCCTGCAACCTTTTCAGCAAATGGTTGGGCAAATTCTGAAATGTATCACTTCAGCTTCAGGGCATTCCAGTCCTACTGTTTTTGTTTGTTAGCTGGCTGCATTTTGGTTCATGAAGGATGATGCATTATGATAATAAACGGAGCAGCCTGCGATTGGCTGGCGACCAGTTCAGGTGTACCCCGCCTCTCGCCCGAAGATAGCTGGGATAGGCTCCAGCACGCCCGCGACACGCGTGAGGAGAAGCCGCACAGAAAATGGATGGATGGACCGATTATTCTTTCTTTGCCTGTGACCCACCCCTCCATTATGCATAATAATTGTATTTTGTGCTTGCGAGTACACACAAAAAAGGGATGGTGGTGGTTATACAGCGAGTGAGAGAGACACAGAGTATGAGTGAGTCAAGGAGAGGGGCAAGTGCCAAGTGTAGCTCAGTGTCTGCTACACGTTGCACCTAAACAATAGAGAAGCTCGATCCATCGAGAAAACAGCAAGTCATTACTGCAGTGGAGGGAAACTGGGCAATTATCCCTGGAGTGCAGGTATCCCTGACTTCAGACCCTCAAGCAGCATACCTCCCCTGTGGTGCCACAACGGTCTTGGAGCTTCACTTATCAAAGAGCGTGTAGGATTCATACTAAAAGTGTATGTACGCACAAATGTAAAAAATAGACCCCTCAAAGCATGCGTAAACGTACCTCACCTTGGTAAGTCACAGTCCACTTAGAAAAGTGTGCATGTGGATACTGCCCGCATTGTGCATAAATTCAACCGTTTATGCACAATGCAAAGCACCACAAGAATAGAAATGAGCCATGCTGCTGTTCCATGCTATGTGAAGGAAAAGAGCAAAACAGAAAGAAACAAAAGTATTTGCTCTAACACCGAAATCGAGGTGTAAATCAGCCAGGTGGAGGCAAGCAAAGGCATATTGTTCGGTGGCCTCGGCAGCGCCACAACGGACAAAAGAAAATGCAGTGGCAACTGATGTCGTGAATATAGAGGTTTCCAGAGGGAGAACAGTAGAGGACACTTTAAAAAAAGTGTACAGATGCAGACTGAGTTTAGCTTCGCACCTTCAACAATTCACAAGGCTGTGACGTGCAACATGCTCTGACACCGCGAGAAACTGCGAGATTTCCCACTCATCGAATGCTCACTCCCCCCTCCCGGAACACACCGTCCGCAATTGTTAAATCGTGATGTATTCGCTTGTCTTCCGTTTCCATGTTTTCTAGGATGAACTCATATACAACATGTTCAATACCTCAATACATAATACCTCCTAACACAACTTCATATTACCAGCCACACAGTAAGTAAATTCCTATTAGACATAATATTTCTGAGAGTTATCTATCTTTCCCACACACGTATAGATGATACACTCACACAGATTGTCCCACGTTCACTTATAACAATTATACACTTATCATTAATATGTCAAGTATAACGGCGCCCGAATGGTTAGAGTGTCTGCCTCACAGTTCAGATGGACCGGGGTTCAATCCCCGACCCCGCCTGTGTGGAGTTTGCATGTTCTCCCCGTGCCTGCGTGGGTTTTCTCCGGGCACTCCGGTTTCCTCCCACATCCCAAAAACATGTATTAATTGGAGACTCTAAATTGCCCGTTGGCATGACTGTGAGTGCGAATGATCGTTTCTTTGTATGTGCCCTGCGATTGGCTGGCAACCAGTTGAGGGTGTACCCCGCCTCCTGCCCGATGATAGCTGGGATAGGCTCCAACACGCCCGCGACCCGAGTGAGGAGAAGCGGCTCAGAAGATGGATGGATGGATGAATTATATCACGAAATTCAAAACGGATCTCTTCTTCATACAAGAAATTCATTTGTCAAAATCAGAAGAAAATTACCTTTCAGTCCTATTCAGCTAGCTAGGACAGCAGACAACAAGGAGTCTCAATACTAATTGATAATAGACTACTTTTTACACTAAATGGCACAATAATTGACGCTGAAGGCCGATACGTAATTGTTCATTCAACTATATTTAACAAATTATACACATTAGTTAATGTATATGCCTCTAATATTGATGATCCAACTTTTATTCAGTTTTTTCACATCTGACCAATTTGTCAGCAACTTCAACAATTATTATAGGTGGCGACTTTAATATACAGAGTGATTGAAAAGTAACTCCCTATTTTAAAATACTTTTTTATTCATATGTTGTAATATTTTTCTCAATTCTTTTGTGTATGTTCCATAATTAAAGGAGCAAGTTGTCCTTCCATCGGGAGTTCCTTGTGAAATCTGTTCATGCGGTTCCCAGGCGGCTTGAGAAACCGGTGGCTAATGCTGGCGCCCATATCCAAGTTGAAATAAAACTCCATGCAATGCACTTTCTTCTCACGTCTCATTTCTTGTAAGAATTAGAGGTCGTAAATAAAATAAAATAAACCTAACAAAGAAAAAACACTTATTACATCTGCCCAAGATTCAAATGGCAAATTTACTCAATCACCACAGGATCAGCTATAAATAAAACGGCACTGAAACCTTTTTCAATAACCTAAACATCCCTCAATTAACTTCAGAATGTAAAGCGTTTTTAGATGCCCCATTAACCCTTGCAGAGTTCCATTAAGGCCTAAAATCATATGCCAACAGGTAGAGCTTTCAGGCAATGATGGCTTTTCCTCAGAGTTCTAGAAGCATTTCTGGTGTATACCAGAACCACTATTTTTCAGAATGGTGATAGAGATAAAAGATAAAGGCCCATTTAGCAGCCATATAAATATAGCCGCAATAAAATTACGACTGAAACCAGTGTTTTGGCAAATCTTTTTCTGACAAAATAAGTGAGGACGCAATCTTGTGTTTGTGGGTTTTTATTACAAAAAGAAAAAAAAGTCTTTGCAAAGAGAGGAAAAGGTACAAGTCTTATGAGTTGTCACCCCGTACTGAAGCCCAGACAAAAATCCCCTTTGTTATATTGAAAGTGAGAGAGAGACAGAGAGACAAAAGAAAACAACTATCTTTGTCCAGCTGCACTCAATTTATCTTTACCGAATAGCAGCTAGTAGTCACAGCATAGCTAGGGACAATTAGTACGCACAGTATGACCGGGAGAGAGCTAGTCGTCACAACATAACAATAAAGCCTGTGAAGGTTGTCTAAAACTCATAGAAGTCATATTTGGTATATATAAAACATCCATTTTCCAACAGACCAGGGAAAGACCCCCACTCATCCAGCTAATTACTGACCTCTGTCACTAATTAATATGGACATCAAAATCACATCTAAGGCTTTAGCCAACAGACTGGAAAAAAAAAATTCTCCCGTCGTTAATACATTGTGACCAAACAGGTTTCATTAAAGGATGGCGCTCCACCAACAATGTCAGGCGACTGATTAACCTAACAATATGTCGCAAGTGTAATCATCTAAAAACGATTGTCTTGTCACTTGATGCCAAAAAGGGTTTTGACAAAGTTAACTGGTCTTTTCTTTCTGATGTACTTCAGAAATTTGGCTTCAGTGATTCATATAGTCACTGGATCGCAGCGTTATACAACTGACCCAAAGCGACTCTCACCACAAATGGGGTCACATCACAAAGTTTCACGTTACAAAGAGGAACTAGACAAGGATGTCCTTTCTCGCCTCTGCTGTTCGCACTATTTATTGAACCACTGGCAATAGCAATATGACAGAACGTTAATATGACAAGTATCTGTACTACTATGTCAGAACACAAAATCAATCTTGATGCAGATGATATCCTTCTTTATTCACAATAACCCAAGGCATCACTTCAAACAGTTTTTAACCTTATTAAGACATTTTCGCAATTAACAGAATATGCTATCAATTGGTCAAAATCAATAATACTCCCTATAACGACTAACTCATGGAATCCTGCGGACCAAAATCCAAACTTTCCTATTCTGACAGGGAATATCAAATATCTAGGCATTAATATCTCAGCAAAATATTAGAGTTAAATAATTAAAATCACTTACCTCTACTGGAAAATAAAAAAACGTTGGAACAGTCTACCTATCTCACTTTTAGGGCGTATAGCTACAGTAAAAATAAAAACGTGACCACAAATTAACTATTTATTTTCAACAATCCCATTGAAACCCACATTGAAATGGTTCCAAATGCTAGACTCTCCCATTTTTAAGTTTTACTCTAAAAATAAGTAAAGTAGAATCAGCCGAGCTACCCTTCAGAAAGGTAAAGCAGAAGGCGAACTTGACGCACCCAACTTCAAACGCTATTACTTAGCTAGACTGACTCCAATAGCACCAAACTTTCAGACCTCCCATTTATCAGCACAAGTCTCAAATGCCACAATTGTTTTAAGAATCCGATGATTGCTGCCAATTTATCATCTTGGTAGAAAAGTCTAGAAACCACGCAATCTCAGTTAGCACCATATCATTCCCCCCCAATCTGGCACAATCCCGATTTTGAAATTAACAAAAAAAAAAACTTTACTGCCGCACATGGGAACAATGTGGAATTGACCGCCTACATCACTTATTCAAAAATAAAAACATGAAATCTTATTTCAAGAATTTCGAATCAGAGGTGGTAACTTCCTTCAATACTATAAAGTTTGAACAACAATCCTAAAAAGATTCTCAACAGACGCAAATACTTTAGAACTACTTGTTTTTATTCAGAAAATAGTAGAACTACTTCCACAAAACAAAACAAAAAAACTCCTTTCAAAAATATACAAATGAAACTCAAGAACAAATTTAATACACTTACCAGTCGCAAAATGGGGAAAAATACCTCTCAGCGTCTACTGACATTGATTACTGGGTCTGTAGAAACACATTTTCAATGACAAAAAGAACCCCAGTAATTTACAGCTACTCCAGTTCAAAGTACTCCATAGATCACACGTTACGCAATATAGTATGTATAAAATGGGCTACTTAAAATCAAATATATGCACTCATGGTACTGAAGATGCTCCAGACACTTATTTGCATGCTCTTCGGGATTGTATACCCGTACAGTACCTCTGGTCACTAGTTACACAGAAACGTTCCTTAGTTTTGAACTGTAGGATTCCGATTTCTCCTAATCTTTGTCTGTTGGGTGATTTCAAAGGTATAGAGCTTCCAAATAAAAATGCTCAACCAATACCTGTAATTCTAGCTTCCGCTAAAAAAAAACAATACTGTTAAACAGGAAAAATAAACAAGCTAGCAACATTAACCAATGGCAAAATCTTGTCATAGTGTATATAACACTAGAAAATATCTAATACCAAACGTAATAAGCAAATGGATAACTTGAAGAAAAGTTGGTCACCTTTCATTAAAACGGTGAACCTTGAAGCTTGATTCTGTTTGCCTGGGAAAGAAAATCATTCAGAAATGTAATAAACTGAGTGGGTGGGGCTCGCTGGGGGCAGGGTGGGGGATGGTGGTCCGGTGCCTGTTCCCCACCCTTTGGGACTTCGGTCGGGTCGATCTCCCTGGGTCCGGGGGTCCCCCTGGTTGGGATCCCTGCTGGATGGGCTCGCTGACTCGGTCCCCCCTTGTGTTGGGGGGGCTCACCCTTCCTCGATGTGCCGGATCAGCAACTCCATACACCAGTTGACTAACATGCATGTGATATGGTGTTCATTCACTAATAGGTTTGATAGACACGCTATAGGCTTTAATTACTTGTGCTGGGATCACTAACAACAACACAGGTTATACTAACATATCAACTCACAGGTTCTTACAGGTGTTTAGACACTAAAAAAGAATCCCACCGCACCACTCGTCAGTAGCACTGCCTTGCTAATTTTCCCACATCCTGTCCTGCCCTTTTCTGTCCTCTCTTATCTTGTTCTCTTGGTTAGTTATTGCATGTCCTTACCGGGAGTGTCGCCCCCCCCCCCCTCTACAAATTAGTGTTGCAATGTTACTTGTGTTCATATATCTAGACTGTCTCATCATTTTTCTGCTGTGTTTCGCACCCCTAGTCCCCTTGTCCACTCTATCCCTCTGTCTGTCCCCTAAAACCCTTTTCTGTCCAGCGGCAATTTCAATAAACATCAGAATATTATATATTTTTTTTTAAATAAGCAGAGAGTGTATTTCAAACTCCCCTGTTGCACAGCAAAACTGTTCCAACACAAAGGCATACAGATCCACCATTCTGCAAGGCCATGCAGCTGAACAGGACTACCTAGTTCTGTTAACTTTAACAACTAAATAAATAAATAAATAAATAAATAAATAAAATAATAATAATACTGATAAAAAAGCGGTCTGACTTGAAAGTAGATGCCCAAAAATAAAAATGAAATTGCTGCCCATTAACAGAGGGTGGGAGCACGGGACACAGTACGGGGATGGCGCGGGGCCGTCTCTCAAATATTCAGCACGTAGATCCAAGCGCAAGACTCTCGGGAATGTAAATTGGCTAATTAGCCAGTCATCATCATGGGCCAGAAAATCTTCATGGTCCCTGAACGCTCGCTCCCTTCTAATTCTTGAAAGTCTTCCATCTCCAACATCTTGTTGTCATGCCAAGAGAGCCATCGTGTTACATTACGCACAGATGTCAATGCAGCACTCATAAGCTTATACCGCAAGTAAGACTGATTGGTTCACAACTTGACATTATGATCACTTCAATCGGATCCGTCTCAATCAATCCACCAATCAATTAAACAATACTTTTTTTTTTTTTTTTTAAATCCCCAAGGGCAATATGTATGAGGAGCAGCATCCTTTAAAAAGGGCAGCAAAAACATCTACAACCTAAAATCGTACACAAAGTGCAAAATCTGTTTCGAATCGATAATTACGTTTGATATGAAGTGGAACTGGATGTGTGAGAGGCATCGTTACAACAGTCAGGCCTCAATTCACCACCTTACCATCTGTGTCATCGTCATCATCATTTTTGACGTGTACAGACAGGTATTCTACATTGCATATCTGTGTGCCGAGCTGTAAGATGTTTACTGTACTGTATTTTTAAGGGTACAGCAATGTTTGAAGATGTTTGGAAGCCTTTGAAATGCAATTAAGTGTTTTGTGATCATAGCAGTGATAGCCAGTCAATAGAGAGCGCTAGGACGTCGCCCCACCATTGGCGGTGGTCACCATATTACTTTCCTTGAAGACCAAAATATTTAATAAAATAATGAAATTAAAATGTTTCTAAATATTTTTACATATACTTTTAGATGAGGAGGATAAATTGTGTATAGTTAATGATGAGTAAAATTGTTCAGTGTATCTCTGTTATCTGATTTCAAGATTTCAAGATGCACTTCTGGTCTGGGTATATATACACACACAGTACAGTGGTAATAGTATATATAGTGTATATATACATAATAAACATGTATGTATATAGATACATAAATTCATCAACAATTTACACACATATCCATCCATTATCTGAGGGTTGCGGGAGTGCTGGAGCCTATCCCAGCTATCATCGGGCAGGAGGCGGGGTACACCCTGAACCGGTTGCCAGCCAATTGCAGGGCACATACAAACAAACAACCATTCGCACTCACATTCACACCAACGGGCAATTTAGAGTTGTCAATTAACCTACCGCGCATGTTTTTGGGATGTGGGGAGTGCCCGGAGAAAAGCTACGCAGGCACGGGGAGAACATGCAAACTCCACAAAGGCGGGGCCGGGGATTCAATGCTGGACCTCAGAACTGTGAGGCAGACGCTCTAACCAGTCGGCCACCGCGCCGCTACACACATATCATACACAAAGAAATATACGGCAACACATCTGAAACCGAAATGATAAGAGGAAAAACAACTTTGTCCTGGCCGATATGCCCTCATAGTGAAGTAGATCACGTCCTTGCCTTCCCCTTCCCGCTTGTTTGACATAACCTTATGGCTGTAATCAGCTAAGAGGTGTCTGTTTCCAGTCAGCACTTTTTCATTGCACATGAGGATTTACTCTACATCTTGTATATGTTCAGTGCATTCTGCTCATCATAAATACACAACTATTATTATTGGCCATGAGACTATATAACTGAGATACCAAATGGAGCGAGGAAAGCAGGCAATCCATCATATTTCTCTTGGTTTCCATGCAAGTCATTGTGAGGAAAGATGACTTTGAATCCGTACACAATGGATTAATGGGCATGAGCATTGAGGTTGTTGATTTTTAGCACACAATAAAAAGAAACACACATTCTTCTCCCCGTGGGGTTTAGTATGACGAGGGATGACATCCAAGCTACAGCGAGTTCATGCTGCTCTCCTTGATGTTTTCTTTTGCTTTGTGGTGCTGGGACAAGTACTGCAGGCAAGAGTGACTTTTCCTCTCTTTTTTGATTATTGGGATTCTTTAAAGTTTTACAGGAATTCAGCAAAAAAAGTCGAGTTTGCAGTTTAACACATAACCATTGTAAACTTTTTGCCATACTTTCTTGAAGATTTTGGGGTTTGTTTTGGATTGCATTATCAATTATATGACGTGTATGTTGATTAGCTCCTGAATGAGCAATCGTGCCAACCTTTTCCAATCATACTGCTCATACTACATACTAGTCAAGCAAAGTGGACTTTAGCTGTCAAGTGTTACCAAGTACCTTTGGAGTTGTTGTGTATGGATGTATCCTAAATGATTTATTTGGGGTTTTTTTGGTGCTTGTGTATTCTACTGATTGCTGCTGATGCAAAACAATGACATCACTGACATACATCATTATTGAGAGCATAATAAAAGTCACATTTTCCGTGCAATTCCCTTGCATGGTATGCCCGGTCCATCGCCTTTGGCCATAATACCTTATAATTTCTTACATGGTTATTATGGTTGTTAAATATGGTCTCATCACTGCTGTACAAGCTACCTGCTTCTGTGCGGTCATCCAGAATACTGTGGCTTTGGTTTCTGAGTGCATATCAAGAAAAGATGGACAATGTAGTTTGGATGGACACATATTTTTGAAAGTCATTTAAGAGTAGTGGCGGCACGGTGGACGACCGGTTAGAGCATCAGCCTCACAGTTCTGAGGACCCGGGTTCAATCCCCGGTCCCGCCTGTGTGGAGTTTGCATGTTCTCCCCGTGCCTGTGTGGGTTTTCTCCGGGCACTCCGGTTTCCTCCCACATCCCAAAAACAATTGGAGACTCTAAATTGCCCGTAGGTGTGAATGTGAGTGCAAATCTATGAAATTCTGCATGGATCTCCAGTAGAATGTGATTTTTGTTGGCTCTTGTCACACGTATTGGCCTACTATTTAACACATCTGCTGTAGAAAGTTATTGATGAGGTTTTTAGCGTATGCCATCTGGATGTGTCAAGGTCACCCTCAGATTACTATTATGGTTGAAAAACGACTTCCTCTGCCTTCACTGGGGGAAATATGCTATTTAGTGTCTGACAAGACGTTGGATGGGGTTTGTGCCTGCTGTGTTGTATAAAATAAATGGAAGTGATCTGAGATGAGTTGACAAGGGCTTTAAATTCAGGCCATGTACTTTAAGCAATTCCTCTTTGGTACATATCGTACACTCAACATTCAACCCCCTGTGGTTGATGAGGCAAATAATTCAAGACTACATTTGTGGGTATATACTGTAATCTTAAAAGATACATTTTATGTGCCCTCCCCCAAATTTAAACATTTCCCATGTGTCTTAATAACATGTCTGTTAGATGCTTTTGTTGAAATAGAGCATATATGTCAAACTCAGGCCCGGGGGCCAAATTTGGCCCACGATGTAATTATATTTGGCCCGCAAGACCATATCAAATGTTTATTAGAGCTGGACCGCCAGTATATAGCACATGCGCCACTAATATTACAAATCCCAGAATGCTTAGCTATCCCATCAGGCCCATCAGTCTAGACCGGCAAGCGCTCCTTCCCTTTCTGTTGCAGTCGTTAGCAACTATGCTACCAGTCTCCTCGAGCAAATTTACACTTCCCCTTCCCAAAAATGGTCAAACGAAAGAAAACAGTTAACTGCCAAGACAGGTGGGAGGCAGATTGTCTGTTCACTAAAGTAAAAGACAGACCTGTTTGTCGTGTGCGGAGCAACGTGGCTGTAACAAAGAATATAATTTATCAACTCCTAGGCAGGGACTGTTAATAGTTTGAAGTTTGGATTTTTATTGAAGGACATTCTTATTTTTTGGGGTTGTTTTGTTGTTGGCCTATGAAAAAAGATTTGCTTAAAAAAAAGGTAGGTTTTTGGGATGAAACCGGAGTGCCTGGAGAAAACCCACACAGGCACGGGGAGAACATGCAAACTCCACACAGGCGGGGCCGGGGATTGAACCCCGCTCCTCAGAACTGTGAAGCAGACGCTCTAACCAGTCGTGCACCGTGCCGCCAGAGTAACATAATGATCGAGAATTATGGCTTATATACTTTACACACCCTATTTTTACATTGAGCCTGTTTTTAGGGGCCAGTCCTGCTTCATGCAAATGAGCCAGCCCTCAGCCCTATGTATACTACTGAGCTAATGGCGTCCGTTAGCAAGACGACTGAGGGCGGAGTCTGACTGTTGCGACGAGAATGGCTTTGTGAGCTTCCTCCCGTCAGTAAGTGCATGTGTAATAGCTTATTTCTCCTGTGAGTGTATGCGTTCTTAATTCAATTTGTACAAGCAGAGCCACACAGTGTGGAAAAGAAGCAAATGCCGGTAAAACATTAAAAGCCTTTTAACTTGTGGAGTCAGTTCATACACTACACTGTGTGTATGTGGTACATGGACACATTACCACTAATAACCCCCGTCCTTGTTTTTAAGGCTTATTCAAACAACGTATTCAACATTTGCATTATATTACAAAATGCTGATTCATTAAAAACTATGTCTTTGCGGGAGATATTGTCAAGTAAACATTTGTACATCTAATATATTTTATCATGTGTTCAAAAGTGAGGCCTAATGTGAAAAGAGACATCATTCATTAAATTCTACATTTTCGAAACATCTTGCAGGATCTTTGATAGGTCTTCACTGAAGCCACCCAGTTGCTGCTTGTTAGTGGGTCATTTTTGTCAGTGTGAAAAGAATGTTAGAATTTCTGCATACAAATATTGTCATTAAAAAAAAAAAAAATCAATTACAGCATCTCTCTGTATATTGGCCTTTATTATACGCTAAAACTGTCCCTTAGGACTTCAGAATATCTTTGAATTATTGGTTGTTGGTTTGGGGTTCCAGCTCCAGTTTCCCGAATCGACGCTGGGAAAAGACTCAAAGATGACCTATTTAGAATATTAGGGGCATATTGGTGAAAATGTAACTCAACTCACATCGCTTAAAAAAAAATAAAAAAAAATCATTGAAGTCTGATTGAACGCAGCCTGCTTTTCATAACTGGGCTCTGGTTAGCTACATATCAAAGGAATACAGGAAAGAGTTGAAGAGTGCAAAGTTCCAACACAAGAGTAGTAACTCTGAAGATGACCTTAGTCAATCAATATTAGGCTCATTCCATTAAACTTTTTACATTAAAGCTATTGGGTCACTTCTTTAAACGTCAAAGAAAGGTCATGCTGTGGTGGAAGCGCAACTGAAGTCATCATCGCCCCCCAAAAATGGGCTCGACACGCCTATGGTTTGGAGCTAAACATTTTGGAGGCAATGGGAGAGGGGTGTTGTAGTTTTTTCTTGTTCAAATATAACATTTCTGTCATGACCCGTGCCCTGCAGTTCCTCCTTGGGATATGGGTGGCGTGTTGTGCCCTGTCTTCTCTCTCTCTCTCTCTCTCTCTCTCTCTCCCTCGCTCTCTTCCAGCAATTGGCATCACCTGTGCCGCACACCTGTCTTCAAGCTGCTCTGATTACGACCCGCATTTAACGCCTGTCAAGCCCGGCAAGCTTTCGCCTGAGAATTGACATTTGTCTGTGACTCACCGGCCGACTCTCGTACTTCCAGGTTTCTTGCGGTATGACTGTAACTTTCCTACGACCCGCTCCTGTACTCACGCGATTGTGTTCGTTCCCGTCTCCAGCGTTCCTCCCGTGTCTTCCTTTCCTCTCTGCCTGGTCCAGCCTCGCCACCAAGCCACTCCGCCTGCTCACGTTCTCGCTCCGCGCTCACTCCTTTCCCTGCCGGTCCACATCCCTTCTTGGATATCCTTCCCCTGTGCCAACTTGCAATATCCATCCATCCATTTCTACCGCTTATCCGAGGTCGGGTCGCGGGGGCAGTAGCTTTAGCAGGGATGCCCAGACTTCCCTCTCCCCAGCCACTAAATCCAGCTCTTCCGGGAGGATCCCGAGGCGTTCCCAGGTCAACCGAAGGACGTAGTCTTGCCAGCGTGTCCTGTGTCGTCCCTGGGGTCTCCTCCCGGTGGGACATACCCGGAACACCTCACCAGGGAGGCGTCCGGGAGGCATCCGAATCAGATGCCCCAGCCACCTCATCTGGCTCCTCTTGATGTGGAGGAGCAGGGGCTCTACTTTGAGATCCTCCCGGATGACCGAGCTTCTCACCCTATCTCTAAGGGAGAGCCCGGACACCCTGCGGAGGAAACTCATTTCGGCCGCTTGTATCCAGGATCTTGTTCTTTCGGTCATGACCCACAGCGCGTGACCATAGGTGAGGGTAGGAATGTAGATCGACCGGTAAATTGAGAGCTTTGCCTTTCAGCTCTTTCTTTACCACAACGGACCAATACAAAGTCCGCATCACTGCAGAAGCTCCACCGATCCGCCTCTCGATCTCCCGTTCCATTCTTCCCTCACTTGTGAACAAGACCCCAAGATACTTGACCTCCTCCATTTGGGGCAGGATCTCATCCCCGTTCCACGTGGAGTCAATGTCCCCCGCGAGACGTGGGTGAAGTTCTGCCGCAGGTGGGAGTTGAAACTCCTTCTGACAGGGGATTCTGCCAGACGTTCCCAGACATTCCCAGCAGACCCTCACAATACGTTTGGGCCTGCCAGGTCGGACTGGCATCTTCCCCCACAATGGGAGCCAACTCACCACCAGGTGGTGATCAGTTGACAGCTCCGCCCCTCTCTTCCCCTGAGTGTCCAACACATGTGGCCGCAAGTCAGATGATACGACCATAAAGTCGATCATCGAGCCCCACCTCCAGGCCTGGCTTCAGAGGGGGGCCCCGGTGACCCGCGTCCGGGCAAGGGAAAACACAATCCTACAATTTTTCTCGTCATAGGGGTCTTTGGAGCCGTGCTTTGTCTGGTCCCTCACCTAGGACCTGTTTGTCATGGGTGAGCCTGCCAGGGGCATAAAGCCCCAGACAACTAAGCTCCTAGGAACATTGGGACACACAAACCCCTCTACCACGATATGGTGATGACTCAAGGAGGGGTTTTAAAATCAACACCGCTTATCTTGGTCAGGGTCGCGGGGCCCTGGAGCCTATCCAAGCAGACTTCGGGTGAAAGGCAAACTACACACTGAACTGTTCGCCAGTCAGTCGCAGGGCACATAGAGACACGGACAACCATTCGCACTCATTCACATTGTCACTGAGTGGGAACTGAACCAACGCTGCCTGCACCAAAGTCAGGCGACACCATCAGTGACGGGTTTTAAAATGTAATCGTCAAATATTTGTCTAGGTAATTTGGAAAAACATCCTTCTACAACTATACTTACCACTTACATTGTAAGTTACGCATTAAAGTTAGAAACGTGGGCAACAGCATATTCCAGCACACAAGTAAGTGATACAAATCTTCCAGTCGAAGCAGACAAAAATATGTTCTTCAATTTAGGTGGCGTGTCTGGCACTAATACATTGACATTCACGGTCCCCCCGTAAGTCGAGAACTTTTGACAGGAACATGAATGAGAATAATGTCAACCAATTCATGTAAGACATGGAAGAAGACACTGCAATAATCCTGGGAGTTCAACAAAGGTTTCTTAAATTACATCTTAAAAAAAAAAGAGAGAGAAATATAGTGCTGTCATTTTGACTTTGACCTTCAGGTGATATGGTATTGAATGCCTCATGTGGCAAAAGCAGGACAACTCCCTTTGGAGAACAAAGGGAGTTCGACTGTCATGTCACCTGTCACAGCATTGCACTGGCAGTGTGCAGAGATTATAATGTTTATTTTTGGTACCTCTGGAGTAGAATGTGTTCTTGAATTTAGTCTCGATGATACTGTTGCTTTAGGCATGCGTATGAAAAATATTTCTCCCTGTTGTTCGAAGTATGCATTGTGACGCTGATCAACTTTAAATTACGGTGTGTTTCAATTAGAATTGAACTAAGACATCGTACACTTTTAAGTAACAATCCAACATTCTTAACAAATATCATGTAAGTTAGTCATTATTAATAATAAGGCCGTGACTCAATAACGTAGAAGGCTCGTCGCCTTCATATGCGCACAGCTCACCTTGTGTCGTACATTTCCCTCTTCTTCTTCTTCTTCTTCTTCTCTACTCCTTTGTCTTTAATAGTTACAATGACCTTGTAGTACCTGCTTTGCAAGTGGAAAAGTGAAATTGTTGAGTTAACACACACACACATACGGGCCAAATTCTAATCACAGTGAGCAAATACCCCATTCTCGGATGTCTCCAAAAGATTATCCTCCTCAATCAGCTCAGAAAACATTCAAAAGAGACAATCGTAAATATTAAACGTCAAACAATATGTTGTATTGGTCATTTTTTGTACTACGACACGTTTGGTTTGGGGGAGGAGACTCTTGATTGTCGGATGAGATGTGGTGTGCTGTGTTGGTTATCTCAATTACACCGCACACCATACTCAAGTTTTCAATCGTTTTGCTTGTACACTGTTTTGGAAGTTGAGCTCTGGACGTTAAACTATAGGTTTGAAATTGAAAGACTAGAAGATCGATACATGTTTGTTTTCTCTGTATAACCCCAATCAGTTCATATCAGCCATTTAAAAATGTTGACAATGTAGTTATATGTGCTGAGTGCTAAGAAGTTAGAAAACAATGAAAAAAGTGACTGTCATAACAACGATCTCTACACAGTGAAATGGTCCACTGACATTGAGAAATGGGCAAGTAATAATAGAGCTCAACATTCTATTTAATTGGTGAATTAATTCTGTGACTTGTCCATCCATCCATCCATTTTCTACAAACTTCACACAGGCGAGGCTGGATTTGAACCTCGGTCCTCAGAACTGTGAACTGGGTCTCTAAATTGCTTATTATATAAATGTGTTGACATGGACAACATTGTCCATGTTAAGATTTGGTGCCCAGTCAACATGCTTCTCGCCACACAAGGGGAAGGGGTTTTTCCCGAACATGGAAACGTTTCGAAACTTAATGAACAGTACTGATATTCAATCGCTGTCTTTTCGTTGACAAATGTTCTCTTTTCGCCCTGATTCCAATTTGGCAGCAGTAAATGGTGAAATAAGACTTTGTCCCTCCCACCTGGATTGTTGCAGCCAAACACTGCAAAGTAGTCCACCATTATTTGACGTTGGCTATCAATAAAGGTTCTCTCTGCACAGCCTCGCAAAACACCAGAACATAACGTGTCGACCTCCAACATGCCTGACGGGAAAACTAAAGAGCCGTAAGAGCAAACATGCTGATTGTTTTCTTCATCACTTGAGGGATCCCTCACATTTAAAAAATCAGTAGGCTACATGCCTGTATGTGTCCCCGCCTTAGCCATATTGCACTCAACAGTCTGGACAGAGAGGTGTGTATTCTATGCAACGGTGACAGAAAACAGAGGAGAAGGAGGACATACTGTATATTGTTTTCATAGGACAGCTATGATAAGCATTTCGACTTGTTCCTGTCCGACCTACTCTTCTGGCACACTATGAACTTCCTGACTTTGTGCCCACTTTAGAATACCGTTGTGACCTTTGGCCTTGTGACCGTGAGAAGTCTGAGGCGGTGATCAGCTGCCGAGGAAATGGCCCCGTGTCAAGGAGACAGAATTTCGTCATCAATGGCTGTTGACAGCTCATTCATCACGACCGAGTTATATGTTCCACTGAATAGAGCACATTCTCCGCCGGCCAAGACTGTGTCTGGCTCACGTCATTAAAAATGGGAACACAGTAAACAACTTCAATGGCTTCTCCCCCTCGTAGTGTTAAGTTCATTTTTGAAATCGAGTTCTTCATTTTGAGGACATGCTTTGATTACTCTTTTTGTTCCAACGATTTGTTTTCATCACAGCAGAGAATGTGAGTGTGGTTGTGTGTGAATGTGATCATGCTTTCTTGTCTGTGGAGAACAAGACGGAAGGTTGAATCTTCACCTGTCTGTTTTGTTTAGGAAGGTTTCTTCAGCTAAAATTTAGCAAGACATACAGTAGTATCTCTATTGCGGATGTGAAAAGAATGTCTTATATTCTTATAGAGTATCGAAACGGTGCTGCAGTGCTTGCTTTATAAGCTTCTTAAGTCAATAAACCTTCATTCCAGTCCCCTCTGTAGCCACTGGTATACTTTCAAATAATTCATTCTTGGATAATCTCCAATCTATACTTTCCTCGTAGGCTCTTTTAAGCATTTAAAAGGTGTTTTGTTGACTCCAATTTACTCTCTTTCCCGATTTTTGACCTTTCTAAATTGTTTGACACAATATACAGTACATCAGTTCCTTCTTTACTCTGTACCCACCCAGTTTGCAGAAAGAAAATAATTGGTATAGTTTTTATTTATACTAGTGTTGTCGACGGAGTACCACAATAAACTGTCTCAGGAGCTTTAACTACTGTATTTCCTCAACTAATGGCCGGGGGCATTTACTTATTCAAATGCAGCAAGTACCAGACCTTTATGAGAGGTATTTATTTTTACAGATGCATTTTTGTGATGATATTTAATATAGAGTAGCTAAACTGTGTATGTTTACAATGACTCGTCCAGAGCGTATGTGAGAAATGAAAGAAATTTCATCAGTGGGTGGATTCCAGCAGTGAGGTGTGTGTGTTCATGTGCTGATTGTGTGTCGATTCCAGTCAGTTCTTTAATTTTCTCGAAATACTGCACAATCTTTAGCTTGTCATGATATTTATTATACTGCACTGTTTTCATTTACCCAGTCAGTTTGTTTATGTTGCCGCACTGACTGGTATATTGCTTCACACTGATGTCACACTTGCATATTCACACTCTGCTGCGAACTGCTCCAGTGAGAGTTGGAGGTCACGGCTTGATGAAGCCAACAGAACCACACAATCTGCAAAAAGCAGAGATGCAATACTGAGGCCACCAAACCGGACCCCCTCTACGCCTCGGCTGCGCCGAGAAATTCTGTCCATAAAAGTTATGAACAGATCGGTGACAAAGGACAGCCTTGGCGGAGTCCAACCCTCACCGGAAACGAGTCCGACTTACTGCCGGATATGCGGACCAAACTCTGACTCTGGTCGTACAGGGACCGAAGAGCCCGTATCAGGGGGTTCGGTACCCCACACTCCCGAAGCACCCCACCAGGACTCCCCGAGGGACACGGTCGAACGCCTTCTCCAAGTCCACAAAAGACATGTAGACTGGTCCCATGCACCCTCGAGGACCCTGTCAAGGGTGTAGAGCTGTTCCACGGCCAGGATGAAAACCACACTGCTCCTCCTGAATCTGAGATTCGACTTCCCGACGGACCCTCCTCTCCAGCACCCCTGAATAGACCTTACCAGGGAGGCAGAGGAGTGTGATGGCCCTGTAGTTGGAACACACCCTCCGGTCCCCCTTCTTAAAAAGGGGGACCACCACCCCAGTCTATCAATCCAGAGGCACTGTCCCCGATGTCCACGCGATGTTGCAGAGGCGTGTCAACCCGGACAGCCCTACAACATCCAGACCCTTGAGGAACTCCGGGCGAATCTCATCCACCCCCGGGGCCTTGCCACCGAGGAGCTTTTTAACCACCTCGGAGACCTCAACCCCAGAGATAGGAGAGCCCGCCTCAGAGAGCCCAGACTCTGCTCCCTCATGGGAAGGCGTGTCGGTGGAATTGAGGAGGTCTTCGAAGTATTCTCCCCACCGGCTCACAATGTCCCGAGTCAAGGTCAGCAGCGCCCCATCCCCACTATACATAGTGTTGATGGTGCACTGCTTCCCCCTCCTGAGACGCCGGATGGTGGACCAGAATTTCCTCGAAGCCGTCCGGAAGTCTTTCTCCATGGCCTCACCGAACACCTCCCATGCCAGAATTTTTGCTTCAGCGACCACCAAAGCTGCATTCTGCTTGGCCAGCCGGTACCCATCAGCTGCCTCAGGAGTCCCATAGGCCAAAAAGGCCTGAAAGGACTCCTTCTTCAGCTTGACGGCATGCCTCACCGTTGGTGTCCACCAACGGGTTCGGGAATTGCCGCCACGACAGGCACCAACCACCTTAGGGCCACAGCTCCGGTCGGCCGCCTCAGCAATGGAGGCGCGGAACATGGTCCACTCGGACTCGATGTCCCCCGCTGCCCCCAGAACATGAGCAAAGTTCTGTCGGAGGTGGGAGCTGAAACTCCTTCTGACAGGGGATTCCGCCAGACGTTCCCAGCAGACCCTCACAATACGTTTGGGCCTGCCACGTCGGACCGGCATCTTCCCCCACCATCGGAGCCACCAGGTGGTGATCAGTTGACAGCTCCGCCCCTCTCTTTACCCAAGTGTCCAAGACATGTGGCCGCAAGTCTGATGACACGACCACAAAGTCGATCATCGAACTGCGACCGAGGGTGTCCTGGTTTCAAGTGCATGTGTGGACACCCTTATGCTTGAACATAGTGTTCTTTATGGACAATCCGTAGTGAGCACAGAAGTCCAATAACAGAACACCGCTCAGGTTCTGATCGGGGGTGGGGGGGGGCGTTCCTCCCAATCACGCCCTTCCAGGTCTCACTGTCATTGCCCACGTGAGCATTGAAGTCCCCCAGCAGAACGATGGAGTTCCCAGCGGGAGCGCTCTCCAGCACCCCCTCCAAGGACTCCAAAAAGGGTGGGTACTCTGAACTGCTGTTTGGTGCATAGGCACAAACAACAGTCAGGACCCGTCCCCCCACCCGAAGGCGGAGGGAGGATACCCTCTCGTCCACCGGGGTGAACCCCAACATACAGGCGCTGAACCGGGGAGCAATAAGTATACCCACACCTGCTCGGCGCCTCTTACCGTGGGCAACTCCAGTGTGGAAGAAAGTCCAACCCCTCTTGAGAGGACTGGTACCAGAGCCCGAGCTGTGTGTGGAGGCGAGTCCGACTATATGTAGTCGTAACTTCTCGACCTCGTACACCAGATCGGGCTCCTTGCCTGCCAGAAAGGTGACATTCCACGTCCCTAGAGCCAGCTTCTGTAGTCGGGGATCGGATCACCAAGGTCCCCGCCTTCGGCCACGCCCAGCTCGCACTGCACCCGACCCCTATGGCCCCTCCCACAGGTGGTGAGCCCATGGGAAGGGGGACCCACGTTACCCTTTTGGGCTGTGCCCAGCCGTGACCCATGGGTGCAGGCCCGGCCACCAGGCGCTCACCTTCAAGCCCCACCTTCAGGCCTGGCTCTAGAGGGGCGCACCGGTGACCCGCGTCCGGGCAAGGGAAACCTGAATCCATTAATTGTTTTCGTCATAGGGGTTTTTGTGTAAAATCACTGAAAGAAATTATACAACTAAATGAATAGTGTTAGGAATGTGCTAATAATTCTACAATATAACTGGGCATGAAAAAAAAATGATTTTAACTTGAAATCTATAAACTGATGAATGCATTAATACAGGTTGACTTTATACAATCATGCTAAAACATATTGGCACCAGCCATGACTGTATAATAAGACTTATGCTTTTTTTGCTGACTGTCTGACATGAAATCATTATTTCTATTTTTAAATTCCAGAATAGTGAAATCAGGATTTCTTTTAGACAAATATATAAAATGGACAATACAGTCATGCTAAAAAATATGGCACCCCTGGGGTGCCAATATTTTCCAGCATATATTGTCTTTTTTCCAATATCGTACAGCCCTACTATGGTCTGTATAGTCATCTGAAAACTGGTTCAAGGCTGAATCAGATATGATCTAAAATCAACAGCTTGAGACGTAAAACCAAAATGTCGAGTAACCCATGTTCAAATGTCAGGTTTTTGTGAGATAAATACTATCATAAATAAATATAATATATAGCAAATAATTTCTAAAACGTTTTCCACCGTTAATGTGACCTACTCTAGAACCTGTACAACTTGATGGAAAATGAAAAATAAATCTTTTAGAGCTGGAAAATAAAAGTAAACAACTGAGTTAACAAGTGTGCTCACCCTCTTACTGTATAACTGGGCATGTGGCTGTGTTCAGAATTAACTGATCACATTCAAACTACTGTTAAATGGGGGTCAGCACACATCTGCCACGATTTAAAGTGCCTCTGATTGACCCCAAATAACGTTCACATTGTTCTAGTAGGGTTTTCCTGGTATTTTTATAGTCACAGCTTACATCACAAGCCATGGTCAGCAGAGAGTTTCTATAGCATCAGCGTGATCACACTGTTCAAATGAATCAGCAGAAGGGTATATAAGAATTTCCAAGGCACTAAATATACCATAGTACACAGGGAAGACAGTCATCATAAAAGAGAGAAAATGTGGCACAAAAGTGACTGTCACGTATGGGGAGTAGCTGGACCCAAGAGCAGGCGGAGGCAGATGCAGAACGATGAACAGCTTACTGAGGAAAGGTTATGGAGGTGGTCCTGCATGTGTTGGCAGGCGGCTGGCTTGCTGGCAGGAATGACCTGGGTCAGGAACACAGGGGAGCACTGAGAATGAGTCGACACAAGAGTTAACAAGGGAACGAGGAGTTAAGTGGCTTACTTGAGTAAGGTGGGCCGTGGCACCGCTAGGAGAGGCTGCAATACTTTGACGAGGATTTCCGGGAACAGGCAGCTTATATACACCGGTGGTGATGAGGCTGATTGGAGACACAGTTGCTGAAAACTGAAAGGGGGGGAATGATGACACAAAGCGCCCTTCCGGCTCCAATAATGGAACTGCAGGGCAGTATATGACAGTGACATTACCAAGAACTGGACAGCCCGTCACAATTTATGAAAAGATGAGAAGTAAACTGGTCTGGGAAACTGCCAAGAGGCCGACAGAAACACTGGAAGAGTTTTATGAACACTTTCAAATAGCGACAAAAAAAAAACTAAGTTTCAGGAAGTCGACTCGAGCAGCTGAATTTCATTTGGGGTTAACCAGAGGCAATTTAAATGAAGCCAGCCGCATCCGTAGATATAGGAGGGTTCGCTGATTTTTACTTCCCCTCTTTATTAAACTTCATTCATTTCAATTGTTGTGTACAGGTTAGCGGTTACGTAAATGGTGGGAAATGATTTAAAATGAATTCTTCAGCTTTTTCATCATACAAAAATCTGGCATTTGAACAGTGGCGTGTAGATATTTAATATCCACTGTAAATCTGTTTAGACATATAGAGTCTGCTTCAACACTGTCTGTGATCCTGGCTGTTATCAGCACAAAATATCATTTCAATCAATAATGGGACTATAGCTTCATATGATATACACATAATCCATATTAATACATCCAGTATATGTACAGTGTTGACTTATAGTATATTGTTGATTTCTTATTTTGAAACCTATAACTGTTTACAAATTAAGTTAAATGACTTGTTAAACCTGCTGACTTTGACTTGTTTTGGTTCACTTCCATATTCAGGAAGATGAGCTCGACGATGAAAGCGACCCAAGTAGCGTCCACTGGTTAGACAGTGCAGTTTTCTATGTTATAAATGATAGACTAAAAAA
Source organism: Phycodurus eques (assembly GCF_024500275.1). Classification (NCBI taxonomy): domain Eukaryota; kingdom Metazoa; phylum Chordata; class Actinopteri; order Syngnathiformes; family Syngnathidae; genus Phycodurus; species Phycodurus eques. The sequence continues at coordinate 18,928,106 of NC_084543.1, forward strand.
AAAAAACAATTATTACATTTGTGTTTTAAATCATGAATTGTTACATGCTGTGTAATACCAAATATTCCAGTGATATTTGATATGACATACATAAAACAAGGCAATAATCACCTTCCCCTTCTCTGTTACCATTCACTATTATTCTGTTGAGTGTGCTGAACAGGAACAGCTTACAGGTGCTTTTAAAAAGGTGGAAATGTTGTTATCAATACACTTTTCCGATGTAGACGTGTACTAACAACTTTCCATGCAGCACTAAAATACAAGCTCCAAAGGAAATAAACATGGAGTTCCTTCATGAGTGAAAAGGGTTACTTCAGGTGAAGGAGGAACAATACAAAACTCAACCACTGTTTTTGACCTACTTATCATGTGCAAATAACGAAAACAAGCCTCTGGTCGTGGAGAATAAAACTTTGGAATTTTAAAGTAGACATTTTATTCACACTTAACAACCATTCCCTGGTGGCGCAATAACACGAGTGTGACAGGCTTTTGTCAACCTACCCCAAGGATGAAGAATTCTTGCGCAATTATTTGCAAGGATTTTCTCTGATTATTGCGGCTTCTTCCCAAATAGCTGGAATGACACAATGTGCATTCTTGTGTCCAAAGTTTCCCCCAGTGTGGAAGTCGTACGATGGCCACATTTTGGCAGCCTGTCTTGTTTTCTCTGGGAAATTGAACAAATCAAGCTTTGGCTCGTGCTCCACCATAGCGGTTCCACTCAATCTGTATTCTTACAAAGCCTGTAGCCTTCCCCGCAGGGCATGCGCAATGTACTGATGCATATGCCTCCCGAAATGTCATTGAATTTAAACATTGTGATTGTTTTGTCATTGTGATGTATGTTGTGGATTCAACATTCAAGAGCCTGAACATTTGATTCCCTGTCAGACTATGCGAGTTAGAGACATGGCTTCAAGGTTTAATAATGATGGTAATTTTCTGGTGATGGATTTTCCTTAATGGTCTTTCTAGTTTTCATCTTCCACCTTCTCTTCTGTGTCCGACATAGCAGTGAGTTTCGAATTACGTTTGACTATTTCATGGAGAATAAAGTGCCCTGCAGTGTTGTTTGCTGTCTGACTGACACCGACCGCTCAGTTTTATCCTACCAGACAAACCAATCTTTCTTTTATTTGTTTCTTTTTGTTTGTCTCATTCCGTCTCTCCTTTTATATGTTTTGTCTGTTCACCAGCTCATCATTGTTGTTTGTGCCCTTTGACAAACTGAGCAGGCTAAGCCTTCGTAGCCATTCTAATCTCTGGTAATGGAAGAAAATTGGTTTCATCCCTTCCTTACTCTTCGTCCCCTACTGACCTCCAAGGAAGCTTAACAGACATTTTAATGAATGCAGAGGTACAAATAAATAAAAACATACTTTAATTGCCATATAAAATTTCCATCTGCTTGTTTCATGCCTTATAGAATTCAATGAGCTTTTCCTCACCAGATGCAACAACTGTTCTCATTTGGACTAAATCAACCGACATAATTGTTTTTCTCTATACAAGAATCATTTTGTCAAATAAGAAGCCTAAAATAGGGTGGAATTTATCAAGGGGAAAACAACATAGCAGAATAATTGATCATTACGAGGTAGGGGCATTGAATCATGTCAGAATCATAATTCGATGAAAGGGTAACTGGCTCTTGTATTCACTGCCTTGTTCATGTTTGTTTTGCTATGTCGCTTTTAAAAAAAACGGCAACCAATTGAGATACCTCCAAATTTGTTTGGTTTGCGACACTGTTTTATCAGTGCATGCAAGAGCAGATAGACAATCTCATGATGATTACAATGCCAAAATCACTGCAAATTGCACTCATGAGGTGGTGGTCAAACAGTGACCAGTATAAATGTAGCTGTGTGATCCAGTCCTCGAGATCAGGAGCGTGCACTAAATGGCGCAGCCCAATTGCAGCCTGTCTGGGAGTTGAACGTAACCTCAGTGTCCGGTCCACCCGACCTTCAAAAAACAAGATCCCTGACGGCGCAGCAATTAGCACTCATCAGCCAGCAAACAAATTACCACTGAGCTGCTGTGTGTGTGTTTGTGTTAACTTGCAGTCAGTAAAGACTGTCGTAAGATGATCTTCTTTTCGTGAAATAATCGGAATGACTAATCTTAAACGGTTACCAATGAAATAAAAGGTAAATTTACTTTCAAATAACAAAATATACAGTAGGAATTTGTCTTCCAGTCATGTCAGATTTGGAAGGTGTAAGTACATTATTTGCACATTATAAGAAGGAGGGACTTGTAGGGCTTACCAAGAGCAGACTGAGATTTGTGAGGCTTAACTGAAAATCTGTTAGTTTGATCTCATATTCCATTGTTGCGTGAGGAGTTCAACACTCAATCTCAGGTCAATCTGCAAAATCCTTTCTTTTTGATTTGAATCATTAGGAGTAGTGATAAAGGTTTGACTTCAAATAGCCTAGTGTAGTTGTAGTTTTGGGTCTGTAGTGTCCCTTTGCACCATGAAACATACTGCCCTGTCATGGAATTCACATCAAAGTAAAACCTTCTCCTCATTCTCACGTACAAAGACATTCTCAAAAACGCAATTTATTTTATTTTTTTTAACTACAGGTCGACTTTTCAAAGACGCTACAGCCGTGGGCTGCAAGGCAGCTCACAGAAGATTTACCTGGTTGTTTCATGTCACACTTAATGGGTGGACAGGCACTCCAGAGCCCCCACTTTTCCCATACAGTAATCCCTCGCTATAATTGTGGTTCACTTTTTGTGGATTCAGTGCATCATTAATTCTTTTTATATAAATCTAGTACCCCTCCTTGAGCCGTCACCTTGTCGTGGTGGAGGGGTTTGTGTGTCCCAGTGATCTTAGGAGCTAAGTAGTCTGGGGCTTTATGCCCCTGGCAGCGTCACCCATGACAAACAGGTCCTAGGTGAGGGACCAGACAAAGCACGGCTCAAAGACCCCTAATGATGACGACAAACAATGGACTTTGTTTTCCCTTGCCCGGACGCGGGTCACCGGGGCCCCCCACTGGAGCCAGGCCTGGTGGTGGAGCTCGAAGGCGAGCGCCTGGTGGCCGGGCCTGCACCCATGGGGCCCGGCCGGGCACAGCCCGAAAGGGTAACGTGGGTCCCCCTTCCCATGGGCTCACCACCTGTGGGAGGGGCCATAGGGGTCGGTTGCAGTGTGAGCTGGGCAGTGGGCGAAGGCGGGGACCTTGGCGATCCGATCCCCGGCTACAGAAGCTGGCTCTAGGGACGTGGAATGTCACCTCTGGCAGGGAAGGAGCCCGAGCTGGTGTGTGAGCTCGAGAAGTTCCGACTCGATATAATCAGACTCGCCTCCACACACAGCTTGGGCTCTGGTACCAGTCCTCTCGAGAGGGGTTGGACTCTCTTCCACTCTGGAGTTGCCCACGGTGAGAGGCGCCGAGCAGGTGTGGGTATACTTATTGCCCCCCCGGCTCGGCACCTGTACGTTGGGGTTCAACCCGGTGGACGAGAGGGTAGCCTCCCTCCGCCTTTGGGTGGGGGGACGGGTCCTGACTGTTGTTTGTGCCTATGCACCAAATAGCAGTTCAGAGTACCCACCCTTTTTGGAGTCCTTGGAGGGGGTGCTGGAGAGCGCTCCCGCTGGGGACTCCATTGTTCTGTTGGGGGACTTCAATGCTCACGTGGGCAATGACAGTGAGACCTGGAAGGGCGTGATTGGGAGGAACGCCCCCCCCCCCCCCCCCCCCCGATCAGAACCCGAGTGGTGTTCTGTTATTGGACTTCTGTGCTCGTCATGGATTGTCCATAACGAACACCATGTTCAAGCATAAGGGTGTCCACACGTGCATTTGGCACCAGGACACCCTAGGTCGCAGTTCGATGATCGACTATGTGGTCGTGTCATCGGACGTGCGGCCACATGTCTTGGACACTCGGGTGAAGAGAGGGGCAGAGCTGTCAACTGATCACCACCTGGTGGTAAGTTGGCTCCGATGGTGGGGGAAGATGCCGGTCCGACGTGGCAGGCCCAAACATATTGTGAGGGTCTGCTGGGAACATCTGGCAGAATCCCCTGTCAAAAGGAGTTTCAACTCCCACCTCCGACAGAACTTTGCTCATGTTCCGGGGGACGCTGGGGACATCGAGTCCGAGTGGACCATGTTCCACGCCTCCATTGCTGAGGCGGCCGACCGGAGCTGTGGCCGTAAGGTTGTTGGTGCCTGTCGTGGCGGCAATCCCCGAACCCGTTGGTGGACACCAACAGTGAGGGATGCTGTCAAGCTGAAGAAGGAGTCCTATTGGGCCTTTTTGGCCTGTGGGACTCCTGAGGCAGCTGATGGGTACCGGCTGGCCAAGCGGAATGCAGCTCTGGTGGTCGCTGAAGCAAAAACTCTGGTATGGGAGGAGTTCGGTGAGGCCAATGGAGAAAGACTTCCGGACGGCTTCGAGGAAATTCTGGTCCACCATCCGACGTCTCAGGAGAGGAAAGCAGTGCACCACCAACACTGTGTATAGTGGGGATGGGGCGCTGCTGACCTCGACTTGGGACGTTGTGAGTCGGTGGGGAGAATACTTCGAAGACCTCCTCAATTCCACCGACACACCTTCCCATGAGGAAGCAGAGTGTGGGTTCTCTGAGGCAGGCTCTCCTATCTCTGGGTTTGAGGTCACCGAGGTAGTTAAAAAGCTCCTCGGTGGCAGGGCCCCGGGGGTGGATGAGATTCGCCCGGAGTTCCTAAAGGCTCTGGATGTTGTGGGGCTGTCCAGGTTGACACGCCTCTGCAACATCCCGTGGACATCAGGGACAGTGCCTCTGGATTGGCAGACTGGGGTGGTGGGCCCCCTTTTTAAGAAGGGGGACCGGAGGGTGTGTTCCAACTACAGGGGGATCACACTGCTCAGCCTCCCTGTTAAGGTCTATTCAGGGGTGCTGGAGAGGAGGGTCCGTCGGGAAGTCAAATCTCAGATTCAAGAGGAGCAGTGTGGTTTTCGTCCTGGCCGTGGAACAGTGGACCAGCTCTACACCAGCTCTACAACTCTACACCCTCGGCAGGGTCCCAGAGTCAGAGTTTGGTCTGCACATCCGGCAGTAAGTCGGACTCGTTCCCGGTGAGGGTTGGACTCCGCCAAGGCTGCCCTTTGTCGCCGATTCTGTTCATAACGTTTATGGACAGAATTTCTAGGCGCAGCCAAGGCGTAGAGGGGGTCCGGTTTGGTGGCCTCAGTAATGCATCTCTGCTTTTTGCTGATGATGTGGTTCTGTTGGCATCATCAAGCCGTGAGCTCCAACTCTCACTGGAGCAGTTCGCACCCGAGTGTGAAGCGGCTGGGATGAGAATCAGCACCTCCAAATCTGAGACCATGGTCCTCAGTCGGAAAAGGGTGGCATGCCCTCTCCAGGTCGGGGATGAGATCCTGCCCCAAGTGGAGGAGTTCAAGTATCTTGGGGTCTTGTTCACGAGTGAGGGACGAATGGAACGGGAGATCGACAGGCGGATCGGTGCAGCGTCTGCAGTGATGCGGACTTTGTATCGGTCCATTGTGGTAAAGAAGGAGCTAAGCCGAAAGGCGAAGCTCTCAATTTACCGGTCGATTTACGTTCCTACCCTCACCTATGGTCACGAGCTGTGGGTCGTGACCGAAAAAACGAGATCCCGGATACAAGTCTGGGGGTCCCTGCTAAAGCTACTGCCCCCGCAACCCGACCCGGATAAGCGGTAGAAAATGGATGGATAAATCTAGTACATGATTATAAAGGCCTCTTTATACTCCCGCGGTGGGCGGCCGACAACGCCCACATTGCATCACGTGACCGCCAAATTGGCGCGCGCGGCCCCTCTGCATAGCCGGTTTACTATGTAAAAAGGAACGCCTACTGAAAACGTTGAACTCACATATTTGGTAAGTCACATTGTTTAGCGAGTCAGTGAACATGAACAGTGTGCCACTGTTTAACACACAAGTCACAGTCAGACTTTCAAGAAATTAATTCACAAATACCAACCGAGCCCGACATATGGCTCATGCAAACACTTGCAAGTAAAGAGCAACATTTAGCTAGATTTTCTCCAACTATAGTACGCAAGTTAAAAAGAGCACCACAACGAATTCTGGGCAGCAACAGGATCTTCCGGCCCTACTTCCCATGATGCTTTGTGCTGTGGAGCACAGTGGCTAATGCTTTAGCTTTATCATATTTTGTCTGCACAGGCTGTTCTTCATCATTCAGGCAGAGCACGCTCCCCTATATAGGCATGAGCGTGTGTAGAGTGCGTTGATATCGGCACCTCTCTGAAGTATCATTGGATGTAAGATCGACATACAGTGCACACGAAAGAGCCACATGATGCGTTGTCTTGCGGAGATTCCGAGATGCTGGATTAGCCTTGGATATACTTTTTCCTCTTTGATTTGAATTGTGACTCCAATCTGCAGTGGGTTCTTGTGTTACTTTGTTCTCAACAACAACACAATTTCAACCCTTCTCCACATTTGCAAACGTCAACATCTGGGATATGTTTAAGTTTCCCTTTTCTTTTTTGGAACTTTAACAACAAAGTTTTCTCTCATCTCTTCCGCTCTTTGACATGAGTGACGCTTTTCCTCACTATCGATAGCGGGCACCTGACAGGCGCCATGAAAGCCAGCTGGTCGGACACTGTTGAAGAGGGAAGTGAATCATTTATCCAAGCATCTGTGCCATGTCGCTCATTCATTCTAAGACCCACTCATCTTCCTCATCTCACCCCCCCATCTGCCTTTCACCCTCCACCACCTCACATCCATCAAGATTGGACGGGTATACAGTTTAGCTCAGGGGCTTCAGCATACGTTCAATGTATTTTCCAACTTTTAAAATGAAAGCTGGATATTTACTCATGTCGATTCTGCAAGCACAAAGCATCAATTATTATTGATTAAATCTCATTTTATTTGGGGTTTCATTATATTATATTACACAGTTCTTAGCAGTAAATAACCCATCCATCCATCCATCCATTTTCTGAGCCGCTTCTCCTCACGCGGGTCGCGGGCTTGCTGGAGCCTATCCCAGCCATCTTCGGGCAGGAAGCGGGGTACACCCTGAACTGGTTGCCAGCCAATCGCAGGGCACATACAAACAACCAACCATTCGTACTCACAGTCACACCTACGGGCAATTTAGAGTCTCCAATTAATGCATGTTTTGGGATGTAGGAGGAAACCCGAGTGCCCGGAGAAAACCCACGCAGGCACGGGGGGAACATGCAAACGCCACACAGGCGGGGCCGGGGATTGAACCCAGGTCCTCAGAACTGTGAGGCTGACGCTCTAACCAGTCGTCCACCGTGCCGCCGCATTAAATAACCTTTTTACTAAATTCAACATGTTGCTGTTTTCTAAATCACATAATATACAGTCCCTAACACTATGTGTGTGGACATTGGCTTGGCTGGATTTACGTGTTTAGTTCCAATTTAGTGTATATGTCCATTTTTTAAAGGTTTTGGTGGGTGACCAGTCAACCTCTAAAACCAAAGTCAGCTGGGATAGGCTCCAGCTCACCCGCGGCCCTACAGAGGACAAGCGCTATTATACATAGGTAGAGGGATTTGTGGAAGCTTTTTGGTTTTTTTTAATTTTTTTATCCCTTTTGCGTGGTTTCATTAGAGTGTTATTTGTCACCAATCACTGGTTGACAATATTGATATGTGTCAGTTTAAGCACATGGGCTTTGTTTTCATTCCGCGGTACGCTGAGATCTGAACGGGATTATTCACTGTGCGACAGACCAGAAGAAAGACCTAAAGCAAAAGACTAACAGTCTGTCACCAGTTGGGAAAGGTTGCGGGAGCACTTAACCCATCCTGACAGTGACTGAGATGGCTGCTGGGAGTCACAGCATGGCCGGCCTTGGTGGCCTTAGCTATTGTGGAGTAAATAGGACATTACCACCAGTCTCCCTCCTTGTGATACTGACATAATGGTCAGCCTTGGCCCAATGGTTAAGATCATCGCGTGCCACCGTGGAGACCTCAGTTCAAAACCCCAACCGGACCATGCCCCAACATTTCCTGGACTCACGGCTGTGGTGTCCCTGAGACACCGATACCCCAAACTGCTACCCCCTGCTCCAGTGTGTTCCACCAACAAGTGTGTTTGTTCACTGTGATGGGTAAAATGCAGAGAACAAATTTTGTGTGCGTGCGTGCATGCATGGTCATGACAATAAAGATGATTGTTCTTCTTCTATCAAGACCTTCCAATGTCATCATTTCAAATGTCAAGGTGCCCTCCGGGCGCTTTAACCCTCTAGTTCCTGCAGAAAGCCCAATACGCCAAACCTCATGATTAGTGCACATGCAATAATATTGTACACATCAAACAGTTCAAGGTTTTATTGCAATTCCTCAGGATACACAATAGTTTTTGTGATCTTATTCTCTGCCAGTATACACAAATCGTTAGATCTGCCAAGCCTTGAGCAACCAACATAAAACTGACCATGAGAAAAACATGGAGAACGCAAATCCAATCCAGCAACTTTCAAAGACTGACCTTGTGACTTGTTGATACTCATTGCAAAACATATTGGAAACTGAATTGAACTGGTAAATCATTATAAAATGGTATTCGGGGTAGAAATGCTGTCTCACCTTTAGAAGGGCCTATGATTATAATAGCTTCAAGCACCACGTGAGGCAACATCTTCTATATACTTAAAGATCAAAGTCTGTGTGTCCGTTTTCAAAGAACCTTCTAGAGCAAAAACGTTTTTGCACGTTTTGCAATACGCCTCCACTTATAGTACATGTTTCTGCATGTTTTTACATGTCCTTGTTCGCATGTAATAGTAAGAATTACCTGTCATGATATGTATTATTAGTATGGTATTTAAAAAGGGCGTTGAAACCTTGGAGTCGTGCTGGAGCGTGCTGGGGCGTGCCGGAGGGCGGTTCTTTGAAAACGGACACACAAACTTTGAACTTTAAATATATAGACAAGGCCATTTACCTGTCAGCTATTCTTTACAGATATGACCTTATTAACCCAAACACAACACGGTATGTTTCGTCAGGAGTGAGCCTGCTCTATGTATACACAGTATGCATATGTACAGTATACACAGTATGTGCATACTGTAGATAGCCAGACAAAAGTGTAATTTCATCCGTCCAGTTTATTTGTGTATATATTGTTTTATAATACCTGTCGAGCATGGAGATTCAATTCACAGTGTTGCAATACCGCTCTTGTGTCGTAGCGATGATTCGTATTGTTCTGTTTGAATTTGGAACAGAGAACATTGGAGAGGAGGAGGCAGGGGCTCTTACACAACTCCTTGCTGCCAGCTCACCTTTTCTATCCAGCAGGTTGGACGAAAGTACCCAACAATGGTAAGTGGTGAGACTACATTTTAAAGAAAAAAATAAGACAAAATCTCTGTCCTGACATGTTTTCTCTTGAGTAATCCATTCAAGTGAGCCCATGTTTTATACCCAAACAATCTTTCTTAATAACTCTTACTCCTGATCCTCTCATGGGAGTCATTAGGAACTGGTAGGGGATAATGGCACAAAAAACACATTTTGTGACACATTTTTTGATGATCATAAACTATGGCTAGCATTGTTTTAACTTGTCTGTTATCCTACTGATACCCCCACTATTAAAACTATTTTATTGTTTTGTGTGAGCATTTTCTATCAGAGGTTTGAGTCACTTAATTGACACAAATAATGCTAATGAACATGGGCCTGGTACATTTTCTTCAAACCATCAAAACGGTTCTCGAAAACCAACAATTGTACAATGGTGCTGCACAGATGCAAAATGTGCACGTGCCGTGAACTATTCACAAACTGACAGCTTGAGACATTCACATGACGTGAATGTCTCAAGTCCCACTTCCTACTAAAAGTAATTTTTCTTCTTGGGTGACCAATTTCTTTGTCACATCATTCATAATAGGTGAGCTTCAATATTAAGGTTAAATTCAAGGTATATGTGTGTATCAACAAACACGTGTAAGTAGGAATGAGGGCATTTCCAGCAGCCCCCCCCGCCCCCAAAACAAACTGCACTTCCATGCATTTGGCTCAGTGACGGCCCCATGACTAACAATCAAGTCAACACACCCAAGTGTTGCATGTGTTTATATTTTGCTTTGTTTTTCTCCGCTGTCTGAAGCGAGTTCGACATTACAAATGAGAATCTGTTCTCAGTTGACTTACCTCAATAAATAAAGGTTACTTTTTTTTTTTTAAATTACATTTGACTCAAGTTTCAGAGATTCACCTCAAACCTTAATGTAGAAATTGTTTAAATTTAGATTGTAATATGCATGCATAAACTCGTACAAACGTTATACTAAAAGTGAGTATCGTGTAATGGAGCATTATGGAGGTGAAACTAACATTCGTCATTCATCCTTTTATCCTCTGTAATGCAACCTTGGGTGACTTGAAAGGGGCCTCAAAATCAAATGTATTATTAATATTATTAGTATTATGAGAATCTGGAAAGTACAAATACGGAACGCATCTGGTGATGGACACTCATAACATGCAATATTATGTAATTCATTTATTTACGTTTTTCTCTTACCACTAATCATGTGTGTAATGTTAATGTTTCAAACAAGAATTTAAAGGCAAACCTTGGAATTGCGCTTTTCAAGTGATCTCAAACAACAGTTTAAAAATACTTGTTGCACGCCTTCACATTACCGCATTAACATTTTATCTACTGTCCATCTTTTTGATGTCATACATTTTCATATTGAATTGCTGTTCAATTTTGTAGTTATCCCAGACCGTGTCTTCCCTTAAGGCACGAGCTACAGTATATATTTTGCTTTTCTCCTGCTGTAACTGAAGTTACACTCGTTTCAAAATCCTGTTTTTCATTGTTTTCCTCACATTGCTGCATCACTCTTGTGATTTTACACAACAGGAAAACAAAGACACTTTTTAAACCCTAATTGACACAAACCACTATCACTCAGTAGCTTTGCCAGCAACTCTTCTGCCTGTGTTTTCATGACCCTGTTTGCTATCTTCATTTTGTCCAAGCGCTGCTTTTAGTTCTTTTGTAGTTGAATCACTGTGGTCAGGCTCCATTGACTACTCTCATTGCCACATTTGCCATAACAACATAATTGGAAATGAATACACAATCAGAAGTGATAGAGCAGAAGTGGTCTCAAAGGGTCAACAGAGATTAGCACTAAATTCACTGAAAGCGTATATTGTTCTGTGTGAGACATTCTCTATTCTTTGGAGGAAGTATGCAGCGAAACCCACAAGTTGGAATAATTTCAGGTGCTTTATGAAATGATGCTGTGAACCATGGTGATCCCTCACAATGAAGCAAATTGTTCCTTTAATGTCTCTCAGTTCTTTCCATTTCTCAGCCTGGTGATGAATAGCTAAAGAGCACCGTCTGTCACAACGGGAGTCGAACTCAGCTTTTCTTCTCGGCTACTCTTGCGGCCAAGGCCTAAATGAGCCTTGTCTACTGGCAGCTTTGGCGCTTCTGTTTACTCATCTTCTGCTACATCATCGTGCAAAAGGGAACTCATCCGCACACTGTGTCACCCATGTGTGGGAAAATTAGAACAGTGGGGGGAAAAAAAGAATGAATGAGCGCTAGCTAGCTCTGTTAATGTCACCGACATTAGGGTAATAGAGAAGATGCATTTTCAGTTTCCGAGTATCTCTTGTATGGAGCAGGTCTCTTACTCTGGCTTGAATGAGCTAACCAAAAAGTTATATAACATTGTACATTTTCTTTTTCATATTGATTATTTAAAAGCATTGAAGTAGAAATCTCTTGCTTCTGCTCTAGTACTGAATCAAAACTGTTTTTTGTTTTTTTTAATAGCAGATCAGGCAGCACACTGAAATAGTGGTTACTGCCTGATACTCAATAGATTCTGGGTTCAAATCTCAGCTCAGGGAGTTTGCAATTTTCCCAGGGCTTGCGTGGGCTTTCGACAGGTCCTCCAGCTTTGTCCCACATCCCAATTAATTTGAATTAAATAAGTTAATTGGAAAGTCTAAATTGTCCACAGGTGTCAATGTGAGTGTTTGTCTTTACTCTTGTCTCCATGAAATGGCGACATTGAGGAAAGGACCTTTCATTTCCACTCCTTCGGGTGATCCCCTCAACTCCTCGATGGAATCACTACTGGGAGGAACTAACATAAACTGAGGATCGAGGACTTGAGAATCAGCCCAAGGGTTTCAAAAGGCAGCACGGTGCTACACGGTACCCAGACTGCCAGAAAATGCAAAGAATAGTCGTAGTATAAGTAATAGTAGTGGTAAGGAAAAATGATGTAGGACATTGGAAACCACAGTGGAACCTGAGAGATGACCGTTTTAACGGTTTATAGTAAACGGCGATAGGAAGATTTGTCATGGCTCTGTTCTTCAATTGTTTTCCTTTGTGTTGCAGTGTCTGGGTGAGCAATAGTGGGCGGTGACATCGGTGATGCACCTGTCGCGAATTTTACTCGGCAACCTTTTTCGGTGCCACCGTGACAGGGTGCGGGCGTCGGAACATTCACTCGTTTATGTCCATGAAGCTCTGTCTGTATACGATACTATACTATATATTATACGATACCGCCGCCTGGCAGTAAGCTCGTCAAAAGTCGCTTAGGGTGCGAGTTGTTGATTTTTTATTTTGGGAATCTCGTTCGTTTTCGGTGACACACACCACCCGGCATCTTAGTTTACTCAACGAGTAATTTTGTTCACCACACGGACCTTTTGTTGTGTCTCCTTGTGTTATTTGTTTTTTGATACTCTTGGGTTGTGCATGTCTATTTGGTTATGCTTGCGTGCTCCTTTTGTTGAAATAAAATCGTTTTGGTAAATCTTGTAACGGCACGGTGGGCGACTGGTTAGAGCGTCTGCCTCATGGTTCAATCCCCGGCCCCGCCTGTGTGGCGTTTGCATGTTCTCCCCGTGCCTGCTTGGCTTTCTCCGGGCACTCCGGTTTCCTCCCACATCCCAAAAACATGCATGGTAGGTTCATTGACAACTTTAAATTGCCCATAGGTGTGAATGTGAGTGCGAATGGTTGTTTGTTTATGTGTGCCCTGCGATTGGCCGGCAACCCGTTCAGGGTGTACCCCGCCTCCTGCCCGATGATAGCTGGGATAGGCTCCAGCTCGCCCGCGACCCGCGTGAGGAGAAGCGGCTCAGAAAATGGATGGATGGGTGGACATCTTGTCTAGAGTCTATTTTTGGTATGTGCTTTTGATGGCACAGCCATCCATGACAAGATTGGATGGGGTTCACAAAGGTCTTTAAAAGGATGTTTAACTGGGGAGTGACAGGTAAAAATCCAATGTAGTATGTGGAAACTAGGGAAGAATGACGAATTGTATTTAAAAAGGAAGCGGTTGTTGGAGACATCTGGAGCCAGAATGTTGGGGAAACCAGGTAAGATTAACAACATCAATAATGAGGCCTGACATTTATACTTCACAGTCGACTGAACGATCTGAGCCAGAGCTTGTTTTAAGTCAGCTGTGTGGGAGCAGGTGTGCAGGTGGAAAACACACATACAGCACATACACGGGGAACAAGGCAAACTGAGGAAAAACAAGGGACAGGAAGAAGAGAACACCAAGTAACAAGGGAGGAATTGATCAAATCCTAACAATCAAAGGTTGAAAGAAAACTCAATGTGACTAAACATTAAGATAACCAAAAGTTAGACATACCAGATAGAGAGTATTATTTTATTGTGAAAACTATCTATAAAAAAAACAGGTCTATATTTATCTTTTTTTTTTTTGCTTTTGAGATTTTGTCTGTGAGCATGTATTAGTAAATTGAGGACAAATATTTTTGATCTCTGCATTTTGTTGGTCTTGTCACAGGTACTGCTTTTGTACCCTTGAAATGTAAAGTTTGGGCTATTTCAAATTGCAGCATGCAGGGACTAATTCAAGTAACCCGTCAACACTTTGCAACTAAGCTGCCACTGCTTGCATTTGCCTGACTCGACTTGCGGGTGGTTTTGAAAAATACTTTTTTTCCCCGTGACAACAAAATGGGAAAACCTCCATGATTGATTGCAGCAAAATATAGCCACTTTCTGGCTTGAACGGTCTGTCACACACAAATAAACTCTTTTTTCAAGCCTGGAATAGGAAAGCCACTCAACAAATATTGGGCTTTGAAAACAACGACGACGACAAAGACGTCAAAAGAAAACCGGAGTGGGATACAGTTGTATGTTGATAAGGGAACTCTGCTGGGGGTTGTTATCTTTCCCAGAAAATGCATCTTAAAGATAGCCAACATAATATGGATAAAAACAAACAGTACTGTAAATGTCATGGTGAATAAAAGTGATCAAGTCAAAGAAGCAACATGGGAAATGATTAAAACATTTCTGGTGACATTAACACTGACAGGCAGCTAAAACAAGATTTACCGGCAGGAATAATCTGTCATCATCATCTGCTGAGATGATCAAGAACTGTGTAGTGAAGTAATCCAATTTGTCTTCAATACAAAAGAATGACCCACTTGTGAGATTACTATAGTATAATATTAAAAAGTGAAAAAAAATAAATAAATACAACACATGGACAATGTCATAATAATTCAGGAAAGATGAAGATAGAAAAAAATAATAAACTATCCATCCATCCATCCATTTTGTGAGCCGCTTCTCCTCACGCGGGTCGCGGGCGTGCTGGAGCCTATCCCAGCTGTCATCGGGCAGGAGGCGGGGTACACCAGCCAATCGCAGGGCACATAGAAACAAACAACCATTCGCGCTCACATTCACACCTACGGGCAATTTAGAGTCTCCAATGAATGCATGTTTTTGGGATGTGGGAGGAAACCGGACTGCCCGGGGAAAACCCACGCAGGCACGGGGAGAACATGCAAACTCCACACAGGCGGGGCCGGGGATTGAACCCGGGTCCTCAGAACTGTGAGGCTGACGCTGTAACCAGTCGTCCGCCGTGTGTCCAACTTCATTGGAATTGGGGAGAGAAGACTAAGAGAGACTAAGAGACTTTATTCTGGATAAGGCAACCTCAAGGACATTTGAATTGAGTTCCACTATATTGCGTCTGACAGTCCAATTGGTAATTTGTTGTCAACATAATTCAAGGAGACCCAGATACAGTGTGGCCTCGATAGCCAATTCAAAAACAGGTACTTGAGCAGAAAATAAATACAACAAATAAATTCCTACCACGTATATGTCTGACAAGGATTTTGCATCCAATATTAAAGTTATAGTGTCTAGACATGATGGGGGGGGGGGGGGGGGGGAATAAAGCCTCAGCAATTGGAGGAACAGTCCTCTCCGTGGGTTGAACAGGCAGACAAAAGTATTAAAAAGTAGATCCAAACAAATTTCAAACTTGTTTAGTTTCACCCTTGAAGACTGGCCATGTACTCCGAAGACCCAACTATGTCTATACGAGCCATTAAAAAGTACATTTTGCATTTTTCCCCTAAAAAGAAAGTCTCTGTGAAAACATCTTTCACAATGAGCTGTTCCTTTAAATATCATCATTCTGATACACGTTTACATGGTTTTCATCTGTCGAAAGAATCAGATTCTAGCAGGTAGTAGTAGTAGTTTTTGTGACGTTTTCCGGCAAGCATTATTTGTCTTTCCAGTTCCACAGAGTATTTTTGACTTCATCAGGTCTGCAATGGATGGATTCGATATCCATTATTTTCTTCCTCGTCTTCTTCCTGGAACATGAGCTTACTGTACTGTACAATGCTTGCGATATGGTCGGGGATAAGGACAATAAATGGTAATGACATAGGAGTGCATTTTTTATGCTACTGAGAAGGACGCCATCGTATAACAAATTGTAAAAAAAAAATTCAGTTTGTAACTTAAATTAATAATCATGTCGTATTGATTCATATCAATGTTAGGACTTTTTATCTTGCAAAGTCGAAAGGGAATACCATTAAAACCGATAGCAGACCATGTGATCACGTAACTTGGTCAACCCAAATCAACAAAACTTGTTTTGTTGGCTGAAACATTTAGATATTATAGCTTTCGTGTAAATAGGGAATAAATATACAATACGTTTTATGTATAATAAAGCAGCCTCCGCACATACTGTGATGCACAAACTGCATAAATATTTTAAGCATATGAAGTTCTTCTGTTGTGATGAGCTCTGCAGTACATGCACATCTGTCATGAAACCTGTGGTGCTTTTCATTGCCACAACACAACATTCATGTTACTGAAATACTAAGATGGAATAATACACATATAGAAATTGACAAATGTTTGTGCTGAACTCATGCGTCCAAATTTACATTTTCTGTGTCAGTTCATATAAAGGAGAAGTGTTGGTTAATTAATACATTGATTTCTCATCAACATAAGCCGTGACTCACTGGAGTTCACGTGATGAGTTCTCATGATGTTTAATATCGCCAGTACAGGGACATGACTCAGAATGAGCCGGTATTCAGGCACTCATTAGGTAGTGAGTGCATTGAGAGTCAGTTGAGAGTTTTGGGATTAAAAAAAACAAAACAATGGCAAATGAATGAATGGCCCATTCTGTAGTCGAACCTCTGCAAGCCGCTCTTTGTCTCTCTGCCTCCAGCACAATGTGGTCTGATTTCATTTGGCCCATTTATCCTGGCGCAACGTTATTGAAAGGATAATTGAGGAGACACATCCATCCATTCATTTTCTCCTCACCAGGGTCGCGGGTGTGCCGGAGCCTATCCCAGCTATCTTTGGGCGAGAGGCGGGGTACGCCCTGAGCTAGTCGCGAGCCAATCGCAGGGCACATAGAAACAAACAACCATTCACACTCCCGCCTACGAGCCATTTCGAGTCTTCAATCAACCTACCACGCGTGTTTTTGGGATGTGGGAGGAAACCGGAGTGCCCAGAGAAATCCCACGCAGGCACGGGGAGATCGTGCAAACTCCACACAGGCGGGGCCGGGTGGGGGCATTTGTTGCTCAATATGTGCAGCCCTTTTTGACAGTTGAAGATGTGTGGTTTGGTCTCTTAAAGAGACTTAGTCTCTTTGGTCTCTTAAAGAGAGAGGTGGGAGTAAGTCACATATGTGCAAGTCTCAAGTCATAACCTTCGCTGTGGGAAAAAAATCGAGTCAAGCCATTACTTGGATGAAGCAAGTCGCCAATCAAGTCATACAATCTCGCTCCAGTCGCAACAAATATTGGAGTAGTAATAAAAATGTTTTTTCACATTTTTTCCCCCATAGATCATAACAGGAAAAAAAAATTCTTCACACCTTGAACAACAACTGAGATTATGATTGATTGAATTTATTGCACTGAATTTTAAAGTTGTATTTCAAGCTCAGTTTAACAGAACTTTATTTCTGAACAAACTTTGCTGTGTACTTTTTGGTGATAGCCTTGTAAGTCCTACGGTTCTCAAGAGAACACAATGAAGCAAAAGCCAAGACTGTTTTCTGTTTGGTGAAATATGATTAGATGTTTACATAATGGGCTAAAGGAGAATGGAATAGATTCATAATTAAGGGAATAGAACACTACATAAAAATGTTGCCATCCTTCAAAAAAAAAGTCATGTGAATTAAATCTGCATTCCTCTTCTCTCCTCTAATTTAATTAAATCACTCAGTCGGGTTTGTTCATTTATTTAGAAGCACTGAGTCTGGACAATTGACAATTGTCATTAGCGGCAAACGTCTTCGAAATTTCTTTGTATTATTGATTTGTTTTGTTTTTTATCTCCACCACACTAGCAAGGCCGCTTCCCTTCTGCATTCAGCGGTTGGCATTGTATTTTAGGGGCTACTTTCTGCTCGAGAGAGACTTTTGTATGCCTATGAACCGGACAAAAAGGGTCCTACTATTATCATAAAGCAGTGACGTGCGGTCAGGGTAGCCAAGTGAGGCAGAGCCTCACTTCCCCCTGGTGGTCATTCCTTTCCACTGCATGTGAATAGTAAATAGAAACCTTCTGTTTCCATTAAATTGTTCAATTTCCATCGATTTTCTTTTTCAATCCAATAATTTGAATGATTTCATCATTACAATAGCAGAATTTTCATATTTCCTGTTCAAATGCGTAGGAAGCGCAGCTCTGAGGCCCGTTGACTCATCGCTCGCATGATGCTTCAAGAGACCACCCACACATCCATTCAGGCAGGCTGCGATTGGTCCGTGGCTTCACACAAGAGACATTGGTGTTTCCTCATTACATCACCAATAATATACATTTTATCACACATGTACTGCACTTACTGACGTTTAACAGACTGTCTAATACATTCGATGAAAGTGTGTGACATTTAGTCTTTATCGACCAGAAAAGCCACTAAAAGTGCACAGTGCAGTCTGGTATGTACGGTGCCACAACCAGCATGTGGCAGTTTTGAGTTGAGCTTCATCGAGCTCCAGACGTCAAGTCACGTGACTGACTGTCACGTGACGTAGTCAGTGCCTCACCAATCATGAACCTCACCGCACGTCACTGCCATAAAGCGTCCGACCCTGAGTTACGTTATATAGCTGTACTAAACCGTTCACAATCACAGCATTTTTGTTTGTAATCAAACCACTCTATAACACTTAAAGTTTGACCAGCTAGCTAAACTGTTCAATTAGCATACCTATCTTTGTGAGTTTTATCGTGACGGATCAAATTCGGCATCGTTGTTGTTGTGTCTTTAATGCGCGTGTTGCAAGCCATGCAGGTTGCTATCCTCTTTTTGCAGACTTCATGGACAACATAATCCTGAAATCCAAATTGTATTATCTTTGGAGCTCCTTCCATCGTTGTTCATGGAGGTGGCTGCGTCACTACTGGCAAGTGTGCAACAACGCAGACTGTGTTGCCAGGTTGGCACGAATGACCCCCCCCAAAACATTTCTTCAAAAAAATATTTTTTTTAAAAATGCAAACTGTCTCAATTAAAATGTAGATTTTCAACTCTAAACAAGATGACTTGCTTAGAGTTTGAACTCAAGCCAAGTCTCTTGGCTACCAAGTCAAAGTCAAGTCAAGTCTTTCTGAAGTATAATAGTCATAAATCTGGCAACTCGGGTCGACTCGTGTCAAGTCATTTGACTCGACTGTTTGCAATCGAAGGAAAGATGAATGAGGCCAAGTACAGGGTTATCCTGGACGAAAACCTTCTTCAGAGTGCTCAGGACCTCAGACTGGGCCGAAAGTTCACCTTCAAAAAAGACAATGACCCGAAGCGCACAGCTAAAATAACAAAGGAGTGGAATAACAATAACAAACAAACAACCATTCACACTCACAGTCATGCCTACGGGCAATTTAGAGTCTCCAATTAATATAAGTTTTTGGGATGTGGGAGGAAACCGGAGTGCCCGGAGAAAAGCCACGCAGGCACGGGGAAAACATGCTAACTCCACACAGGCGGGGCCAGGGATTGAACCCGGGTCCTCAGAACTGTGAGGCAGACACGCTAACTATTCGGGCGCCGTTATACTTGACATATTAATGCCGCCTCAAGTAAAACAGTAAAAGTTAATTATTTCTCAACATATCTCTTTGCTGGTGAATTTCTTCTGCTATTCGGGGAACCCCTTTTCTGATAAACTGACAAGTTTCCGTTAAAAATGCCCACCAATCACATTTATGGGCCGAAATTCACCGATCCTTCAAAATGACCGTGACGTTTCAAACGGCATCACTTGCCCTAAAAACTCGACTTAACTTGCGCAAATGGAACATTATTGGTGAGAAGAGCAGTGAGGGCAGTAGAATACGCTAATGTATTCATCAATCAATCAATCAATCAATCAATCAATCTCTCTCTCTCTCTCTCTCTCTCTCTCTCTCTTATATATATATATATATATATATATATATATATATATATATATATATATATATATATATATATATATATATATATATATATATATATATATGGCATATTGTGTGAATTAGTTGTTATAGGCATTTCAAATCATTCCATGTTTTTTAGAAAATTAAACAAAGATGGCGGTCATTTGTCACATTGCTAATGCTATTGGTCAGCTGTTACAGCATTTTTACATGTTTTTGACCAATTTAAAGTGGTGAAATTATCTTGAGAAAAACTCGCTCCTGAAATATCCACTTTCTGAGAAGCGTTGCAAAACCCTGCCTCACTAGTGTCCCTCAAAATTGAAAGTATGGATTAATTTTAGACAAGAGTACTACACTTTGAGTTTCGAGTCCTTTTGAGTCATTTTACCAACAAAATAAAAATATATTCTCATTATATACAATATGTATATTTAATAATATGTATATATAGGATAGGCAGTGTGTACAATGAATGAATATGTATATATTAAATACTGCATTTATTTATTTAATGACGACAACCCTAGTGAGGATAAGCGGTAAAGAAAATGGATGGATGGATGAAATCCAAATTTATTTATCAAAACAAATTTGATAAACAAGTACATTGAACCTTTATAATAAAACTATGGGACTGATCAAAATTTTTGCACTTTCATAGCCAATCGTCAAGGGGTGGCTTAGTTAATTGCCCTTTCAAAACTGATTGATAGAAGCTTTTCAGTTATTCTATGAAAATGCTATGCTATGACTTTTTCTCACAAATGAGAATTTGCATCCAGTAGTGCTGCAATTAGTAATTGAGTATTCAGTATTCTACTGACAATTCTATCGGAATAATTAAGTATATGGATAAAATATATTTTTGCTTGGTTAAAGAGCAATTATGAATACACAAGAGGAAATGAGACATTTCACTTCATAATGAACGACCAATTGGTTTCCTCCTTTAGTATTAGTATTTAGTATTTCTACAGAATTTTTCTTCAATTCACATTGTGCATAAAGCAGGAAACGGCATATACCTTTCTACAGACATTTCCAGTCAGGCAATTTCAAAAACAGTAAGTAGAAAGCTACAAAGTGTTGGTTTCCCAGTGCTCTGGTCAAAGTAGCGAGTCTCTTCAAGTCAATGGGTTCAAGTCCAAGTGAAGTCTCGAGTCATTGCTGTTCAAGTCCAAGTCAAGTTGCCAAGTCTTTTACCATATTGTCAAGTCAAGTCTAACGTCATCCAATTCATGACTTGAGTCTGACACGAGTTCAAGTCATGTGACTCGAGTCCACACCTCTGTTTTAGACAATAACGAGTGAAGGTAGTTAGGTTAGCAACAGTATGTTTGACTAACCCTGTTTTGTTAAAAATTAATTGCTGTAATGGTTCAATAGGAACTGGTATCGTGTCAGCACCAAAGGTGCAGATTTATGTTCGCCATTTAAAGTGGATCGTTTTATTTATTGCATCACCCATGTCTCGAAGACCTTCAAAAAGGAGCGAGCCGTTGCTGTGAGTGTTGATTAATTATCCTTTTTTCCCCTCTTTTCGCCTCTTCCCACCGCTGTCTTCGTCACTGTTAATAATTGACTTGCTCTGTATAATTTTCCGGCACGGTGGACGATTGGTTAGAGCGTCTGCCTCACAGTTCTGAGGACCGGCACAGTTCTCAATCCCCGCCAGTGTGGAGTTTGCATGTACTCCCTGTGCCTGCGTGGGTTTTCTCCGGACACTCCGGTTTCCTCCCATATCCCAAAAACATGCATGGTAGGTTAATTGAAAACTGTAAATTGCCCGTAGGTGTAAATGTGAGTGTGAATGGTTGTTCGTTTGTATGTGCCCTGCGATTGGCTGGCAACCAGTTCAGGGTGTACCTCGCCTCCTGCCCGATGATAGCTGGGATAGGCTCCAGCGCTCCCGCGACCCTTGTGAGGATAAGCGGCTCAGATAATGGATGGATGGATGTATAATTTTCTTAATAAAGCTGCAGAATAAGCCGGAAATAGTGAATACTGTAGCGGACATGCGCCCCACAAACTGAGGTGACACAGTGACTGCACACACCTTGATAAACTGCATTCTTCCAAGCGGCCCTGCTGTGAGATTGCTCCCAAGGAGACGCCTCGTGGGCCCTAAACTAATTAACATCTACCCTCGAAGTCTGAACTCCCAAGCATCAAAGGCCAGATGTTCCACCGGACCTGTCTGGGAATAGGAACAATTGCTGGGACAAGGCGACACCTGCAGGCGTCGAGAGCAACTGCAAAGTCGAACCGGGTGGACTCTCAGAATCAGAATCAGAATCATCTTTATTTATTAATTTGTCTCCGGTAGTTGGAGCCACTCGAGTACGACAACAGACAGTCAAATTACAGAGAACACTTTTGAGACATAAAGACATTGACAAAAAACAGTCACTGAGCAATAAAGGGTTTCTAGTTATGCCGGTACAATGTTGATTGTGCAGATGCTACTCTGGCATGAGTGGCCAGTATTGGTCAACAACAGATATACAAATAGTGCAGTGTGGCAAGACTACTACAGTGAGTGCACGAGTAATATATAATTGGCCCCACAGAAATGTGACGACAAACTCAAGTCAAAAATAAAAAATAAAAAATTGGCAGCATGTTGCAATAGAATTGTAGGTTAGGTGTTTAAGAAGTTAATGGCGAGGGGGAAGAGGCTGTTGGAATGTCTGCTAGTTCTAGTTTGCATTGATCGGTAGCGCCTACCTGAGGGAAGGAGCGGGAATAGCTGGTGACCGGGATGCGGAGGGTCAGAGAGGATTATGCACGCTCTTGTCTTAGTTCTGGCATCGTACAAGTCCTCAAGGGTGGGTAGGGGTGTACCGACAATCCTTTCAGCAGTTTTGATTGTCCGTTGCAGTCGGAGTTTGTCCTTTTTTGTAACAGCATCAAACCAGACTGTGACGGAAGAACACAGGACTGATTCGATGACCGCTGTGCAGAACTGCCTCAGCAGCTCCCGTGGCAGGCCGTGCTTTCTCATAAGCCGCAGGAAGTACATCCTCTGCTGGGCGTTTTTGAGGACGGAGTTGATGTTGGTCGGCCACTTCAGGTCCTGAGAGACTGTAATTCCCAGGAACTTGAAGGTCTCGAAGGTTGACACAAGGCAGCTGGACAACGTGAGGGGCAGCTGTGGTGAAGGATGCCTCCTGAAGTCCACGATCATCTCTACAGTCTTGAGCGTGTTCAGCTCCAGGTTGTGTCGGCCGCACCGCAGCTCCAGCCGCTCCACTCCCCAGTGCTGATGCTGCGTGTGGATGAGATGGTCTCTCCCAGCCTCACCTGCTGTGTCCTGCCCGTCAGGAAGCTGTAAATCCACTTGGCAGATGGCAGGTGAGACGCTGAGCTGGAGAAGCTTGGTTGAAAGTAGTTCAGGGATGATGGTGTTGAACGCTGAGCTGAAGTCCACGAACAGGATCCTCGCATAGGTCCCTGCACTGTCGAGGTGTTCAAGGATGAAGTGCAGTCCCATGTTGACTGCATCATCCGTAGACCTGTTCGCTCGGTCGGCAAACTGCAGGGGGTCCAGCAGGGGACCTGTGACGCTCTTGAGGTGGTCCAGCATGAGACGTTCAAATGACTTCATGACCACAGATGTCAAGGCAACAGGCCTGTAGTGATTTAGATTTGAGATTGAAGGTTTCTTGGGGACTGGAATGATGGTGGAGCGTTTGAAACAGGATGGTACTTCGCACAGTTCCAGAGATCTATTGAAGATCTGAGTGAAGACTGGCACGAGCTGGTCCGTGGAGACTTTGAGGCAGGATGAGGACACATGGTCTGGGGCTGCCGCTTTGTTAATATTTTGTTGTTTGAAGATGCGTCTCAGATCCTGTTCGCGGATGGTAAACGCAGAAGTCAGAGGTGTGATTGTAGTCGGGGGTGCGTCCGGATGGGTGTGAAAGTGTCCTTTTCAAATCTGCAGTAGAAGGTATTCAAGTCGTTGGCTAGTGTGCTGTTGTTCTCAGCTTGGGGGGATCGCCGCTTGTAATTAGTCAGCTATTGGAATGCATGCCAGACTGATTTAGAGTCGTTAGCGCAAAACAGTTTTTCCAACTTTGCTGCATAGTTCCTCTTTGCAATGTTAATTTCTTTAGTCAGCAGGTTTCTAGCACGATTATACACTGCACTGTCCCCGCTCTGATATGCCTCCTCCTTAGCTTGGGGAAGCTGCTTAAGTTTGGCAGTGAACCACGGCTTGTTGTTGTTGAAAGTGCGAAATGACTTTGTTGGTACACAAACCTCTTCACAGAAACTGATATAGGATGTGACAGTGTCCGTATATTCATCCCGGCTGCCAGCTGAATTTTCAAAGACACTCCAGTCTGTGCAGTCTAAACAGCTTTGAAGTTCCATCTTTGCTTCATTGGTCCACTTTTTCACTGTTTTCACTGTAGGCTTCGCGCATTTAAGTTCTTGCCTGTATGTCGGTATTAAGTGAATTAAGCCGTGATCAGACGAGCCCAGGGCTGCACGAGGTATAGCACGGTATGCGTTTTTTACCATAGTATAGCAGTGGTCTAAAATGTTATTTTCCCTGGTCGGACAGTCGATGTGCTGCTTGTATTTAGGGAGTTCGTGGTTGAGTTTAGCTTTGTTAAAGTCCCCGAGAATAATGAGGGGTGAGTCCGGGTGTTTTTTTTCAACGTCGTTGACCTGTTCGGCGAGCGTTAGCAGTGCGGCATTCGTGTTAGCTTGAGGCGGAATGTACGCGCCAGCCAGAATGAATGATGCGAACTCACGCGGCGAGTAGAATGGCTTACTGTTCAAAAACAGAGACTCCAAATGCGGGCTGCAGTGTGTGCTGAGTTCCGTGACGTCTGTACACCATTTTTCGTTGATAGAGAAGCATATCCCGCCGCCTTTAGTTTTCCCCGATAACTCCGCGATGCGGTCCGCTCGGTGAAGATGGAAACCCGGAAGCATGACGGCGCCATCGGGTACAGCCTCATAAAGCCAAGTCTCTGTAAAGCATATGGTGGCGGAACGTCCGAAATCTTTACTGGTCTTTAACAGAAGATGAAACTCGTCCATTTTGTTGGGTAGGGAGCGTACATTCGCGAGGTGGTTCGACGGGAACACCAAACTGTATCCTCTCTTGCGGAGTTTCACCTGGATACAGATTGGGCTCATTTGCTGTTTAACCAAGGATAAATGTTTGTTTTAATATTTCATGAACTCTGCAGAAATATTCCGGATGCATGCCTTGATGTCTGTTTCAGTGTGTCAACTTTAAGATTTTTCAACTTTTTCTGAGCAACTGTGAGATTTTGAGGATTGTGTGTCTTGATGTGACTCCAAACAGCATGAAATGTGATTTCATAAGCAGTTGATTTAAAAAAAAAAAAAACTGTAAACATTCTATGTGCTTGACCTGTGAGTAAAGAGATTACCAAATTGAGGTTATTTTATATTCATATATGATTTTAAACCCATTTTATCATATTTGTAGACCAGATTCAAGGTGATGGGTGTGGTCTTCTCCGTCCCTCTTCGGCACACCCCTGGGGTACTTAACCCTGGCGCTTGTGTGTTTTGGCTCTTGTGTTTTTTCTCGTTTCTTGGCTTGGTGGCATCTGGCCAGCCACGGACTGGCTTCGGCCACCCCTACCCCTTGCCCTTTCTTTGTTCAGGCACACGGCTCGGTAACCACGGGCCTTGGATATAGAGACCCGGCTTCCCAGCCCTTCTGTGGGCCACCGCTAGGCAATCAGAGCAGCTGCTACTAAGGTACCAGGTACGCTTCCAGCTAAGGGTGATCACTCTGAAATTGCCAGCGAGCCACAAGACAGGCAGGATGAGAGACGGGCATACTCTCCCAAGGAGGTGGGACGAACAACCATTTTTTGTCTTCCGCCTCCTTTGTTTTGCTTTATTTTTCTACATCTTTTTCTTTTGCAACCAATTCTGTCACCTTGCTTGCTGAGCCACTTCCAGAGAGAGACTACCATCCAAGAGCTTGTGCCTAGGGTCGTGATTAGACACGGCAACTTTTGCCAGACTACAATGTTAGCACCTAATAATTTTGGGGAAATTACTAGCTTCAGACAAAATCTCAACTTTGTCCTCTCTCTCTCTTCCGTCCGCACTGGACACAGTAAACACTCACGTTTCCAACTTTAGTCCAACACATTATGTTCTAATTCCCTTTTCATAGGCCTATTTTCCTTCGTTTTATCATTACTAGTGTTATTTTCTTTCTTTAGTTAGACACGTTACTGTGTTTCCCTCTAGATCCCTTGTAGATGTCATTAAATGTACCATAAAATTCCACTCTTAGTTCTATTTTATGTGTGTTCTGAGTTTAAGTAAGCCTCTGTCATCTAGAACTCAAAATTTCATGAAGTGTAGCAACCTTCAGATTACAAGACTGATAAACAGGTTTCTCGTAACTTTCCCTAAATTGTATCCACATAAAAAGTTCTGCCCCTTTGATGGGTAAAATTATTTTGATTTTAACAATTAAACTTAAAATTACGGTAAACCGGAAGTAACGCAAGCATCGCTTCTGGCTTATTCATTTCTCCTAAATTAATGACATTTTTATTTGACTAATATACACTACATCACATTCGGTGAAAATTGCAAATTTGCTCTCTCCTGAGTGTGAAAGGACTCCAAAATGTCACACCACATAAGCGAGTAGATGCAATATTTTAAACATACTGTATATATTGTACATATTTTTTTTTAAATAAATGCTTTGTAGATTTAAGTAAACAGCAACTGAGAAAGCAGATATGCACATTTAAAATTGGAGGTACTGTTTACTGCCGTCCTACAGGTCCACAATTGGGTTGAGGTCAGGGTCTAATGGTGGCCACACCAAGGCCACAGCTCTTATACCAACAGCAGCCACAGCTTCAATGGTATTTTCTATGGCTTGGGTTGTTGCGTCTTGCATAAGAATTACTGCTTAAGGAAGTGTTCTTATTTGTATACTGTGGAAGGAAATGGTCATTTAGAAGGTCCACATGTTATGCAGAGGTCATTTTGACATCTACAGGCACTGTAAAGGGGTCCACCATTTCACTACACATTATGGCAGCTCCAAAAATCCCTCTGTTGCAGCCTTTTTGATAAATGGTGGCCACCCAGCAACCATCTGAACCATCCAAAGTAGCACGGCATGCGGAGTCATCCCACAGTCAGGACAAACCCATTTGGTTTGAGTCAAACACAAAGTTTTTAACAGTACTATAATGATATTTCTGCAATTGGTGGTGACTAGTGCTAGGAAAGAATTAGTGGCAATTTGGATTCACTCGAAAATAGTATCCATTTGGAAATAACGAATACCGAGTCATATTTTTTTATTCGAATCAAAACGAGTCAGCATAAAATATTTCTTACTTTATTCAATGCTGGCCATGGGTGCCGTCATTTTTGCTTTTACTTACTTTTACATCACTTCTGCGCATGTACGCATACTAGCTTCACCGAAATCTCCATAAAATTTGCTTAAAAACAAAAATTAAAAAAACAAGCTCTCCGCTGAAGGAAGCTTACTTTTAGCCTAGCTCTCCAATGAGCTGCATGGATACCATGGAAGCGCGACAATGGAAGCGGAAAAGGAACCATCGCTGGAGAAGGCAACCGCATCTTGGCGGCAGATTTAATGGGAGAAAGTTGATCCAAAACAGCATGAAGCTAGACCGGCTTGGTAGCCAGCAGGCTAAGTAGTAGCAGGCGAGCTGGAAAGACGGCAGCTTGGTTTGATCCATGAAGAATTATGGAACAGACAACGAGCGCAAGACAAACCCGGCCGGGATTCTAGCTGCGGCCAAGGTGTGACGAGGGATCCTCGTTAAAGTAAGCCCTATTGAACTAAAAGGAAAAAAAACTTTCTGTACGGAGACGCGGCAGCTATAACGCGTCAAGTCAATACGTGCCAGTTTACTCTCTTACCGGTTCAATAGATTGGATTGGAGTTTTCATTTATTAGTCTGTTATTTTGGAATAGTACAAAGAGTAAGAAATCAATTGCGATTCGCTCGTCATTTGTCACTCTCAATATATACGAATAGAGATTGAGGATTTAGGGGGCGAGTCCGACCACTTAGTAGCGAGCAGTCCAAGGTATCCTCCCGCCCAAATTGAGCTGGGATACGATGGGCTCCAGCTCACCCGCAACCCAAATGAGCTTTATTAAAAGCTTTATTCAAAATAATGGGAAATTTCTTTTTTTTTTTAAATATGTCCAGTGATTATTTTTATTCTTTCCTTTTTTTCCTTCAAGGCATTGGACTATTCAGCCGAAAGACAGCAACAATGTTGCTCAGTCGGTGCCACCAGTCAGAAGGCCTGTTTTCTGGGTAGCATATCGTAGCAAATGTCCAATATCCAGTATCTAACATGTTATGATCAGCTTGTGGAAAAAGGCACGCGTGCACATTCATGCTGACGGTGTCAACACAATCTTTTTAGCAATAAACACACACCCACGTGCACTATGCTATCTTTGATACGTCATCACTTTCATAGTCCTAGTAGCTATCCAGAGATTAAGTAATTACACCCCGGGGGAAATATGCTTATTCATGCTCCCCACCCCCTTCAGCAAAAACTAACATCATCGTCACTTTCAGTGCCAATCTTTAACCTTTTAGCCACTGCACAACACTTTAAGACGCTTACGGAAAGATAATCACTTGATACACGCCTACTCTTCAAAGTTGTTCCTCATCTTTCAGTGAAAAAGTCTTTCATTAAAGTGCACCCCTGTGCTCCTCTCCACCAACTACTGTGTGCATATTTACAGAGTCATTGCATCTATTTGGGGGTGGGGCAATTAAGATGTGTGTTTTGCCTCTAATTGTAATTGCTGCAATTAAAGCCAGAGGCTCTTTGGCTTCAGTAAACTCACAGTCAGTCTGTCAGTGGCATTCTATTTGTTAACTTTCTCAACAAATTGCTCATTAGGGTGTTAGGTAATTTAAATGTCAAAATAAAGGGCACGGGAGGAAATTGATATGTATTTACTATTTCTTTTTGCTTATGCTCTGCAGCAATTGCATTGGTTCTTTCAAAGCTGTTTTAATTTCACACAAAAGCCAAGAAGTACAACACTGCCCCCTCCAGTTCATAGGAGACTTGATTTGTCTGCACGCAACTTGTACTTTCAGTGCATTTTATTTCAGTTGCTTATCTTGCGCAACAAGCGGAAAAAAAGAGAAAGAATATACGCATATATATATATATATGCACTGATATAACATCAGACATTTAATTTTACAGCTAAGTTTTTAATAGAGAATGCTCAGACCATATCTGACAGAACCTGATGGCCCTACATGTGAAATAAATTGTTCACTCCAGATAAAGAGTAAAATCTACAACACTGTGCAGAGGTTCCCTTTTTCTGCAAGTTTACATTTGATGATCACCTGAGTCTACCCAATGCTGTGCATGGATAAAGTTGTCTTTTTCAAAGTTAAAATGTTGCAACGACTGATTATGTTTACAATCTATTATTCTACCGATTACCCCGTCGATTAACCGGATTTAAAAAAAAAAAAGAAAAGATTTTGCATTATTGAACAGCAATAGGAAATGATGCATAACATGCAAATTGATCAATCACTGCACCTCGAGTTAGTTGAGCATGATATACTGTATATTGAGAGTGCTGATATAACTGTTCTTATACCATGTAAATTATCTGCATAACCCTGATGCAGACGTTGCATCTAAATGATAAAATTTGATTAATTTGTAGCACATTTCTATATCCGGCGGCACTGTGTACAACTGGTTAGAGCGTCTGCCTCACAGTTCTGAGGACCGGGGTTCAATCCCCGGCCCCGCCTGTGTGGAGTTTGCATGTTCTCCCCGTGCCTGCGTGGGTTTTCTCTGGGCACTCCGGTTTCCTCCCACATCCCCAAAACATGCATGGTAGGTTAATTGAAAACTGAATTGACAACTCTAAATTGCCCGTAGGAATGAATGTGAGTGTGAATGGTTGTTTGTTTATATGTGCCCTGCGATTGGCTGGCAACCAGTTCAGGGTGTACCCCGCCTCCTGCCCGATGATAGCTGGGATAGGCTCCAGCGCGCCCGCGACCCTCGTCAGAAAATGGATGGATGGATGGATTTCTATATCCTGCAAAAATGTGAAGAATTGAGTCTAAATTTGATGGTAAAGAATACTTCAAATTAGACTTCACACCGATCTGATCGGCCTGATCGGTATCAGCCGATAATAAGCATTTTATGCTGATCGGCTGGCTTTAATGTCATAATTTGCCGATCCGCTCCGCAAAAGACATTTACTCTGCGTCGCCATCGTGTACAGTATATTTGAATCCAAACGCTTGTTTATTTTTAGCCTTGTCGCGCGTATTTTGTAAATATCTGACCACCAATAAAGTTATTTTTAAAAAAACATGTCAGCGGTGGGGGACAGACAACACGTTTGAGACAGACAACACGTAATGCCTGGATCAAATTTGCTCTTGCAGACTACTGCAATAAAATATTGCATTCCGATACCACCGCATTCCGTTTTTTACGATCACTGGGCTTCATCTTGCCAACTCAAACGTGACTGGATACACTCGTTATCATGGCGACGACAACAATAATGGATCGTGCTGTGTGTTTATACGAACAAAATGGGGAAAAACTTGCTGGTGCTCGGGAGAGGACGTTCGTTTAAGGCTTGCTTGAGGTACGTTCACGTACTTTTAATACGATAGCGCAACAAAACGAGCAGGCATCAGAATCAGAATCATCTTTATTTGCCAAGTATGTCCAAAACACACAAGGAATTTGTCTCCGGTAGTTGGAGCCGCTCTAGTACAACAAACAGTCAATTTACAGAACACTTTGGGGACATAAAGACATTGACAAAAAACAATTGTGCAAAAAGATGCAGAGTCCTCTAGCACTTAGAGCAGTTCGAACGACTAATATTGCAATAGTCCGGTGCAATGACCATTGTGCAAAGGGCGCTGAGACTTCAAGGAGTGTATGCGGTTTAAAGTGACAAGTAGTGCGATCATCTGGGACAATGTCGGTTGTGCAAATGTTACAGATACTCCTCAATCAGTGTGCAAATGGAGCAGATGCTACTCTGGCATGAGTGGCCAGTATATGCAAATAGTGCAGCATGGCGAGACAACTACAGTGAGTGCACAAGTAATAAATAATTGGCCCCACAGAAATGTGACAACGAACTCAAGTCAAAAAATTGCCAGCTTGTTGTAATGGAATTATAGGTTAGGTGTTTAAGAAGTTGATCGCAAGAGGGAAGAAGCTGTTGGAATGTCTACTAGTTCTAGTTAGCGTTGATCGGTAGCGCCTACCTGAGGGAAGGAGCTGGAAGAGCTGGTGACCGGGGTGCAGACGGTCCGAGAGGATTTTGCACGCCCTTGTCTTAGTTCTGGCAGCGTGCAAGTCCTCAATGGTGGGTAGGGGGTTACCGACAATCCTTTCAGCAGTTTTGATTGTCCGTTGCAGTCGGAGCTTGTCCTTTTTTGTAGCAGCACCAAACCAGACTGTGATGGAAGAACACAGGACCGATTCGATGACCGCTGTGTAGAACTGTCTCAGCAGCTCCGGTGGCAGGCCGTGCTTTCTCAGAAGCCGCAGGAAGTACATCCTCTGCTGGGCCTTTTTGAGGACGGAGTTGATGTTGTTCGCCCACTTCAGGTCCTGAGAGATTGTAATTCCCAGGAACTTGAAGGTCTCGACGGTTGACACAAGGCAGCTGGACAACGTGAGGGGCAGCTGTGGCGAAGGATGCCTCCTGAAGTCCACGATCATCTCTACCGTCTTGAGCGTGTTCAGCTCCAGGTTGTGTCGCCCGCACCACAGCTCCAGCCGCTCCGCTTCCTGTCGATATGCAGACTCGTCACCGTCCTTGATGAGGCCGATGACAGTGGTGTCATCTCCAAACTTCAGGAGCTTGACAGTCGGGTTCGCTGAGGTGCAGTCGTTCGTGTAGAGAGAGAAGAGCAGCGGAGAGAGGACACAACCTTGGGGCGCCCCAGTGCTGATGCTGCGTGTGGATGAGGTGGCCTCCCCCAGCCTGACCTGCTGTGTCCTGCCCGTCAGAAAGCTGTAAATCCACTGGCAGATGGCAGGTGAGACGCTGAGCTGGAGAAGCTTGGTTGAAAGGAGTTCAGGGATGATGGTGTTGAACGCTGAGCTGAAGTCCACGAACAGGATCCTCACGTAGGTCCCTGCACTGTCGAGGTGTTCTAGGATGAAGTGCAGTCCCATGTTGACTGCATCATCCGCAGACCTGTTCGCTTGGTAGGCAAACTGCAGGGGGTCCAGCAGGGGACCTGTGACACTCTTGAGGTGGTCCAGCACGAGACGTTCAAAGGACTTCATGACCACAGATGTCAAAGCGACAGGCCTGTAGTCATTCAGACTAGAGATTGCAGGTTTCTTGGGGACTGGAATGATGGTGGAGCGTTTGAAGCAGGATGGAACTTCGCACATTTCCAAAGATCTGTTAAAGATCTGAGTGAAGACTGGAGCGAGCTGGTCCGCGCAGACTTTGAGGCAGGATGGGGACACATGGTCCGGTCCTGTTGCTTTGTTAATCTTCTGTTGTTTGAAGATGCGTCTCACATCCTGTTCATGGATGGTTAACGCAGAAGTCAGAGGTGTGGTTGTGGTCGCGGGTGCGGCCGGGTTGGTGTGTGGAGTGAAACTGTCCTTTTCAAATCTGCAATAGAAGGTATTCAAGTCGTTGGCTAGTGTGCTATTGTTCTCAGCTTGGGGGGATCGTCGCTTGTAATTAGTCAGCGATTGGAATGCACGCCAGACTGATTTCGAGTCGTTCGCGCTAAACTGTTTTTCCAACTTTGCTGCATAGATCCTCTTTGCAATGTTAATTTCTTTAGTAAGCTGGTTTCTAGCTCGATTATACAGGGCCCTGTCCCCGCTCTGATATGCATCTTCCTTAGCTTGGCGAAGCTGCTTAAGTTTAGCAGTGAACCACGGCTTGTTGTTGTTGAATGTCCGAAATGATTTTGTTGGTACACAAACCTCTTCACAGAAACTGATATAGGATGTGACAGTGTCCGTATATTCATCCAGGCTGCCAGCTGAATTTTCAAAGACACTCCAGTCTGTGCAGTCTAAACAGCTTTGAAGTTCCATCTTTGCTTCATTGGTCCACTTTTTGACTGTTTTCACTGTAGGCTTCGCACATTTAAGTACTTGCTTGTACGTCGGTATTAAGTGAATTAAGCAGTGATCAGACGAGCCCAGGGCTGCACGAGGTATAGCACGGTATGCGTTTTTTACCGTAGTGTAGCAGTGGTCTAAAGTATTATTTTCCCTGGTAGGACAGTCGATGTGCTGCTTGTATTTAGGGAGTTCGTGGTCGAACTATGCTCTAAAGCAGGGGTGCCAAACTCAAATTCACATTGGGCCAAAATTAAAAATTGGGACAACGACACAGGCCAAACTCAATATCCATCCATCCATCCATCCATTTTCTGAGCCGCTTCTCCTCACTAGGGTCGCGGGCGTGCTGGAGCCTATCCCAGCTGTCATCGGGCAGGAGGCGGGGTACACCCTAAACTGGTTGCCAGCCAATCGCAGGCCAAACTCAATATTTAATGAAAAATCACTGTGATGTTCTTGTTTCCCTTTTCTGCAGAAATTTAGCGTTAAAGTTTATCATTGACAACGAACTTAAATTTTGCTTAAACACTGAATCTGGAATAAACAAACTTTAGTTTTATAAACACAAGAAATCAAATTTGCGATAAAAGACATCAGTGGTGTTTGTTTGTTGTTTTGTATTTAAAAAGATAACATGAATTCTTCTGTCTCTCTATCTTTTATTCAACTACCTTTCTTTTTTATGTAAATCATTTTTCAAATGCCAACAACAAAACAACCCAATCAAATAAGAATGTCCTTTCATAAAAAAAAGCAAACTTCAAACTACTAACAGTCCCTGCCTAGGAGTTGATAAAGGGCATTCAAAAAAACCTGAATTCAATGATGTTATATTCTTTGTTACAGCCACGTTGCTCCGCACACGACAAACAGGTCTGTCTTTTACTTTCGTGAACAGACAATCTGCGTCCCACCTGTCTTGGAAGTTAACTGTTTTCCATCCTTCGTTTGACCATTTTTGGGAAGGGGAAGTGTAAATTTGCTCGAGGAGACTGGTAGCATAGTTGCTAACGACTGCAACAGAAAGGGAAAGGGCGCTTGCCGGTCTAGACTGATGGGCCAACACACTAGCAAAGCATTCTGGGATTTGTAATATTGGTGGTTATATTGAGTTACTGTATATGTTTGCGTTTGGCACTAAATAAACTTAATATCCAGCTCTTAAATTTGCATTTCCAGTGTAATTAGTGGACTTCCCTTGCCAACTACTAGAGCAAACAGAATTTAAAAAACATGGTTAATTTGATATATGGGGATTTGTTGCACATTTTTCACCCTTGGATGGACGGTAAGCGACATGTAGAATCAAGTGCCGTTTTTGCTGTTATTTCATATACATTTGTAGTAGCGATGGGCACGGCAGTTCTTTTGAGTGTACTGAATCAGTTCGTTCAAAAGTACGAGATGGCGCCTACCCGTGTGGCCGCCTCGGTTAGGCGCTCTGTAGTTTTGTTTTTGTGTTTTTCGTTCGTCTATGGAGACATTACACGATTCTCAATGTCTTTCTGTCTCCAAAGTGTTCTGTGTGAATTGACTGTCTGTTGTCGTACTAGAGCGGCTCCAACTACCGGAGACAAATTCCTTGTGTGTTTTTCGGACATTCTGATTCTGTCTTCAAGCATTTTAATGTGCTCACTCAAATCACCACCAAAACTGATTTGTGTTGTGTCCTTTTGTGAAGAAAGGCTGCACTGGTTAATCATAAACAATAACATCACTGCATTCTATATAGTGCAGAAGACCTACTTGCTCCATAAAACCATATAGTAAATATAGGCTTACATTAGAAGGATAGTATGCAGTCTAAAACAAAACTAATTAGAGTATCATACAATGTGTGTTACTATTTACGTGACTTACCTTAATTGAACCGGTAAGGTAAACGCGTATGGGCAGGTTGAAGTTGTGCGAGCAGTAATCCATCATTAGAACGCGGAACAACGGTGAGGGATGGCGTCAAGCTGAAGGAGTCCTATCGGACTTTTTTGGCCGGCGGGACTCCTGAGGCAGCTGATGAGTACCGACCGGCTGGCCAAGCGGAATCCAGCTTTGGTGGTCGCTGAAGCAAAAACTCAGGTATGGGAGGAGTTCGGTGAGGCCATGGAGAACGACTTCCGGACGGCTTCGAGGAAATTCTGGTCCACCATCCGGTGTCTCAGGAGAGGAAAGCAGTGCACCACCAACAGTGTGTATAGTGGGGATGGGGCGC
This sequence comes from Phycodurus eques, assembly GCF_024500275.1. Classification (NCBI taxonomy): domain Eukaryota; kingdom Metazoa; phylum Chordata; class Actinopteri; order Syngnathiformes; family Syngnathidae; genus Phycodurus; species Phycodurus eques. The sequence continues at coordinate 18,963,309 of NC_084543.1, forward strand.
TGCTGACCTCTACCCGGGACGTTGTAAGTCGGTGGGGAGAATACTCCGGTTTGGTGGCATCAGTATTGCATCTCTGCTTTTTGCAGATAATGTGGTTCTGTTGGCTCCATCAAGCCATGACCTCCAACTCTCACTGGAGCAGTTCGCAGCCGAGTGTGAAGTGGCTGGGATGAAAATCAGCACCTCCAAATCTGAGACCATGGTCCTCAGTCGGAAAAGGGTGGCGTGCCCTTTCCAGGTCGGGGATGAGATCCTGTCCGGTGCAGCGTCTGCAGTGATGCGGACGTTATATCGGTCCATTGTGGTAAAGAAGGAGCTAAGCTGACAGGCGAAGCTCTCAATTTACCGGTCGATCTACGTTCCTACCCTCACCTATGGTCGCGAGCTGTGGGTCGTGACCGAAAGAACAAGATCCCGGATACAAGTGGCCGAAATGAGTTTCCTCCGCAGTGTGTCCGGGCTCTCCCTTAGAGATAGGGTGAGAAGCTCGTTCATCCGGGAGGATCTCAGAGTAGGGTCGCTGCTCCTCCACATCGAGAGGAGCCAGATGAGGTGGCTGGGGCATCTGATTCGGATGCCTCCCGGACGCCTCCCTGGTGAGAGGCGGGCATGTCCCACCGGGAGGAGACCCCGGGGACGACCCAGGACACGCAGGAGAGACTACGTCCTTCGGCTGGCCTGGGAACGCCTCGGGATCCCCCCGGAAGAGCTGGATGAAGTAGCTGGGGAGAGGGAAGTCTGAGCGTCCCTACTGCAGCCCGGCGGACGGAACACGTCCCACACCGAGGGACCCAGGGCGCCTCGACAACTGGCCACACAGAGGGGGCAGCAGTGACCCAATGCCATCCCCCCCCAGCCAACACCCCCACCACACCCACTGCCCCATACGCCCCACCACCCCCAGGAGACCAAGACCCCCCCACCCCAACTCGCAGGGCCCGTAATGCAGCCAGTCCCCGTCCAGCCCGAGGGCGGGAGAGTGTCCCTTGTTTGTTGGAAAAGAGGGGGGATAGGGGCACCCCACAAGGGAATGATAATGGGATAAGGGGGGGACCCAAGGAGCAGCTGTGGGCCATGAGAGGTCATCCCCAACACCAAGCAGTTATCCAGTTCCGGGGGGGGGGGGGGCCGGCCTCAGGAGCACCGCCATGCAAGTAAGTGACACCCACTTCTCCCACTGTTACTATGACTGCCAGGTCCCCGACTGGCAGTCATTGGCCCTACCCCGTATCAGTGCCCCCCCACCCCTCCAAGTGGTGTGGGGCATTAAAATCTGGAGAGGTTTGATTACTTTATTGTTAAATTTAAAAGTAATTAAGTCATATTTTCCCCCAACCATTTTAGTCACATTTAAGCCCATAATATGATGTCTGTGACATCAAAAGTATTTTGCAACAACAGTAACAACAACAACAGCAACAGTATCTTGTGTGTTGTGAGCCCAAGTCATGTCGTTAGCCTCTATGCAGATCAGTTATTATTAATTAAATGTGTTTCAATGTATCTTGAAGGGGAAGAATTCACAGTTGTGCAGACATGTCAATCAAAAAAGACACTTCACTATCTGAGTCACAACAGAGTCATAGACCGATTCGTTGACGCTTACACCCACCAAGTAGCTAGCGATTGCATCTGTTAATTTTATTTTGAATACAGTGTTAACTCCTTGAAGGGAAATTCTTCTCTGTAATTCTTTTGTTAATTGAAAATCATGGGCTTGGCTGACTTTGAGACAACACAGTGACCTTTTTGGATACAGTTTTGCATACACTCAAACATATTTTTTTTCTTTTTTGTGGTTAATGATGTAAACATACTTCCTGTGTTTGTGTACTGAATTAAAAAACATACTGAAATAACACTACAAATTTAACAGTGACTTTGAACTTTTACCCAGGATTGTATTTTACATTTTTTTAATAAAAAAACCCCAAAAACATTTAAAAGCAATTTCTCAGACTTCATTAGCTGTTTGAAAATGTTGTGCTTTCGACATTCGCTCACATCGTGTACATGTCCTGGGGGGTAAGCCCCACCCATGCATAAAACCTAGTGATGCCCCTGGCATAGGTTTTGTGAATGAAAACAAGTTATTTAGACGAGGGGATGTGACATGTTCAGCCTTTGCGTAAGGGACAACATTCGTTGTTTGAGAAACAGTTCAAAATCTGATTGGTTAGACCATTTCAACGGTGTGTTTGTGTGTGTGTGTGTGTGTGTGTGTGTGTGTGTGTGTGTGTGTGTGTGTGAGTGTGAGTGTGTGAGTGTGTTTGACTTGGTTGATGTCAGCACTTGGGATTCTGAAGGCTTGAGCAGATTACATTTCGGCTTCTCATATATATACTCGCGCGGACGGCGACCGCATATACATATACAGGGTGACTGAAAAGTAACTCCCTATGTTTAAGTACTAAAAAAAAAAATCTTTTTTTATCGTCTTAGCGTCAACTTGAGCATGTCGTCCTTTAATGGTCCTCCACCATCGTCACACTTGAACAACAGCTCTCCGAACTTCGTAACGCTAGCTGGGCACGTTCCTGTAGGGTAAGACATCCAGCCATTTTTGTCGGGCTGAGAGAGATTTTTGTCGATCTGAAAAGAAAACAAGAACACAGATTTAATTCCCATACATCATGGAACATACACAAAAAAAGGTAGAAAAATATTACAACATATGAATAAATTATAAGTATTTTAAAATAGGCAGTTACTTTCCAATCACCCGGTATATACTGTATATTGTAATATTATAAATAATCCTTTAATTAGGTTGTAATTGCAGGTCAGTGCTTTTGATCATGTTGAGGCCAGCAGAGAAGGCTCTGAAGGCCCTCATGGCGCAGCACTGCAGGAGACATATTTAACATAAAGGGGAATTTTGAGAATTTTAGATGAATGAACAGCACGATTAGATGGAAGACTTTGAATAGTCAAAGGTCTTTTTTGTAATTTAATTTTTATTTTGTTTCATGAAAGAGGAAATGTTTCGATTCAGAATGGAAGCCAAAGCAATAATCAAAACAGATTTGTGGGTTGGGGGAATGCGTGTTATACACTCTTGGAGAGGAGACGGCGGTATGCACGTAAACGTTGTTTGCAATCCGCCTAAAAAAGACAGAGAAGGAGAAGAACAACAAAGAGTCGGAAAAGAAGAAGAATCATCCAATCAAACGAAAGAGTGCGACGTTATCCAATCAGACACAAGCAGCAGCCGAAAGCGATGCAACATGGCACACTAAAGATGGCTACTGCACCCTATCTGACGATGGACGCCTGACAAGGAGCTACTTCTAAAATAACATTACTATGCGGATGCAACCTTCGACGGGTAAGCGAAAGAACTGCTATGGTTGATCGAAAACGATGGTGCTATTGCTATTAATGCCATCGCGTACTCTTCCGGTAGAACTAATCCAGTCCAGTACAGTATAGGCTTGGAATCGTGTCGACACGGTGCGTTGCTTCATGACTTATCTGCTACTTTGGGGGCTAGGGGCATACTAGTGTTATCCATTGCGAACGTAAACAAGGCTGTGTAGTCGCGGAGTGAACGCTGTTAAAATGGGGAGGGGGAATTAAAGGGGAAAACTAGACCACGAAGGCAGAGGCCGATATCTAATGCACCGAATGGGCTTCAGTAATACCAACACCTGTACACACTAACCGGCCATAACAGATAATGACCCACCTGCACTCTCTTGAACTGCCCCCACTTACACAGCTTTGCTAGGAGGCTAGGGGAGAGCTATCCAAGATCCTCAACCTCAGCATCCCACTCTCCCCCAGTATAGCCTTACTTGGGGACGTCTCCTCCCTATAAGCCCCCAAACATTTTCAAACGTAACAGTGAATGAAAATATCTTTTTTTGGAGCAGTAATTGATGCAAACCTCTGTTGAAAGTCACACATGGATGATACCAAAGGGAAAATATTGGAAAGTAATGGGTATCCTCTACCAAACTAAGGATGTCCTGAATAAGTAATCATTCATTCATTCATTTTCCATACCGCTTATCTTCGCTCCGGTGATGGGTGTTGTTATCTTTGGGCAAGAGGCGGGGTACACTGAACTGGTAGCCAGCCAATCACAGGGCACATACAAACAAGCAACCGTTCCCACTCACATTCATACCCATGGACAATTTAGAGTCCTCGATTAGCCTACCATGCATGTTTTTGGGATGTGGGAGGAAACCGAAGCACCCGGAGAAAACCCACGCAGGCATAGAGTGAACGTGCAAACTCCACACATGCGAACCCCGGTCCCCAAAACTGTGAGGCAGATGTGCTAACCAGTCTTTCACCGTGCCGGCGCTTTATTAATCATTATACATAATATATTGCCCATTGTTACTGCTATAGATCGCCTGAACTGAACTGTGGTGAAGCCAGCCTTCACTCAAAAAGAAAAAGTCAAGCCAGCTGGCCCTAATTCTGTTTATACTAGGCATTACAGTAGTAAACTGCCAATGAGAGGCGAAAGCTACCTTCAAAATAAGTCTACCAGGAATAGGCCTACATGGAAGTCAATGCATCGGATTTGAAATAATTATATTAAATAAGCTCTCTGTTATAACGCAACCAGTCCACTTCTGAGAGAAAGTAGACTGAATTGCAACCACCAAAGTTAATTCGAATCTTGAGATGCATTCAAAAAATAAAGTTGATTTTAAATCTGCATATATGACTGCAAGTATAAAAAAATAAATACAATTTTAAAAAAAATCTCATTTCCCATCGTGGAGCACTGGGATGGTGTAGTGTCCTCCAGGACTGGACTGGTCTTGAGATACCGAAATGATTATTTTTAATGAGTCTTTGAAATCAGTGGTCAAAATATGCCAATTTCAGGGGACTTTTATTTTGAAATACAACACCAGTATTGGATGGGAACTCTTTTGGTGGAAACCTGGGATGGTGTATTGTCCTCCAAGACTGGACTGATGTTGCAAAGCAGGAGCAAATTTATTTACAGTGGGCACGGAAAGTATTCAGACCCCTTTAAAATTTTCACTCTTTGTTATACGGCAGCCATTTGCTAAAATCATTTAAATTCTTATTTTCCCCTCATTAATGTACAACACAAGCACCCCGTATTGACAGAGAAAAATGGAATTGTTGAAATTTTTGCAGATTTATTAAAAGAGAAAAAAACATAAGTATTCAGACCCTTTGCTCAGTATTTAGTAGAAGCACCCTTTTGAGCGAATCCAGCCATGAGTCTTTTTGGGAATGATGCAACAAGTTTTTCACACCTGGATTTGGGGATCCTCTGCCATTCCTCCTTGCTGATCCCATTCCTCCTTGCAGATCCAGTTCTGTCAGGTTGGATGGTGAATGTTGGTGAGCAGCCATTTTCAGGTCTCTCCAGAGATGCTCAATTGGGTTTTAGTCAGGGCTCTGGCTGGGCCATTCAAGAACAGTCACCGAGTTGTTCTGAAGCCACTCCTTTGTTATTTTAGCTGTGTGCTTAGGTTAAAAGTATTGTTGGAATTTGAACCTTTGGCCCAGTCTGAGGTCCTGAGCACTGTGGAGAACGTTTTCGTCCAGGATAACCCTGTACTTGCCCGCATTCATCTTTCCTTCGATTGCAACCGGTCGTCCTCTCCCTGCAGCTGAAAAACATCCCCACAGCATGATGCTGCCACCACCATGCTTCACTGTTGGGGCTGTATTGGGCAGGTGAAGAGCAGTGCCTGGTTTTCTCCACACATGCCACTTAGGCCAACAATTTCTATCTTGGTCTCATCAGACCCGAGAATCTTATTTCTCACCGTCTTGGACTCCTTCAGGTGTTTGTTTAGCAAACTTCATGCGGGCTTGCACTGAGGAGAGGCTTCTGTCGGGCCACTCTGCCATAAAGCCCCGACTGGTGGAGGGACTGCAGTGATGGTTGACTTCCTAGAACCTTCTCCCATCTCCCGACTGCATCTCTGGAGCTCAGCCACAGTGATCTTTGGGTTCTTCTTTACCTCGCTCACACCAAGGCTCTTCTTCCCCGATTGCTCAGTTTGGCTGGACGGCCAGCTCTAGGAAGGGTTCTGGTCGTCCCCAACGTCTTCCATTTAAGGATTATGGAGGCCACTGTGCTCTTACGATCCTTTGGTGCAGCAGAAAGTTTTTTTGTAAACTTGGCGAGATCTGTGCCTTGCCACAATTCTGTCTCTGAGCTCTTAAGGCAGTTCCTTTGACCTCATGATTCTCATTTGCTCTGACATGCACTGTGAGGTGTAAGGTCTTCTATAGACAGGTGTGTGGCTTTCCTGATCAAGTCCAATCCGTATAATCAAACACAGCTGGACTCCAATGAAGGCCAGTGTAAAGACTAGAATTGGAGTGATATGCTCTGACCCAGGGGTGCTCACACTTTTTCAGCATGCGAGCTACTTATAAAATGACCAAGTCAAAATGATCTACGTATTATAAAAATGCAAAACATGAATTTATTTAGAAATAAATTGAAGATTCTTTCTATGTACAATATATGTTGGTGTACCTTGCATAACTGAACGAACCCTTGTTGCAAAATATAACTCTGTACATTTTTGTCATTATCTTAATCTGATGACTTGCACTGAATGGAATCAGCCAGCGATGCATAGTCCGGACAGCAGCTGCTGATAGCAAGCCTCAAGCACAATGATCATCAGTCATGGTGGAACGGTATTTGGACTTAATAATCTTCATGTGGGAAAAGACTGACTCACATAAATAAGTGAAGCCGAATAATGCAGTCAAGAAGGCAGCAAATATCCTCATGTTGTGGTACTTTTCCTCTGTGATTAAGAACTGCTTATGTACCCTGGACTTAAGTTCAATGTCAGCTTGTAGTGTCAAAATCTCATCCTCCACTCCAGAAGAGTTCAGGTGAAACAATGTTGCAATTTTAGATGCGACTGAATCAACCTCAGCATCTTTCTGGAAAGGGTAACGCATGAATGTAGCGACTGGCTCCAATAAAACAAAGTCTTGAAAACGTTTGTCAGACTCTGACAGAATTCTCAATCTGTGTTGCGCGCACACCTTCCCTTGTGTCTCTATCTCTGACCCCAGGTTCTGGAAGCTTGCCAAATCATGGTGCTGCAGCTTTGAGAGGAGATGTTGCATTTTTCGTTTGAAAGCATTAACTGAGCTGATCATATTCATCACGGTTTTGTCTTTTCCTTGTAGCTCTACATTAAGGTCATTCAACATGTTGGTCAGATTGGCTAAAAGTGCCAAGTCCAGCAGCCATTGTTTGTCATTTAGTTGGTTGTATTCTGCGTGTTTAGCTTCATGGAAAAACTCCTTAATATCCGGACAGAGCTCTCACAATCTTTGTAGGAATTTCCCTCGGGTAAACCATCTCACGTCAGTGTGGAGCAACAACTCAAGAGTGGTCAAAGTGCGCATTCTCCAGACGTTCACCTAATAGACATCTTTGCAGAGATCTAGTGCGAAAAGAACAGGTGATCTTTGTTGCTACATCCATTATCTCTTTCATGTTTAGCATTTTTACGCATAACGCTTGTTGGTGTATTATGCAGTGGTAATTGAAGAATTCTGGGAAAGCATCGTCCTCCCTGCATTTTGCAATGAATTCATTTGAGCGGCCAAGCATCGCGGGTGCTCAGTCTGTGGTGATGGACACCAATTTGCACACTTGGAGCTGGGTTTTGTCAAAGTTTTTAAAAGACTGAAATCTGTCCTGTCCTCGCGTGTGTTCTTTCATCGGCAATAGTTCCTCTTTTGCAGTCATATCTGTAAACACCATCCGAATAAAAATCCACAACTGGGCTGTGTCACTTACATCTGTAGACTCGTCCAATGAGAAACACTCGCGGTCTGCGAAATCCTTCCAAAGTTACTGGGTCACGTTCTCTCCTATGGCTTCACTGCGCCTTCTTGATAGCTGGAAAGCTTTGATTGAAGATAGTAATTCTGGTTTGTTTTTTAAAGTCTCGGAATGACGAATCAGCTGCTTCAAGGAATGCCTCTTTTACCATCTCTCCCTCTTGAAAGAACTTTTGTCTTAACGATGGAATGACTCACCCGGACCGATGCTTCGGTGGCTGCCTTCGCTTTTGAAGTTAGCTTTGAGAAAAATGACTGCTGTCCGGACAGGTGGGATTTTAAACCCTTCACCTTTCTCACCTCACTTTGTGGAGGGAAGTCAGTGTCGTAGTTTTTATGCACAGTTCTAACACAGTTTCCCTTTTTCGGACTAGCAATAATAGACTGGCAGATGAGGCAAACGCACCTGGAATATGACATTGTGGAAAAAAAAAGTCCTCCTCCCATTCCATATGGAAATGGTATGTTTTTGGCTTCCTACTTGGACAAGCGCTCATAATTATAACCATTCTTTAGTTGAGAGAAAAAATAAATTGGACGGTAACTCGGTAGCTTACTGGAGTTTTGCAGCACCTTGCGATGGTTGTACGCGCATGGGCGGTGACCAATATGTCAGAAAAGGTGAGATCTCAGACTGGCTGCCGTGTATGTCAATCAAGTAACAAATTTTGTAGTGAGGATGAATGATAAGCTGACATCCATTTTTTTTTTCCTAATTTCATGCGATCTACCCACACTTCCTTCGCAATCGACGTATTGGGCACCCATGCTCTGACCTCTTTGTTCTGGTCAGAACCCGAGCTGCAGCATTCTGAATGAGCTGCAGTTGTTTAATGCTCTTTTGGGGGAGTCCAGTCAGAAGACCATTAGAATAGTCCAATCTGCTTGAGATAAAAGCATGGATGAGCTTCTCTTTGACTGCTTGGCACATGCAGGGTTAGGGTTAAGGCTTCACTCTGGATATGTTCTTCAGATGGTAGATGTTTTAGTAATTGATTTTATATGACTGTTGAAAGTCAGGTCAGAATCTATTAGTACACCAAGGTTTCAGACTTGGTCTTTGGTTTTTAAAGAGAGTGACTCCAGTTATGCGGGACGGTGGACCGACTGGTTAGAGCGTCTGCCTCACAGTTCTGAGGACCGGGGTTCAAGCCCCAGCTCCGCCTGTGTGGAGTTTGCGTGTTCTCCCCGTGCCTGCGTGGGTTTTCTCTGGTTTCACTCCGGTTTCCTCCCACATCCCAAAAACATGCGTGGTAGGTTAATTGAAGTCTCTAAATTCCCCCCAAGTGTGAATGTGAGTGCGAATGGTTGTTTGTTTCCCTGTGCCCTGCGATTGGCTGTCAACCAGTTCAGAGTGTACCCCCGCCTCCTGCCCGATGATAGCTGGGATAGGCTCCAGCACGCCCGCGACCCTCGTGAGGAGAAGCGGCTCAGAAAATGGATGGATGGATGGATGGATGGACTCCAGTTATTCCGAACAGCAATCCTCTTTTCTTTATTGCCAAAAACAATTATCTCAGTTTTGTTGTGGTTTAATTGAAGAAAATGTTGGCTCATCCAGTTATCTGTTTTAGACACTGACACAACACCTCAATTGAACTGCAGTCATCTGGAGACACTGCTAGATATAACTGTGAGACGTCTGCAGAGCTGTGATAACATTAAATTTCTGAAGAATCTCACCCAAGGGTAGCATATACAGGGCGGGCAAACCAAAAATCTAAATACCCCTGAAATATTCAGAGCTACTGTATGCAGCATAACACTCGAACGGTATTTAAATTACCTTGTTGGGTTGTCATGTTTTAACCAACAAAAGAACACATTTACATTATTACAGTACTGAATTCTATAATGTTTTGTTGTATTATTTGATACATTACAGAATGATTAAATAACAACCAATGTTACATCTGCCACAAAATTAAGAATAAAAAAAATTCGGACTACTTTTTGCAACGCTGTAGAAAACCACAAATAGGTGAATTCGCCAACAATGATCCTCAAATAGGCGCACTATTACTGTATAAAAAAAGTAAATTGACCATAATATGTCCCCTTTAAAGACTAGCTAACATGTAACTTCAATGTTTTCCTCATCTTATAATTGTGTAATTTGTCATTTTTCCAGAGGCGGCTCCATGCATATTATGCTAAGCATCTGGACGCACCACAGGAGGAACAACTAATCCACCCAAAAAATAGCTGGATTGCGTTTGCTGGCTTCTTTCAAGGCTGCACCTACCTGCTGTCTCATTCTGCCTCCAAATTCATCACGCATCTGCAGGCTGACAGTGAGAGCTCTTATTGTCCAAATTTGGATTTGGCATGCACTGACGGGAATCTGTCAGGTGGTGTTGACTGGTGAAGAAGTAGAGCATGAGGAGTGGTTGCTGTTCCCATGGAATCAAAGGATATGAAACAGGTGAGTTGAATATCTGCCTGTGTTCTGATTTCCCTGAGTTGGGCTGTTGTTCACAGAACCAGAGAGGCCCCTGGAATTTGGTAATGGTTGACTCCCCGAAAGAATTGAGGCATGCAAAAGCAGCCACGCAGAGACCGTAGGTGGTACACATTGGATTCATGATTGAGAACATCATTTGTGTGGTTTTAAGTTTTCGAGCTCCTCACATGGGGCACAAGTTTTTTCTTATTGCAGCTCTTAGGTCTTTTTTTTTCAAAGAAAATTGCTTGTATTCTTTTTTTTTTTTTATTTTTTGCCATGCCATTTTCTACTAAAAAAGACAAAATAAATTGCAAAAACCCCAAAAAATAGTTGCTTGTGTGACAAAGGCAGAGTAGAGAACCATGTGGTGGAGATGTGAAAGGAAGTGTGTTGTGCGGCTTTTAGTGAAAACAGGCTCTTAGCGGACAGGAGGAGCTTCGAGAAAACTGGACCACTACAGCCAAGGTGATTAGAGAGAGACACGGGTACTTGGTGTGTCTTCTTGCAGGAAAGAGAATAAGAAGACTTGGTGGTGAATTATATATCGGGCCAATTATATATTACTCGTGCACTCACTGCAGTTGTCTCAACAGGCTGCACTATTTGCATATCTGTTGTTGACCAATACTGGCCACTCATGCTAGAGTAGCATCTGCTCCATTTGCACATTGATTGAGGAGTATCTGCAACATTTGCACAATCAACATTGTCCCAGACTATCGGACTACTCGTCACTTTAAACCGCATACACTCGCTTGAAGTCTCGGCGCCCTTTGCACAATGGTCATTGCACCGGACTATTGCGAGATTAGTCATTCGAACTGCTCTAGAGTGTGCTAGTGCTAGAGGACTCTGAATCTTTTTGCACAATTGTCAAAAAAAAAAATAATAGTTTGTACCGGCATTACCAGATAACTAGAAACTCTTCATTGCTCAGTGACTGTTTTTGTCAATGTCTTTGTCTCAAACATGTTCTCTATCAATTGACTGTCTGTTGTCGTACTAGAGCGGCTCCAACTACCGGAGACAAATTCCTTGTGTGTTTTTTGGACATACTTGGCAAATAAAGATGATTCTGATTCTGAAACATTGAAGTTCAAGGAATGAGGTGAAGTGGGAGGACACTGAGTAGTGCTGTCACCAGAGGTGGGTAGACTTGCCAGATACTCAAGTAAGTACTGTTACTTGAGAATAATAAGACTCAAGTAAAAGTAAAAAGTAGTCATCCAAATATTTACTTGAGTAAGAAAGTACTCAATGAAAAAACAGTAAATTGTGAGTAACTTCAGATTTTTTAATCATAGCATGAACATCAAAGAAAATTAGAAAAAAATAATAATACATGGGAGTCGACACACACCTACCACCTTTTCAATGTTTAACTGCCCAAAAACCAACAACACATACATTGGGCCCTCCAGAAACATTATTTGCTTTATTCACTTAAATGACTTAATGAAGAAGTCTGATTCGGATGCATCCCGGACGCCTCCCTGGTGAGCTGTTCCGGGCATGTCCCACCGGGAAGAGACCCCTGGGACGACCCAGGACACGCTGGAGAGACTACGTCCTTCGGCTGGCCCGGGAACACCTCGGGATCCCCCGGAAGAGCTGGATGAAGTGGCTGGGGGGAGGCAAGTCTTGGGCGTCCCTGCTAAAGCTACTGCCCCCGCGACCCGACCCTGATAAGCAGTAGAAAATAAATGGATGGATGGACTTCATGAAGAAGCTGTTTGCTGACCAGACTTAGTGATTGTGTGTGCGATCACTAAGCCCAGTTGTGGATTTTTATTATTGTGTGTGCAATCACTAATGTTGCCATATCTACTGCCAAAACAACAAAAGAAACATCCCTTCCGTCAGACCTCTCTGCCATAAAGCCCTGACTGGTGGAGGGCTGCAATGATGGTAGACTTTCTAGAACTTTCTCCCATCTCCTGACTGGATATCTGGAGCTCAGCCACAGTGATCTTTGGGTTCCTCTTTACCTCTCTCACCAAGGCTCTTCTCCCCCGATTGCTCAGTTTGGCCGGACGGCCAGCTCGAGGGAGGGTTCTGCTCGTCCCAAACGTCTTCCATTTAAGGATTATGGAGGCCACTGTGCTCTTAGAAACCTTAAGTGCAGCCGTTTTGTTTTTTGTAACCTTGGCCAGATGTGTGCCTTGCCACATTTCTGTCTCTGAGCTCTTCAGGCAGTTCCTTTCACCTCATGATTCTCATTTGCTCTGACATGCACTTGTGAGCTGTAAGGTCTGATATAGACAGGTGTGTGGCTTTCCTAATCAAGTCCAATCAGTATAATCAAACACCTGGACTTCAATGAAAGTGTAGAACCATCTTAAGAATGATAAAGAAACCTGTGTTTTAAAATCACCTATTAACTCAAGGTTCCATGCATGTTCGTTTTTGTGAAAGAACTACAATTATAACGACGTGTTAAAAGCCAACCAATTTATTCCTGACAGAGGAGTCTATAAATTTTTCAGAGCTCTGGGTCAGCAGCTACGCTAATCTTAGCCTCAGCCGAGATAGTGTCGACTGAACAACACTATCTGTTCCTGCCCCAGACTTACACAATGTTTCAAAGAGGAAGTATGGAATCGTCTTCGTCTGATTGGTCCAGGGTCCATTGACGTCATCGTTGCTATGCAGAATGATGGCCTTTTGCCGCTGTCGCTAGATGCCGTCTCCACATTCTTGCTTCTCATGTTTACAGCAACCCTTTCTAGTCATTGTTGTCTCCAATAGTTGTTCCCTGTGGCCTCCACATGCACCCTGCTGGGAGCTTTCCTGCATCACACCCTTATCTGATTTACATTTTATCCTCCTTGCAATTAAACACCCATGTTCACACCCAGACCAGTTACACAATAAAACCATCTGTCACATTAATGATCAGAAGAAATTGACTTCTTCTTCTTTTCCTTTCGGCTTGTCCCTTTAGGGGTCGCCACAGCGCGTCATCCTTTTCCATGTAACCCTATCTCCTGCGTCCTCCTCTCGAACACCAACTGGCCTCATGTCTTCCCTCACGACATCCATCAACCTTCTCTTTGGTCTTCCTCTAGCTCTATTGCCTGGCAGCTCCATCCTCATCATCCTTCAACCAATATACTCACTATTTCTCCTCTGGACATGTCCAAACCATCGAAGTCTGCTCTCTCTAACTTTGTCTCCAAAACATCGAACATCGGCTGTCCCTCTGATGAGCTCATTTCTAATTTTATCCAACCTCGTCACTCTGAGAGCAAACCTCAACATCTTAATTTCTGACACCTCCAGCTCTGCTTCCTGTTGTCTCTTCAGTGCCACTGTCTCGAATCCGTACATCATGGCTGGCCTCACCACTGTTTTATACACTTTGCCCTTCATCCTACATAACACACCTGACACCTTCCTCCACCCGTTCCAACCTGCTTGGACCCGTTTCTTCACTTCCTGACCACACCTACCATTGCTCTGGAGGGTTGACCCCAAGTATTTCAAGTCCTCCACCCTTGCCATCTCTTCTCCCTGTAGCCTCACTCTTCCCCCACCACCCCTCTCATTCATGCACATATATTCTGTCTTACTTCGGTTAATCTTCAGTCCTCTGCTTTCAAGTGCATGCCTCCATCTTTCTTACTGTTCCCCCACCTTCTCGCTACTTTCACTGCAAATCACAATGTCATCTGCAAACATCATGGTCCACGGGGATTCCAGTCTAACCTCATCTGTCAGCCTATCCATCACCACTGCAAATAGGAAGGGGCTCAGGGCTGATCCCTGATGCAGTCCCACCTCCACCTTAAATTCGTCTGTCACACGCACAGCACACCTCACAGCTGTTTTGCTGCCCTCATACATGTCCTGTATTAATCTAACATACTTCTCTGCCACTCCAGACTTCCGCATGCAGTATCACAGTTCCTCTCTGGGTACTCTGTCATAGGCTTTCTCTAGATCTACAAAGACACGATGTAGCTCCTTCTGACCTTCTCTGGACTTTTCCATCAACATCCTCAAGGCAAATAATGCATCTGTGGTACTCTTTCTATGCATGAAACCATACTGTTGCTCGTAAATACTCACTTCTGTCCTGAGTCTAGCCTCCACTACTCTTTCCCATAACTTCATTGTGTGGCTCATCAACTTTATTCCTCTGTAGTTCCCACAGCTCTGCACATCACCTTTGTTCTTAAAAATGGGCACCAGTACACTTTTCCTCCATTCCTCAGGCATCTTCTCACGCGCTAGAATTCTGTTGAACAAGCTAGTCAAAAACTCCACAGCCACCTCTCCGAGATGCTTCCATACCTCCACAGGAATGTCATCAGGACCAACTGCCTTTCCATTTTTCATCCTCTTTAGTGCCTTTCTAACTTCCCCCTGACTAATCATTGCTACTTCCTGGTCCACCACACTTGCCTCTTCTACACTATGACACAGTACCCATAGTGGAACTGTGGTACTGCATGCGGAGGTCTGGAGTGGCAGAGAAGTATGTTAGAATAGTACACGACATGTACGAGGGCAGCAGAACAGTGGTGAGTTATGCTGTAGGTGTGACAGAGGAGTTTAAGGTGGAGGTGGGACGGCATCAGCCCCTTCCTGTTTGCATGTCATGGATAGGCTGATAGATGAGGTTAGACTGGAGTCCCCATGGACCATGATGTTCGCAGATGACGTGATCTGCAGTGAAAGCAGGGAACAGGTGGAGGAACAGTTACAAAGGTGGAGGCATGCAGTGGAAAGGAGCGGAATGAAGATTTATATTCATATGTGCATGAATGAATGCAGAAAGGGAAAATGAAAAATGTGTTCTGGATCACATGCCACAAGTATGTTATCCTGTATTTTTGTGTCTCACTGATCTAAATCCTGTTGAACATCTGTGGAAGGAGCTGAAACATGACGTCTGGAGAAAGCACCCCTTCACATCTGAGACATCTGGTGTGGGGGGTGGTGGTACCCATGCCCCTCCCTTTGGGACTCGTCGGGGGGCTCTGGTTTGGCGTCCCCATGGCTGGGTCCACCGCAGGATGGGCTCGCTGGCTTGGCCCCCCCGTCCTCTGTGCCGACTTAGCAACTTCGTACATCGGCACTCTTACTGATGTTTAGACACTATAAAAAGCATCCCACCGCATCACTCATCAGTCGCACTGCCTTGCTTATTTCTTGTTCTATCGGTTAGTTGTTGCATGTCCTCACCTTATGTGCGCCCCTGCTTATCGTGACAGGCCTAGGTGAGTGTCCTCGGCCCATCATATTTAGTGTGGAAATAGCTGTGGATGGTAAGATGAAAATGAACTATTGACAACTTCCTTGTGAAGAATGTTAAGTTCAGGCCTTATCGTCCGAAAGTCATAACCAACGCCCTGATACGGAAC
The DNA here is from genome assembly GCF_024500275.1 of Phycodurus eques. Lineage (NCBI taxonomy): Eukaryota > Metazoa > Chordata > Actinopteri > Syngnathiformes > Syngnathidae > Phycodurus > Phycodurus eques. The sequence goes on from NC_084543.1 coordinate 18,978,957, forward strand.
ACTTTAAGCACAAACACTTTTCAATAAGTTGTCTTTTGGAATTGTCCTTCAAATAAAGAACATATGTTGACCAGATTATTAAATCATTTTACCAGTCAATATTGCCTAAAATGACGGGCTTCTTTTTTATTTTTATTATTATTTTTTTTTTAGAGAGAGTACCTTTAAAACTCCAGGTACCTTTAAAATGTTGAACGCAATGCAGTCGAAAATTTGCCTGCACTTAACGTTTTTGCTGGTGCACTCAAGATAAAAAATTGTGTGCAACAGTGCAGCCGGTGCAAAAGTTAGTTAGGAGTCCTGCTTAACCATACGAGAGAATATGCCCCTGAGAGTGGTGTGGATTTGAAAAAAGCCATTCTCAGATGTAGAAATGATAAAAGAATCCATCAGTAAAGGGATTGTACAATGTTTGAAGGCAAAGAAAAAGAAGAAATGAGATCTAAAATGAAGCAAATCCCCTTCTCATATTCCAGAGCAACCAGAGGTTCTAAGGTACTGGCTGGTGATGTAGTTCAGCAACTTTGTGACGAAATAAAAAAAATGTAAACTGCATTTTCCAAGGGTAGATGAGTCCATTGACACCACTGAAATAATAATAATGCTTGTGCAGCATTACGATGCGGCAAAAGGAGTTTGTTGTACACGTCAAAATGGAAATGACATTTTTAAAGTATTTGTCGTTTTGAATATTACAGTATTATCACGTGGCTTGACCAACCTCAATAAATTGACCTACTCATTTGAAAAAAAATATTTGTGTAGCTGCATTAGGAGAGAAGTAAACAAAACTTCACTGTTCACCTCACCCTGTTCATCGTGCGTGTGTGGTGTGTTTAAGAACCGTCAATAAAATAGGACACCTAAATTGCAGACAGAAAATATACCATCAGTGAGTTAAACACAATGACAATAAGCATGTAAACTGTGGGCTTTTGAACAAAAAAACTTAAGTTATGGTGGAACACACAAGATGGCGGGCCGGATGTTGGCCGAGGGTTTTGAGGATGGCATATGGGTTTTGTTTTTGTAAAATTATGTGCCATGTTTTAGGAGGAAGATCCCGTTGCTTTGGGCTTGTTGACTCACCAGGCTCTGGGGAAGCTTAGGGATCAGCTTAGCAGCCTACTGGACCAGCACCAGAAGATAACATACCGACGGGCCTCTACACAGGTACATATCCATATTTATTTCATTACGCTTCCTATTTGTACATTGAGCAATTGAGTAATCCAAACTGTTGCTATCATAAAACGTGATGTCCAGTGCGATGTGGTTGGTAACATTTACTGCGATGAAAAAGCGCTGATCCTGAACGCCCAAGCCAGCAGTCAACTCGCGTCAAAAAAGCGGTGATCCCAGCGGCCATTTAGCGCCCAAGCCAGTGTCGAGGTCGTGCTGAACCGGCTAACCTAAGGCGAATTGCACTGGCTGATCTTCTCAAATCAACAAATAACTCAGAACACGAAAAATGGCTCAAGGATTTGGAGAGTACATGGAGGAGTTGGAAGAAGTCACTCAACTTCATGTCAAACGAGTTGAGTATGTTGGTTCAAAAAGAAGAGTTGAAGGCTTTAGTTGATGAAGTGAGACAATTGAAAGAAATAATCAAGAAAAAGGACAAGAAAATAGAATCACAGCAAAGGAAAGTGAATGATTTGGAACAACATACGAGAATGGAAGCTGTGGTGATAACTGGACTATAAAGGGAGGGAGAAGACGCACCACCAGGTGCACTGCACTCATTGGAACAAAACGCCATTAACTTCTTTAACAGTAAGAAGATTCCAGTAGATGGCAAATATCTCGCAGCCTTCCACACTATCCCACAGAAACCAAACACCATACCAAAGATTTTGTAAACCAAAAACACAACATTTTATTGTTAAAGTTAACAAAGAGAATAAGCGGTTCAGGAGTGCACGTTATTGAACACCACATAAGAAAATGCTGAGACAACATGGCAAGTGAGAGTATTAAAGAAGCAAAAGCGAATTCAAGATACCTGGACAAGGAATTGGAATGCTTATGATCAAACTAAATGGAACCCAAGAGCAAGCCAAAGTAATAACTGTAAAAGAAATCACTGACTTGGAGCAATATACTGTAAATAAGATGCCGCCAGCTTGTCTTGGAACAAATGAGTGCTGAAAAAAAATCTGCTTGCCACAAAAAGAAACAAAACAAAATGGAAAAACGTACACACTTTGACTTTTGAATATTGGGATTACAGGCATCATGACTTCAAAAAGCACATTGATCCCTGATGGTTATTTAAGTGAGAATCTGAACATGGATTGTGGCTACTGCAATGGGGGCAACATAAAGGCATCAACAAGATATGTTTCGCGCATCCACTTCAAAAGCAGGAGCCTCTGTAAAACGTCTGTCCACAACAGATAATTAGTTAGAATTTAACTGTTGTGGAAATCTTGGAGACATGGCAGTGTGATGACAATGATCTGGAAGATTATGAATTATTGAAACAAAACACAGCAAACAAAAGGGGTCAAGGTGTGTCATGTTTGTGAATAACACCCCAACCTATTTGTAAGACTATTTGTAAGGCTCTTGAGGAACTGTGGGAATGTGTGACTATTGAAATACAAAATGAGGGCGGAAAGAAACTTCTTAAGTTGTATCTACAGATCAGTATCATCTCTGAACCACTACAACAAGAGTTGTAATTCAAACAAAGTTAGGTTTAGTGGTATGGGGGGATTTTAATGTTGATGTGTTCAAAACAGGTGATCCCATTAAAACACCAGATTTTGTTAATATGTTTGAATTTATCCATCCATCCATTTTCCATACCACTTATCTTCACTAGGGTCACGGGTGAGCTGGAGCCTGTCCCAGCTGACTCTGGGCAAAAGGCATGGTACACCCTGAACTGGTCGCCAGCCAATCGCGGGGCACTTATAAACAAAAAACCATTTGCACCTATGGGCAATTTAGAGTTGTCTATTTCCCTACTATCCATGTTTTTGGGATGTGGGAGGAAGCTGGAGTACCCGGAGAAAACCCACGCAGGCACGGGGAGAACATGCAAACTCCACGCAGGCGGGGCCGGGGATTGAACCCCGGTCCTCAGAACTGTGAGGCAGACGCTCTAACCAGTCGGTCCACCGTACCGCCTTAATAGAGCATATTTTTGTTAATTTAACTGATATAAATTTCACAGTGGAATACTATTGACTGACATAAGTGTCAGTAAACTGTATATACAGTAACTGTATTTGAATTGAAGGTAAAGAGATATACAGTGGATACTTAAGATAGAAACTGATGAGAACACCTAAAAGGATTCAGGCTTGAAATGATGATCTTATAAGTCACGATTGGAATGAGGCTCTTATTGATGATACCAATGATTCGTACAATGCATTTCTAGATACTTTTTTTTACATTTATTTTTTATGATTACCACTGTCCAGTCAGAAAAAGAAAAAGGATAGAAATAAGTTATGAATGGATTTAAAATAACGAGATTGGATTTAAGATAACGAGACCATTGTTCCGCTTTGCATTGTCCCGCGTCCACCCTCTTTAATCCCTGTAACGAATGTTTCAATAATATGTGTTTGGTGAGAACACTAATATATGCAATGTGGCATTTGAGTGGTGTGGAGTTAAACATTTCATCTGGTTCACTTGACAACAGATTCAACATCAGACATTCAAGTTTGCAGAAATACAGTCACTAGTGGCGTTCATGTAAAGTTCTTAAAATATTAGGTCCCAGTCAAGTCCAGTGCAGGGTGTGGTTAGTGAACCCGCATTTGCAGTATCTCCCCGGCACCTCTGGATGTTGCGAGTACCCCGTCCATTGTCCTGGCTTGACTGGCCAGGTGTCGCACCGGCGCAGCAGGGAGGAGATTCCTTTGTTGGTGAGATACTCCGGGCTGGCTGGTGGTAGAAGTTAATTAATTTAGCGTTCTGGCGCAAAACTAGGTGTCTTTTGTCTCCCCTTTGATGCTCCTGGTGATGGTAATTCACTGAGTGTCGGCGTACAAAGGCAGATGTCTGGTCTTACGTTGATGCTCCTGGCTTGTAATTCACTTAGCATCTGTATGCGAAGTTGAATCTGGACGCTCCGTGGTCATCTACCTCAGTGGGGAGCGCGGTGGTCGCCCGAGACTGGGGTGCTTTTAAATGGCATGTCCGCTACAGTATATACAGTGGGGCAAAAAAAGTATTTAGTCAGCCACCAATTGTGCAAGTTCTCCCACTTAAAAATGTGAGCGAGGACTGTAATTTCCATCAATGTATACCTCACCTATGAGAGACAAGATGAGAAAAAAAATCCAGAAAGTCACATTGTCTGATTTTTAAAATAATTTATTTGCAAATAATGGTGGAAAATAAGTACAAACAAGCAAAATGTCTGGCTCTCACAGACCTGTAACTTCTTTAAGAGGCTCCTCTGTCCTCCACTCGTTACCTGTATTAATGGCACCTGTTTGAACTCATCAGTATAAAAGACACCTGTCCAAAACCTCAAACAGTCACACTCCAAACTCCACTATGGCCAAGACCAAAGAGCTGTAAAAGCACACCAGAAACAAAATTGTATACCTGCACCAGACTGGGAAGACTGAATCTGCAATAGGTAAGCAGCTTTGTGTGAAGAAATCAACTGTGGGAGCAATTATTAGAAAATAGAAGAGATACAAGACTACTGACCAACATTGTCCCAGATGATCGCACTACTCGTCACTTTAAACCGCATACACTCCTTGAAGTCTCACCGCCCTTTGCACAATGGTCATTGCACCGGACTATTGCAATATTAGTCGTTCGAACTGCTCTAAGTGCTAGAGGACTCTGCATCTTTTTGCACAATTGTTTTTTTGTCAATGTCTTGATGTCCCCAAAGTGTTCTGTAAATTGACTGTCTGTTGTACTAGAGCGGCTCCAACTACCGGAGACAAATTCCTTGTGTGCTTTGGACATACTTGGCAAATAAAGATGATTCTGATTCTGATAATCTCGCTCAATCTGGGTTTGCACGCAATATCTCACCCCGTGGGGTCAAAATGATCACAAGAACGGTGAGTAAAAATCCCAGAACCACACGTGGGGACCTCGAGAATGACCTGCAGAGGGACCAAAGTAACAAAGGCTACGATCAGTAACACACCACGCCGCCAGGGACTCAAATCCTGCAGTGCAAGACGTGTCCCCCTGCTTAAGCCAGTACATGTCCAGGCCCATCTGAAGTTTGCTAGAGAGCATTTGGATGATCCAGAAGAAGATTGGGAGAATTTCGTATGGTCAGATCAACCAAAATAGAATTTATTGGTAAAAACTCAACTTGTCGTGTTTGGAGGAGTGCCTAGTTGCATCCAAAGAACACCATACCTACTGTGAAGCAAGGGGGTGGAAACATCATGCTTTAGGGTTGTTTTTCTGCAAAGGGACTAGGATGACTGATCTGTGTAAAGGAACGAATGAATGGGTTTCAGTGTCATTCCCAAGGACAGGGTTAGGGTTATCCGGAGAGTCGGAGCCGGGATTCGAAAGAAAGGGACCCTTCGGTCACTGGACGACCCGCTCTACCTACTGAGCCACAGTAGAAAATCTTGAAGAGTTCATGAGCTTCTTTTCTGAGACCTTGAGCCATTCGAGCACCTTTATTTTTGTTCTTTGAAACCAATTGAGAGTTTCCTTGGCAGTATGTTTTGGATCATTATCCTGATGAAATGTCCACCCTCGTTTCACTTTCATCATCCTTGTAGAGGGCAGCAGATTTTTGTCAATGTCCCGGTACATTTGCCCATTCATCCTTCCTTCAATAATGTGAAGTTTACCAATACCATTTACTGAAAAGCAGCGCCACACCATCATGTTCCCAACTCTGACCTTCACTGTTGTGCAGTGCCATTTCTCCTCCAAACGTGGTGTGCATTGTGGCATCCAAACAGTTAAATTTTGCTCATCAGACAAGACCATATTCTCTCAGTATTTAACTGGCTTGTCCAAACGGTGTTCAGCACACTTTAAATGAGCTTTGACATGCTTGTTTTTTCCAGCAATGGGGTCTTGCGTGGTGAGCGTGCATACAGGTCATGGCGGCGGTGTGCATTACTCACTGTTTTCCTTGTGACAACAGTACCTGCTGATTCCAGGTCTTTTTGAAGCTCTCCACAGGTGGTCCTTGGCTCTTGGACAACTCTTCTGATTATTCTTTGCATTCCTCTGTCAGCAATCTTGTGAGGAGTACCTGATCGAGGCAAATTTATGGTGGTATGATTGGCTTTCCACTTACGTATTATGGCCCCAACCATGCTCACTGGAACATTCAGAATCTTAGATATGCTGTAACCGATGCCATCGTTATGTTTTGCAACAATTACTTTGCGATGGTCTTGAGACAGCTGTTTTCTCTTAGCCATTATAAGATGTCTTGACTCACAGCTTGGCAATGAGACCTTTTTGTAGGCCATCAATTAGGACTGCACATGCTGATATTCATTTGCAATGACAAGGGGCTGGATTGATGTTTGATTGTTGTTATTATAAAAACTATCAATTATTATTGATAGTTTTTAGGTGTTGTCTTAGCTTTCCATGTCTTTTTGCACCTCCAGCTTCATGTGTACAGTACTTTCCCCCTTTGTCATTTCACATTAAACACAGTTTAATTTCTGATCTCATTTGTTCTGCTTTCTTTGTATGTATGGATTACTTGTTGTTCCCAACATCTGGTGAAAAGTTCATGTTAATAGCACCTTTGGAAATATATTTCATGATATACTAATTTCAGCCGCTGTATACAGTATGTACTATAATCGGGTAGTTCTGGTTCCCCCTAATGCTAGAATACAGCATTACAACAAAGCCTTTGTCTCTTCAATATTACCTTGGCAACATTTTTGTCTGGTCTTCTCCTCCTCCTTCCAACCCCGTATTCTTTCGCCTTTATATGGGCGTGCCTGTTTGTGGGTAAAATACATCATTTCCTCTACGTCATTTTAGAGCGCCATCACGTGATGTATAGGATAGTCACTAAATGTAAAAAAATATTGAAACATTTTGCATGATGAGTCAGAAGCTGATGAATTTAATCAGAATTTTGTCATCTACTCGTCGCGGCTTGGGTGAAAATTACTATTTCTTTTTTTTACAAAAAAATGTTGTAATGTCGCTTTAAGGGAGCATTAAAACGTGCACTCGTGAAAGGGCGACCACATGAAATTTCTACTCCTGCACCCTGAAAAAAAATATCATGTATGCTACCATTTTGGTTGCAGTCTCGAGCTCTGCTGATTCCACATAAGGCATGCAAATTAAGTTTTATATGGGGAAAAAAAATATATCGTATTTTTACTGTTGTATTGTTTTTGTTCTTGTTTTTGAAGATGTACATTGTTTTATCGTGCCTCCCTGGAAAATAACAAAATTTTCACCGTCGTTATTCAGTAGGTATTCATTAAAAATCACAAATTAGTCTTCCATTCATGCCCAAGATGTAAACCTCTGACCATAACTATGTTACCTTAAATCATCTTATGTTTTCACAGGAACAGTGGGTGAATAGTTTTCTTTACCATGGTAACCGCCACTCCTGTCTCCACTGGTCGGGAGCTGCTCTCACTGTGCTGGTGGCATTTGGACTCTTGTGTTGCTATGGCAGTCAACCAGAGGGCAGGTAGGGCCCTTGTATTTGAATGGTTGTATGCCTGATCTGATTGATTTAAAGGTGCGGGCCCTCACATCCCTACGCCCAGAACAGCCCACAAAGGTTTGGTCATCCATTTGTCTTCTGCAGTAGTTCAAAAAAGTAAGCACAGACATTGTATAAATTAGACACAAATGAGGACACCTCGGACTGAACATTGCCAAATAAGCCCAAGTGTCAGTATTCATGTACTGTATACGCATGTTCTAATTTGGTTGCAATTGGACAAAATCTCTTCGACAAGCAGCCATATTGACATGGCTTCTTGAGACCTTTTGTGCATCCTTTCTTGGTAAACACCCCATATCTGCTGATCTGTGCAAAATGCTGTAATGTGGGCTCTGTCCAGTAACGGGTCGCATGGCAGCTCAAAAATAAAAACCTTTGTGCGGTAGCTGTGCTGTGTACAATGTAACTTCAGGAAGGGCTAAAGTAGGGGTGTCAAACTGATTTTTGTCACGGGCCACATTGTATTACGGTTTTCCTCAGAGGGCTGTTGTGGCTCTGAAACAATATAAACGTTTCATCGCCTCATCATATTACATATCGCAACAAATTGATGGATAATAGTTTTGAAATCTGAAGTCAAGGATAACAGCTCGCATGAAGTGGCGTCTTCATGGAAATGAATAGCATTATTTTGGGCTTTTTCAAATTTCCCGCTTCCTGTCCGAAACGTGTTTGCATCGCCAAACCCTGTTGTAAGAGTCAAAAAGAATATTGTATAGTGGTTTAGCACTGTCATTGAAAAGGATTGGGATTCGGTTTCGGCTGTTTAGCGGAAATACGCACGGTCTACGCGCGGTGACGTTTCATCTCAGATATTGATATGAAACTGATGGTCGACAACAAAATAGCTGATAATCTTCCCCATCACCATTGCAGCTTCAATTTCATCTTGGGTTTACTTCTGCTTTATGCTACATCGTTTTTCAGATGCTTTGATTTTTTTATTTAGAGTCAATAAATCATCCACAACACGTATCATGAAACCCCATTGTCTGTATATCATCACCACAGGCCTCAAGGAGTCCATTGCAGCGGGGTTTCTCTGCCAGCGATTGTTCAGTCCCGTCCAAAGTTTATCTCCGAGCGTATAGCAGAAAAAGCATTTACCATTTCCCCATCACCACATCCTTGATGAAGTACACATGGCTCATTTTCGGCTCTAAATTTTTTTCAAATGCAGTGCCAACAGGAGAAATATCCACTTGGCTACCGGCTCACCGCAGGCTTCCATGTTTGATGTGTACCTAATTTACATAATCAACCTGATGTTGTGATTGGACGGTGTACCATGACCACCTCTGCGCAGTCACAACAGCTGGACAATCGCAATCTTTATTGTCAAAGTACAGAAAAACTGTACGCTTGGAGAACCTTTGGCGGTGGAGTACAATAATTGTGTACACACAGGAATAGCGCTTTCACGACAGCTGCAGCTGTAACTAAGTGCTGTACACGAAACAAAATAATAACGCAATCTTAAATCACCAGGAGGTGCAGAATTTTATTCCCTCTTGTTGAACATGTTGTTTGAAGCTGTCATAGATAAGAAAGGAACAAGATTGCAATCTCCACTGACCAGAAAAAGGTGCCGGGATGTTATTGTAGCTGTCACGATCACAGCTCAAGAAGGAGGCACGGGTCCCGGCCAGCGAGTGTTAATCCCATTGAAAGGTGAAAGCCATCTGCCTACTACCTTCGGCCACATAACTTGTTGGTAACAGTGTAAGTGAGGCTTCCAGGTCTAACCTTTCCCTGTGATTCCGCTTCTGCGGAGGGATCATAAAACTTACTTCAGGAATATTCTAAATGTATACCGTGATGCCTGTGTTATTGTGTTTTTACAGGTTGCCTTCCAAATGAGTTTCTTCTGAATGTACCACTGTGTTTATCCACCTGTAAAAACTGTTTGTGCCGAGAACATGAGTTTTGCGCCTACGCAAGAGTTTGAGCAATTGTTATTAATGTGTTGTTATGTTTCTTTCCTAAGCGTGGGAGAGTACAAAGTTGGGAGTATTTTAGATTAATATGTTTTTTAAACACATTTTGATGGGCCAAATTGAAGACTAAATTAAAGTCGATGGGTGTCTTCTTCTTTGATCTGTTTTCCCAGCCTTGATCATGTTCGCGGGGCCCCCAACGAAGCCACTCCCGGCACCCTTACCAGTTACGTCTGGGGTTGAGAGCAAAAGCGGGGCATGCGACAAGTTCAAACGGCAGAAAAAGTTATGAGCACACATCCCACGTGACAAAAAGTTTCTTTTTGCATCTTTTTTTTTTTTTTTGTCCTGTTCGGCTGTTAGGTCAAGCAGAATGGAGGATCTCGATCCCTTTTATGCCGGAACAGTTTTACTGTGTCACAGTTGAGTTTTTAAGCTGCCGCTGTGGTTTCATAGTATTATAATTGATGTTCATTGAGAATCAGAATCGATCAGTCGAACTGAACAAAGTTTCTAGAGGGGAGAGAGAGAAACGAAGACAAAAGACAAAGCGCTAATTGTAAACAGGATGTGAGAAGTAAATCATTAAATATCTACAACACTGACACATTAGATATGAGTGTTGCATGGGGCTGTAGTGCTACACTCTGTGAGGGAATGACAGGACAAGATAGAACAGGACAAGGACAGGAGAAGCATGCAGGACAAGGGTCGTGAACCCGGCTGTACAACTGAAATGTGCTGGGATTGACTATGTAAATTATGAGTCTATAGGACGAGAGTGTGAGTGAGGGGATACCCAAGCAATTCGCATATTCATGAGTGATTTGTCGCAGTGAGTGAGTGACCCCAGCGAAAGAGTCCCAGGGGTGTGTGCCTGCGGACACATTCAAGTGAATTGACACCATTTCGCAGGCACAAAGACTTACAGAAGTGTCCTGTAATTGCTGTGCCTGCACCGCGGAGGCTGAGGACCCCACCCAATCAATCGAGGGGCGTGATCGGGCCCAGGGGTCCACCCGAGAGCAGCCTGGTGGACGGAACACGACCCACACTGAGGAACCCAGGGCAGTCCGCCGACCCCACCTTGACAGCTGGCCACCCGTTGGAGGCCGCCGGGCCACCCACCCAGCCAACCTTAGACCCCCCCCCCCACCCCCAGGGAGAGCCAAAACCCCCCACCCCAACCCGTAGGGCCCCACTATGCAGCCTGTCCCCACCCAGCCCGACGGCGGGAGGGTGTCCCTTGTTTGTTGGAAAGGAGTGCGTATAGGGGCACCCGACAAGGGAACGATTGCCTCAGGAGCACCACCATGAAGCTAAGTGAGAACCCACCTCCCCCCTGTTACTATGACTGCCAGGTCCCCGACTGGCAGTCATTGGCCCTACCCTGTGTATCAATGCCCCCCCCCCCCCTAGTGGTGTGGTGCATTCTAATCTGGAGAGGCAGTGAGCGTTACGGCTGCCAGGCACTGCTCCCTCACACCCAAATCCCCCCCACCCAAGACCCCCATTCCCCATGGGTGTATGTGGTGCATGAAAACATGAGGATGAGTGTGTGTGATGCATTTAAAATCCAGGGGGGCAGGCATGGCGGAGGGGCAGGGTGCCCGGACACCCACACCCTCCCCCTCCCGACCCCATACCAGTCCTCCAGGAACCCTTGGATATGTATTTGCCCAGATGTGACTAGTGATAAAAATATATACAGTGAGTGGTGTGAGTGCTAAGTGAGTGATTAAGAGGCATGGCTCCTGCAGGTTGGGCCCATCAGGCAGGACAACCACCGATGAAGTGGGACGCCCCGCCCAGCCCCGCAGCACTGACCCCCCCCATTCCCGCCAGCACCCACTACCTGCCCCCGAGTGTGGGAGGTGGACCCCACCCCCAAATCAGGCAGGGACAGAAACTTCACAGCAGGCCCCACAGCCCGCAGGGGACCACCCGGCCTCCCCACAATAAGAGGAAGAGGTGACCGCAGCGCGACGTAAGGAACGGGGAGAAGAGGAGGAAGGATGCCCGAGGAGCGACAGGCTCGACCCAGGCGGGCGCCAGCTGGCACCGCCCCAGCACCCCTGGAACATGGGCGAGTCACCATCACACCATCATTGCTCCCCGGGAGGTCACCCCAGTCGTCGTCCCCCCGAGATCGTGAAGGATTGAAGAAAGTCCTGCCCCCACAGACGCCAGAACCGCAAGCACACTGACAAGAGAAGATCCCCACTCCATGCATTTGTCCTCTTACCACGCAAACCGATCTAAAATGTGTGGGGAAAAAAAAATAATAATAATAATAATAAAGCAACAACAACAACCTCGACGACAATGAATACAAAATTCTAAAGTTTACTTTCACACTTATGTAAATAGTCTTGCTATTTTCAAATGGCACCCTACTCAGGCAAAGGAATCAAGAGTCTAGATTTAGCATGTTGAGGAAAGGTTAGCTGGTCACGTCTACGTATATATGTAATTGATTTGTTCGTTCTGCTAATGTTTTTTCTAACGCAATATATTCCTTGATGAGATTTAGCCACTGATTGATGTTAATAGCTTGTTTGTTTTTCCAGTTTAATAGAATTGTTTTCTTAGTGGCAGCTAACGCGACGAGTAATGATTGTGTATTTATTAGGGAGGCCAATTATGCGTATGCTTATGCACAATCTTGGGGAAAGTCCAACCATCCATCCATTTCCTACCGCTTATCCGAGGTCGGGTCGCGGGGGCAGTAGCTTTAGCAGGGACGCCCAGACTTCCCTCTCCCCAGCGACTTCATCCAGCTCTTCCGGGGGAATCTGGAGGCGTTCCCAGGCCAGCCGAAGGATGTAGTCTCTCCAGCGTGTCCTGGGTCGTCCCCGGGAGTAGGGGAGGTGTCCGGGAGGCGTCCGGGAGGCATCCACCAGGGAGGTGTCCGGGAGGCAGCCGAATCAGATACCCCAGCCACCTCATCTGGCTCCTCTCGATGTGGAGGAGCAGCGGCTCTACTCTGAGATCCTCCCGGATGACCGAGCTTCTCACCCTATCGCTAAGGGAGAGCCCGGACACCCTGCGGAGGAAACTCATTTCGGCCGCTTGTATCCGGTATCTTGTTCTTTCGGTCACGACCCACAGCTCGTGACCATAGGTGAGGGTAGAAATGTAGATCGACTGGTAAATCGAGAGCTTTGCCTTCCAGCTTAGCTCCTTCTTTACCACAACGGATCACTGCAGACGCTGCACCGATCCGCCTGTCGATCTCCTGTTCCATTCTTCCCTCACTCGTGAACAAGACCCCAAGATACTTGGACTCCTCCACTTGGGGCATTATCTCATCCCCGATCTGGAGAGGGCACGCCATCCTTTTCCGACTGAGGACCATGGTCTCAGATTTGGAGGTGCTGATTCTCATCCCAGCTGCTTCACACTCAGCTGCGAACTGCTCCAGTGAGAGTTGGAGGTCAAGGCTTGATGAAGCCAACAGAACCACATCATCTGAAAAAAGCAGATGCAATACTGAGGCCACCAAACCGGACCCCCTCTACGCCTCTGCTGCGCCTAGAAATTCTGTCCATAAAAGTTATGAACAGAATCAGTGACAGAGGCCAGTCTTGGGGGAGTCCAACCTCACCAGAAACGAGTCCGACTTACTCCCGGATATGTGGACGAAACTCTGACTCCGGTCGTACAGGGACCGAACAGCCCGTATCAGGGGGTTTGGTACTCCATACTCCCGAAGCACCCCCCACACGAGGGGGGTCCACAAAACACATGTAGACTGGTTGGGCGAACTCCCTTGCACCCTCGAGGACCTTGCCAAGAGTGTAGCGCTGGTCCACTGTTCCACGGTCGGGACGAAAACCACACTGCTCCTCCTGAATCTGAGCTTCAACTTCCCGACAGACCTTACCAGGGAGGCTGAGGAGTGTGATCCCCCTGTAGTTGGAACACACCCTCCGGTCTTCCTTCTTAAAAAGGGGGACCACCACCCTCGTCTGCCAATCCAGAGGCACTGTCCCCGATGTCCACGCGATGTTGCAGAAGCGTGTTAACCAGGACAGCCATGCCACATCCAGAGCCTTGAGGAACTCCGGGTGAATCTCATCCACCTCCGAGGCCCTGCCACCGAGGAGCTTTTTAACCACCTCGGTGACCTCAACCCCAGAGATAGGAGAGCCCGCCTCAGAGAACCCAGACACTGCTCCCTCATGGAAAGGCGTTTCGGTGGAATTGAGGGGCTCTTCGAAGTATTCTCCCCACCGGCTCTCAACGTCCCGAGTCGAGATCAGCAGCGCCCATCCCCACTATACACAGTGTTGATGGTGCACTGCTTCCCCCTCCTGAGACGCCAGATGGTGGACCAGAATTTCCTCAAAGCCGTCTGGAAGTCCTTCTCCAATGGCCTCACCGAACGCCTCTCATGCCCGAGTTTTTTCTTCAGTGACCACCAAAGCTGCATTTCGCTTGGCCAGCCGGTACCCATCAGCTGCTTCAGGAGTCCCACCAGCCAAAAAGGCCGATAGGACTCCTGCTTCAGCTTGACGGCATCCCTCACCGTTGGTGTCCACCAACGGGTTCGGGGATGGCCGCCACGACAGGCACCAACCACCTAACGGCCACAGCTCCGGTCGGCCGCCTCAGCAATGGAGGCGCGGAACATGGTCCACTCGGACTCGATGTCCCCTGCCTCCCCCGGAACATGAGCAAAGTTCTGTCAGAGGTGGGTTGAAACAGACGTTCCCAGCAGATCCTCACAATACGTTTGGGCCTGCCACGTCGGACTGGCATCTTCCCCCACCATCGGAGCCAACTCACCACCAGGTGGTGATCAGTTGACAGCTCCGCCCCTCTCTTCACCCGAGTGTCCAAGACATGCGGCCGCAAGTCCGATGACACGACCACAAAGTCGATCATTGAACTGCGACCTAGGGTGTCCTGGTGCCGAAGTGCACGTGTGGACACCCACATGGTGTTCGTTATGGACAAGCCGTGATGAGCACAGAAGTCCAATAACAGAACACCGTCATTGCCCACGTGAGCATTGAAGTCCCCCGGCAGAACGATGGAGTCCCCAGCGGGAGCGCTCTCCAGCACCCCCTCCAAGGACTCCAAAAAGGGGGTGTACTCTGAACTGCTGTTTGGTGCATAGGCACAAACAACAGTCAGGACCCGTCCCCCCACCCGAAGGTGGAGGGAGGCTACCCTCTTGTCCACCGGGGTGAACCCCAACGTACAGGCGCCGAGCCGGGGAGCAATAAGTATACCCACACCTGCTCGGCGCCTCTCACTGTGGGCAACTCCAGAGTGGAACAAAGCCCTCTCGAGAGGCCTGGTACCAGAGTCCAAGCTGTGCGTGGAGGCGAGTCAGACTATTTCTAGTCGGAACTTCTCGAGCTCACACACCAGCTCGGGCTCCTTCCCTTGCCAGAAATGTGACATTCCACATCCCTCGAGCTAGCTTCTGTAACTGGGTATCGGATCGGCAAGGTCCCCGCCTTCGGCCACCGCCCAGCTCACACTGCACCCGACCCCTATGGCCCCTCCCACAGGTGGTGAGCCCATGGGAAGGGGGACCCACGTTACCCTTTTGGGCTGTGTACGGCCGGGCCCCATGGGTGCAGGCCCGGCCACCAGGAGCTCTCCTTCGAGCCCCACCTCCAAGCCTGGCTCAAGAGGGGGGCCCTTGTTACCTGCGTCTGGGCAAGGGAAACCTGAGTCCATTTTTTTTTTGTCTTCGTCATAAGGGGTCTTTGAGCCGTGCTTTGTCTGGTCCCTCACCTCGGACCTGTTTGCCATGGTTGACCCTACCAGGGGCCTGAAGCCCCAGACATCTTAGCTCCTAGGATCATTGGGACACACAAATCCATCCACCACGATAAGGAGGGGCTTGGGGAAAGTGGAATCCTGAAATTCAAACTGTAAGAGATATTTTGTGTAACCGAAGACCAAAAGCATGAAAATAGGTGTCTGGGGTATTTTTGGTGCATTGCGTGCATATATTAGATGGAGAGAAGCCCATTTTATGCATAGTTTACTGAGTGAAGTGTGTTCTATGTAGCACTTTATATTGTATAAGCTGCAGATTTGTGTTTTTTGTCATTCTAAACGTACTGTTACAAATCTGTACCCAGTAGCTACGGTCAGTGGACATGGAAAGGTCTTCGTCCCATTTGGTGATTGGTAAATGCATTTATTTAGTACATGAAATTTACTCATAATCTTTTGAAAGATTTATTTTCGTTTGCAGGAAAAGCTTCACTATTTGCTTGACAAAATCCGGCAGTTCGAAGGTGCTCTTGAGTGTTGGTATTCTTTTTTTTTTTTATTGCTGCTGTTAATTTATTGTATTGACGAAGGTTTCTGGCTGTTATTTAGAATTCTTGGAACAGTTCATCACGTGTCCTAAAAACGTTATTGTTAAATAGTTGTTGTAGGTGGTCAATTCCATGTTGTTCCTATGTACTAAAATGAAGGGATATATTTTTAATTTCGAAATCCGGATTATGACAGATTGGGGCGCGCATACTGGGAGCAAATTGAGATCCTGTAGATTCTAAACCTTGCCATCAAGCCGCTAAGGTGGATGCGATTATTGGGTTCTTGAAGCATTTATGGCCTTTAAAACTTGTGGAAATAAATACAAATAAATAAATAAAAGTTTCGGAAGTTTGATGATGATGCAATCTATTTGTTCCAATTCTATCCATCCATTTTCTGAGCCGCTTTTCCTCACTAGGGTCGTAGGAGTGCTCAAGGCTATCCCAGCTATCATCGGGCAGGAGGCGGGGTACACCCTGAACTGGTTGCCAGCCAATCGCAGGGCACTGTTCCAATACTCACCAAGACTCATACTCCCCATTGTGGTGCAACCATTTGAAGAGGTATTGTAATTGGTTAAAGTTGGGTGCATTTAGGCCTCCCTCCTGTTTACTTTTCTGAAGAGTGGATCGACTAATTCTATTTTTCTCATTTTTTTTAATAAAAAAATATTATAGCAGAATCTCAAGTTTGAAACCATTTTAATGTGGTCTTTGAGAATAAATAATTTATTTGAAGTAAGGTTTTAATTTGTATTGTGGCTATTCTTCCCAGTAGTGATATAGGCAAGTTATTCCAGCGTCTTAAATCAGCTGAAAGTTTTCCCAGAAGTGGTGTGTCATTTGGATTGGTTAGCTCAGTGAGTTTTGGCGAAATAGTAATACCTAAATACTTAGTTTCCTATAGGAATAGGGTAATCTGGGGTTTGATCTGCAGGAGTCCATGAGTTTGCTGTTATTGGGAGTATTGTTGATTTTGTCCAGTTGACAGAGTAATCTGATATTTGTGAAAATGTTTTAATGAGATTGAAGACTGCCTGAAGAGAATACTTGGGTTCCTGTAAATAAAGAAGACTGTCATCAGCATACAGATTGATTTTGTGTTCTGTCACTAGTGAGCAGATATCTTTAATATTAGCATTCTGACGTATAGAAGCAGCAAGAGGTCCGATGATATATTGCAATATTGCAAATAGCATTGGTGAGAGTGGACATCCTTGTCTGTTTCCTCTTTGGCGAATTGTATAATGTTGCTATCCAATGTATAAATGAATCTCCAAAGCCAAATTTGCGAACAGGAAAGCCCAGTTAACTTTATCGAAAGCTTTCTCTGTGTCAAGTGACATAATGATTGCTGTTTAGATTTTTTTCGCTGTGACGTGCTTATTTAATTCTGACATTGTCTGACATTTTTTGTGGAACTTCTACCTTTAATGAAGCCTGTCTAGTCATAGTGGATTATCCAGTCACTCTGCGAGGGCTTTCGAGATAATCTTTTATCTACATTCATAAGTGATAAGGGCCGATAATTAGCCGGGAGAATGGGACGTTTCCCCGACTGTAGTAATAATTTAATTGAAGCCGGGTTCTACTAATTTTAGCTTTACCGTTTATCTCCTTGACTGTTCTGAAAAATAGAGGCACTTGTATTGGCCTGAAATGTTTAATGAATTCAACAGGGATTCTGTCCGGGCCAGGTGCTCGTCCCGATTGCACATTTTTAAATGCGTTATATAATTCTGTGATGGTTCAAGGAACATCAAGGCTGTCTTTAATTTGTGTATTTAATTGAGGAATATTTAGATCCTTAAAGTTTAAATTTCTTTTTGGTCTGGGTTGGTCGAAGATGCGTATAAGCTGCTATAATAATTGTAAAATATGTAATTTATTTCTAGCGGTGACTGTGTACAGTTGCCGTTTGAATCTTGAATGGCTGCCGTTGGAATCTTGAATGGCTGTAATTGATAGTAATTTTCTTTCGCTGCAGTTGGTTTGCAAAGAATATTTCTGATTTATTATTTTACTCAGTGTATCTTAACTGTTGTTGTAGAAAATCTGTTCTTTTTGATATTACATTTCTTTCCTAAGCGTGGGAGAGTACAAAGTTGGGAGTTTTTTAGATTATTATATGTTTTTAAAAGCCATTTTTTATGGGCGAAATTGTAGTCGATGGGTGTCTTCTTCTTTGATCAGTTTTCCCAGCCATGATCTGTTTGCGGGGCCCCCAAGGAAGCCACTCCTGGCACCCTTACCAGTTACGCCTGGGGTTGAGAGCATGAGCGAGGCCCTGTACGAGACAAAGTTTGATTGTCACGTTATACGTCCTTCTGACTAAACCGGAAGGAAACACAGGCGTTCCTTTTCCGACGTATTCTTTTCCAACATTAATTATGCTTGTATCCAACACCAATATACGCTGTATATTTACAGATAGGCACACATATGGTAGAAATACCGTCATGGACATAAAATATAGTTATCGGGGAGTGGGTTGCACAAACGTACTTTGGTAACTGGCAGCTCACCTGCCGCTATTTCGTCTGGTGCTGTCGCCCAGCCGCCAAAAGGGGGTCTTTAACGGATATCGATTCTCAACACAAGGACTACCAAAGACTGGCCTCACCTGCCTTTTTTAGCCCCCCCGGTTCTTTCCTCCTCTTGAAATCTAAAAAAAAAAACATCTATCACTCTTCTGTGCCATCGCCACAGTGAGACTTCACTGTGACACAGAAGATTGATCGACGCCAGACCCCCAACTCTCAGGACGAGTGGCACCCCTACATCGATGGAACACGGACACCCCCCAGTGATGACCGAAAACACTGTTAAACACTGTGTTGATTCTGCAGGTTTGGAGATGAATCTGTTTATGAGGACTGTACAGCAGTGTTTTAAGCCAAAAGTATGAAATAACTTTTGTGTTGAACAATATAATTTGATATGTCAGGACTAAGATTGAAACAAGCTCGTTTTGTATTCTTAAACACTGTTTGAGACAGTTTCGAAGTTGGGAATCGTTTTTTGAAAATGTGCAGTCAACCCATAATTAGGGCGTGCCCCCCGTACATCAGAAACTTAGAACAGAAATCAGAGTCGGGGGCGTGACCTCTTTCTCCCGTGACTCGGAATAAAAGCAGCTTCCTTTGCCCTCTCTCTT
Source organism: Phycodurus eques (assembly GCF_024500275.1). Lineage (NCBI taxonomy): Eukaryota > Metazoa > Chordata > Actinopteri > Syngnathiformes > Syngnathidae > Phycodurus > Phycodurus eques. The sequence continues at coordinate 18,998,037 of NC_084543.1, forward strand.
GTTCCTGGCTCTGCTTCTGCACTTGTCCACCGGACCCTCCCAGCTCCGGCCTTCTCCCCTCCCTTTTTCCTTTTTTGGTCTCCGTGGCTGCCCCGGACCCAGAGAAATGCTCGGTCCAGCGCCAACTCTGCGATGCAATGTGATGAGACAAATTCCTTGTGTGTTTTTGGACATACTTGGCAAATAAATATGATTCTGATTCTGATGCGACTCTGTTTTCCCAGCCTTAGCTAATGTGGCTGCTACGGAGATAAATCTCTGGTATTCTCAGTTGGACTCTCAACCAAGCGTAAAAAGTGTGGCCGCCAGCAAGTCCAACAGCAGGAAAAGTGACGAGCACAAATTCCCCCACCTGCGTGACTATCAATTATCATTTTCGTAGTCCTTTTCTGTTTTTCTTCTTTTTGTCCATCGTTTTCCCCTTTGCTTTCCTTCCGTCTGAGATGACCGAGAAAAAGAGCCTCCTACTCTGCGACCACATGATCAACGAATAGTGAGTAAACATTGCAGCAACTACCGGTATAAGTACAAATTGGTGCATAGTAACTTGGGGTTAGTTTAACGATCTTACGAGTCTCAACTTTATTGTTTCTCAACAAGAATCAGTTCATTCACGCTCATCTCACGAGTTCAGCCTTTCACTCTATGTTCTGCTATGTATTCTTGTCTTTTATGACGTAGTTAGCTTTGTTTTCATTTGTCCCCAATTTCCCTGTAGTTTCACATTAAATGTTCCACACATCGCGCATCCTATTGTGTACCGTGTGTTTGAGTCAAAGTTTTTGACCTCTGCAATTGTAAACTAATTTTACATGACTGTGGTGATCTTTTCAGAAAGAGATTGATCTGAGGTTTTTCGTCCTTTTGGCCTGCTGTTAGCTAATAAACGACATGGTGCCCATTTTTCTATACTCACTAAACATCCTTGGTTACCATATTACGCTGTTTTTAAATGGTTTATTTTGTTTCATGAGGGGAAAAAAACTATTCAGTTATCTGGCCCTGTGAGAAAAGGTAGTTAAATCATGAATTGGTAAATGGACTGCACTTAGATAGCGCTTTATCTACACTATCAGAGTGCCCAAAAGCGCTTTACAAAGCCTCACATTCACCCATTCTCACACACACACACACACACACACACAAAACTGGGTGACTGCTGCCATGCAAGGCCCCTCTGGGAGCAAATTAGGGTTCAGTGTCTTGCCCAAGGACACTTTGACATGCAGACAGTTGGAGCCGGGATTAGAACCAGCTACCCTTTTGCAGTTTCCCCACTTTAAGATCATCAAGCACATATATAAGACAAATACAACCCAAGTGAACTGAAAATGCTGTTTTTAAATGGTCATTTCATTTAAGGGGAAAAAAAGCAATTCAAAATTACTTGGCCCTGTGTGACACAAATAATTACCCCTCTTGTTAAATCATAAATTAATTGTGGCTTATCACAATTTTTGGTTGTTTTCACTGATCACACCCAAGCCTGGTTACCAGGTAACTTTGAATAGTTTTTTCCCTTGATAAATGAAATCATTTAAAAACTGCCTTTTAAGTTCACTTGGGTTATATTTGTCTGATATTTATATTTGTTTGATGATCTTAAACCATAAAGTGGGGAATCTATGCAAAAATATAAGAATTTGAGAAGGGGGCCAATACTTTTTCACTGCACTGTAGTCACATTAGTAGGTGTTCCCAGTGGAAAAGTTCCACTGAGAAGTGCAAAAAAAAAAAAAAAGACTGGTCGTTCCATTTTCATCACCACTTGTTGCAGATGTTCTCTTCCTTTATCGGTCATTTTCTGATCTTTCTCTGTCGAGCCGTATTAAAACTATGTGCAAATTACCCCAAGCTCTCCTTGGACGTCCTCCGAAGCACCAGTGGATGACGCCTCATCTCTGGGCCTGCTCTGTGGGTTGTTTGAAGAGTTATAATTTACTGTAAAGTATAACATCGGTACTAATCTTGTTAGCATGTCAAGCTTTTCTTATCACCATATGCTAGCACTTAGGTTAGCACAAAATTCATTGTTTTATTGTTTTACGTGACTGTTTTACGTGACAGTGACAGCAAGTTGATTTGTTGAATGTTTTGCGAGCACGATTCAAAGTATGATTATTATTGGTAGAATTGTGCGCAGTGCATGTCTTTTCCCCCGACATTGTCACGATGTGACTATAGCGTATACACATCGCGATGACGATGACCAAACAAAATAACGTGCAGCCCAAGTTCCTGTAACACAAATAGCATGTTCCAGACTCCAGAGACTTGTTTCTTATTCCTCTTAAAGCCAATACCGCCGCCATTGTTCGGCCGTGACTGTCCGTTTTATGTTATGTTGGGGTCCGTGATATCGAGGTTCCACTGTTTAATCATTACTTCCACGTCGGCCATATATCTCAATGCCAAATGGATATTTATTTCTGCTGTTACTTTTGTTTCTGTGCTCAACCAACAATTTTTTTTTGTTCGATGTGACCAGCTGTATGGTTCACCATCGGGGAGAAACAGCTCAATATTGATTCAATATTAAGAGCATCAATAATCACTCACATTTCATTTTCATAAAAACAGAATAATGTGTTCCCATAATTTTATTTCAGTTCCCTGCTGTGTTTAGTTCCTCTTGCCTTGTTTTTCTTGGTTGTTTAGCTTGTCACTTATAACAGTACGTGCAGGTGAATTCAAAGAATGTAGTTTTGTTTAAAAATAATAATCCAACAGACAGATCATTAGATGTAATATGAACAACATGAACTTGATACACAAAGTAAGAGATTTTTTATTTTTTTATTTTTTTACCTCTGCAGTTCTGGTAATGAGGTGGTGAATGCTGCTGCCCTCCTCATCCTTTTGTTGTTGAATCTGATGCTGGTCAGAAGACAGGAGAAGCTCAAAAGGAATGAGATGGTTCGGCGTCTCAAAGGCATCATCACACAGCTCAGTGGTGAGTTGGGCCTTTTCATTACCCATCCATCAAGTTTCTCTTGCCCTCAATTGGTTGTGGTTGAGCTGGATCCTATCCCATCTGACTTTGGGTGAGAGGTGGGGTATACACTGGCAGTCAATCACAGTAATTCCTTCCCTCAAAACACAAACAAATAATCCGCCTAACCATCCTTCCACCCGCCCGTCCGTCCGTCCGTCCGTCCATCCATCCATCCATCCATCCATCCAACTTCACCCAAGCCACCCATCTTCTTCCGCTTATCCGTGGTTGGGTCGTGGGGTCGGCAGCTTTAGCAAGGAAGCCCAGACTTCCCTCTCCCCACTAGCTCCATCCAGCTTTTCTTGACGTAAAAGCAGCACCTTAAAATCTGCTCTGATCTGGACATTGAGCCAGTGAAGGCAGGCCAATACAGTGGTGATATGGTCATACCTCAAACACTTTTTTTTTTTTTTTTTTTTGGGACAGCCCATATATATATTTGTTGTCGTTGAAGGACCCATACTTTGGAACCCCTCTACCATGATAAGGTGACAGCTCAGGGAAGGGCATAGATACACAGATATATATTACAATAAATGGGGTTGAAAATGAAAGGGTACCGGATAATGCATTTCGACGAGTCATATGAGAAAATGATCTGGAAGCCATATATTGAGCATGTTCAATCTAAAATAGTGGAAAATGTTTATAAAGTCAATGAAATACGAGACCATAAATCACTCCACACACTTTACTGCTCTCTCGTTACTCCATATTTATATTTACAAAGAACAAAATCATTTTTTTTTTTCAATCACATATATTAACATTCACATTGTATATCAAACAGCACAACTAATGTACAGGGCCAAAAACAAAGAACTTCCAAAACACATTTAAAATAGGGAAGGTAATTACCTTTTCAGGGCTGAACACAACTTTAAAATAAGCGCAACCAGAAAAGGTTTTTGTCAGTTTTTGTTGTGAAACTGTGGAACAGTATCAGTGAGGAATCTGTCAAACATAAACCACTTTAAAAACATAGGTTATGGGGGAAGGGAGGAAAGCTGCACAGTATGTGTATGAACAATTGTGTACAAAAGGAGTATCTGTAACATTTGCACAACCAACATTGTCCCAGATGATCGCACTACTCGTCACTTTAAACCGCATCCACTCCTTGAAGTCTCAGCGCCCTTTGCACAATGGTCATTGCACCGGACTATTGCAATATTAGTCGTTCGAACTGCTCTAAGTGCTAGAGGACTCTGCATCTTTTTGCACAATTGTTTTTGTCAATGTCTTTATGTCCCCAAAGTGTTCTGTAAATTGACTGTCTGTTGTACTAGAGCGGCTCCAACTACCGGAGACAAATTCCTTGTGTGTTTTGGACATACTTGGCAAATAAAGATGATTCTGATTCTGATTCTGATAAGCAAAAACAGTTTAGTATGTACAGACCCTCGCCAAAGAATTAGAAGATAATGGAAAAGTTTTCTCCCCCCCCCCCATAATTCCATTCTAAAAGGTAAGATTTCATAGATTATAGATTCAGGGCCTAGAATGTAAACAATTTCAAGTATTTATTGTGGCAGGAGATGATGTGCCAGCAAGAGAGATGACCGTGGGCTTCAGCGGATTACCAAACAGAGAAGATTCAAGAATCTATCAGAGATTCAGAAAGAGTTGAATGATGCGGGATTTAACTTAAAAAAACACCACATTCTGACGCATCCGGGAGATGGGCTACAACAGTCTGGTTCCTCGGGTCAAGCCACTTCTGAGCCTTAGCCAATGTAGTAAGCGTCTCAACTGGACCAAGGAGAACAAGGATTGGACTGTTGGCCAGTGGTCCAAGGTCCTCTTTTCCGATGAAAGTAAAGTGTTCCTTTCATTTGGGAATCGAAGTCCAAGGGTTTGGAGGAAGACTGGTGAAGAACAAAACCAAAGCGGCTTGAGGTCAAGTGTGAAATATCCACAGGCAGTAATGATTTGGTGTGCAATATTCAGTGCAGGTGTTGGTAAACACTGCTTTCTTCAATCCAAGGTCACTGCAACAGTCTACCAGACTACGCAGGCTTTTGAACTTTGCGTCCATAACAGTTCAGACGGTTCTTTTCCTCTTTGGCCTCTTTAGACACGATATCCACAATTTCCAAAAACAATTTGAAATGTGGACTCGTCGGACCACAGAACACTTCCACATGATGAAATCCTTAAATTCCTTGCAATTGTACGTTGAGGAACTTTGTCCTTAAACTGTTCGACTATTTTCTCACGCACTTGTTCACAAAGAGGTGAACCTCGCTCCATCTTTGCTTGTGAATGACTGAGCAATTCAGGGAAGCTCCTTTTCTACCCAATCATGGCCCCCACCTGTTCCCAATTAGCGTGTTCACCTGTGGGATGTTCCAAACAGGTGTTTGATGAGCATTCCTCAACTTTCTCAGACTTTTTTGGAACGTGTTGCAGCCATAAAATTCTAAGTGAATGATTATTTGCTAAAAACAATAAAGTTGATCAGTTTGAACATGAAATATCTTGTCTTTGTAGTGTATTCAATTAAATATAGGTTGAACATGATTTGAAAATCATTGTATTCTGAGATAGGGGTCATAGGGGTCGGGTGCAGTGCGAGCTGGGTGGTGGCCGAAGGCGGGGACCTTGGCGATCCGATCCCCGGCTACAGAAGCTGGCTCGAGGGAGGTAGAATGTCACCTCTCTGGCAAGGAAGGAGCCCAAGCTGATGTGTGAGGTTGAGAAGTTCCGACGAGATATAGTCAGACTCGCCTCCACACACAGCTTGGGCTCTGGTACCAGTCCTCTTGAGAGGGGTTGGACTCTCCCACTCTGGAGTTGCGCACGGTGAGAGGCGCCGAGCAGGTGTGGGTATAATTATTGCTCCCCGGCTCGGCGCCTGTACGTTGGGCTTCACCCCGGTGGACAAAAGTGTAGCCTCCCTCCGCCTTCGGGCGGGGGGATGGGTCCTGACTGTTATTTGTGCTTATGCACCAAACAGCAGTTAAGAGTACCCACCCTTTTTGGAATCCTTGGAGGGGGTGCTGGAGAGCGCTCCCGCTGGGGACTCCATCGTTCTGCTGGGGGACTTCAATGCTCAGGTGGGCAATGACAGTGAGACCTGGAAGGGCGTGATTGGGAGGAACTGCCCCCCCGATCAGAACCCGAGCGGTGTTCTGTTATTGGACATCTGTGCTCATCACGCATTATCCATAACGAGCACCATGTTCAAAGCATAAGGGTGTCCACATGTGCACTTGGCACCAGACACCCTACATCGCAGTTCGATGATTGACTTTGTAGTCGTGTCATCAGACTTGCAGGCCGCATGTCTTGGACACTCTGGTGAAGAATGGGGCGGAGTTGTCAACTGATCACCACCTGGTGATGAGTTGGCTCCGATGGTTGGGGAAGATGCCGGTCAGACGTGGCAGGCCCAAACGTATTGTGAGGGTCTGCTGGGAACATCTGCCGGGAACGTCTGTCAGAAGGAGTTTCAACTCCCACCTCCGACAGAACTTTGCTCATGTTCCGGGGGAGGCGAGGGACATCGAGTCCAAGTGGACCATGTTCCGCGCTTCCATTGCTGAGGTGGCCGACCGGAGCTGTGGCCGTGAGGTGGTTGGTGCCTGTCGTGGCGGCAATCCCCGAACCCGTTGGTGGACACAAACAGTGAGGGACGCCGTCAAGCTGAAGGAGTCCTATCGGGCCTTGTTGGCCTGTGGGACTCTTGAGGCAGCTGATGGGTACCGGCTGGCCAAGCGGAATGCAGCTTTGGTGGTCGCTGAAGCAAAAACTCGGGCATGGGAGGAGTTCGGTGAGGCCATAGAAAGAGAGCGACTTCCGGACGGCTTCGAGGAAATTCTGGTCCACCATCCGGCGTCTCAGGAGGGGGAAGCAGTGCACCATCAACGCTGTGTATAGTGGGGATGGTGCTGCTGACCTCGACTCGGGACGTTGTGAGCCGGTGGGGAGAATACTTCGAAGACCTCCTCAATTCCACCGACACGCCTTTCTTTGAGGGAGCAGAGTCTGGGTTCTCTGAGGCGGGCTCGCCTATCTCTGGGGTTGAGGTCTACAGAGGTGGTTAAAAAGCTTCTCGGTGGCAGGGCCTCGGGGGTGGATGAGATTCGCCCGGTGTTCCTCAAGGTTCTGAATGTTGTAGGACTGTCCTGGTTGACACGCCTCTGCAACATCGCGTGGGGGACAGTGCCTCTGGATTGGCAGACTGGGGTGGTGGTCCCCCTTTTTAAGAAAGGGGACCGGAGGGTGTGTTCCAACTACAGGCGGATCACACTCCTCAGCCTCCCTGGTAAGGTCTATTCGGGGTGCTGGAGAGGAGGGTCTGTCGGGAAGTTGAATACCAGATTCAGGAGGAGCAGTGTGGTTTTTGTCCTGGACCACCTCTACACCCTTGGCAGGGTCCTCGAGGGTGCATGGGAGTTCGCCCAACCAGTCTACATGTGTTTTGTGGACTTGGAGAAGGCGTTCGACCATGTCCCTCGGGGTGTCCTGTGGTGGGTGCTTCGGGAGTATGGGTTACCGAATCCCCTGATACGGGCTGTTCGGTCCATGTATGACCGGAGTCAGAGTTTGGTCCGCATATCCGGCAGTAAGTCGGACTCGTTTCCGGTGAGGGTTGGACTCCGCCAAGACTGCCCTTTGTCACCGATTCTGTTCATAACCTTTATGGACAGAATTTCTAGGCGCAGCTGAGGCGTAGAGGGGGTCCGGTTTGGAGGCCTCAGTATTGGATCTCTGCTTTTTGCAGATGATGTGGTTCTGTGTGCTTCATCAAGCCGTGACCTCCAACTCTCACTGGAGCAGTTCGCAGCAGAGTGTGAAGCGGCTGGGATGAGAATCAGCACCTCCAAATCTGAGACCATGGTCCTCATTTGGAAAAGGGTGGCATGCCCTCTCCAGGTCGGGGATGAGATCCTGCCCCAAGTGGAGGAGTTCAAGTATCTTGGGGTCTTAGTTCACAAGTGAGGGTAGAATGGAACGGGAGATCGACAGGCGGATCGGTGCAGCGTCTGCAGTGATGCAGACTTTGTATTGATCCGTTGTGGTAAAGAAGGAGCTAAGCCGGAAGGCAACTCTCTCGATTTACCGGTCGATCTACGTTCCTACCCTCACCTATGGTCACGAGCTGTGGGTCGTGACTGAAAGAACAAGAGCCCGGATACGAGCGGCCGAAATGAGTTTCCTCCGCTGGGTGTCCGGGCTCTCCCTTAGAGAGAGGGTGAGAAGCTCAGTCTTCCGGGAGGATCTTAGAGTAGAGTCGCTGCTCCTCCACATTGAGAGAAGCCAGATGAGGTGGCTGGGGCATCTGATTTGGATGCCTCCTGGACGCTTCCCCGGTGAGGTGTTCCGGGCACGTCCCGCCGGGAGGAGACCCCGGGGACGACCCAGGACACGCTGGAGAGACTACATCCTTCGGCTGGCTTGGGAACGCCTCGGGATCCCCCCGGAAGAGCTGGATGAAGTGGCTGGGGAGAGGGAAGTCTGGGCGTCCCTGCTAAAGCTACTGCCCCGCGAACTGACCTCGGATAAGCGGGAGCAAATGGATGGATGGATGTCTAAAACAGATAAATATCTGGATGAGCCAAAATTTTATTCAATTAAACCACAACAAAACTGAGATAATTGTTTTTGGCAATAAGAAGAAGAATAATCACTTTTTATTGTCATGAACATGCATGCATGCACACGAAATTTGTTCTCTGCATTTAACCCATCACAGTGAACACATACACGTTAGTGGAACACACTGGAGCAGGGGGCAGCTGAAGCGCCCGGGGAGCATTTCGGGGTATCAGTGTCTTGATCAAGGACACCACAGCCGTGAGTCCGGGGGATGTTGGCGGATGGTCCAGTCGGGGTCTTGAACCTAGGTCCCCCACAGTGGCAGGCGATGATCTTAACCATTGGCCCACGGCTGCAAAGAAAAGAGGATTGCGTTAAGTAAATACCTGGAGTCACTCTCTTTTAAAACCAAAGACCAAGTCCGAAACCTTGGTGTTCTGATAGATTCTGACCTGATTTTCAACAGTCATATCAAATCAATTACTAAAACTGCCTTTTACCATCTGAAGAACATATCCGGATTGAAGGCTTGCATCTGTCGAGCAGACCACGAGAAGGTGCTTTTATCTCAAGTAGACTTTTGTAATGGTCTTCTGACTGGACTCGTAATGGTCTTCTGACTGGACTCGCCAAAAAAAAGCAAAAAGAGCATTAAACAGTTGCAGCTCGTTCAGAATGCTGAAGCTTGGGTTCTGACCAGAACAAAGAGATCAGCGCATATTACTCCAATTCTAAAGTCTTTACACTGGCTTCCAGTCAGCTTTAGAATTGATTTTAAAGTTCTGCTACTGGTCTATAAATCACCCAATGGGTTAGGTCCTGAATAGATGAAAGAAATGCTAATAACATATAAACCCAGTAGGGCTCTGAGATCGACAGACTCAGGTCAAATAGTGGAGCACAGAGTCCAAAGCAAAGATGGTGAAGCAGCATTGAGCTATTATGCGGCACACAAATGGAATAAGTTGCCAAAAGAAGTGACGTCAGACCCAAGTGTAACTGTTTTTATGTCCAGGTTAAAAACTCTTCTTTTTTCTCATGCTTTTTAGAGTATTTCCATTTTTAAATATTTCTTGCACTGCACGCTGTTTTAATTGTACTTTTATTTTACAAAAAAAACCTAATAATTTTCTGTTTTAAATGTTTGAGCTTTTTTTTTCTTTGTTTTTAAATGCTTTTAATCATGTAAAGCACATTGAGTTAACTTGTGTATGAAATGCATGATATAAATAAATTTGCTTTGCTTCAATCCATCTCTAACCCTTCACCATCGGACCCTTCCTCCACAGACTCAAGCGGGTCGTTGGCGTTTCCTGAACGATATGGCTCAAATAAATAAGGTTGAAGTCCTTTGGAACTTCTGTAGTTGTCTTCATCACTCAATTTAGCTTCTTCCTCAAAAGCAATCAATATATAACACAAATCTTCGCTGAAATCGCTCAGAACATCTCCGCTTCAGTGTGCTCCGTGATCGTTGTTTAGATTTAGGGTTACCCTCATTATGTCACATGGCGCCGGAAAATGATCCCTGCGATCATCTGCACGATGGCGCATATTGTGGTGTGTGGAAAAATCGGCATTAACATTTTTTTTTTGTGTGTTTAAAAAAAAAAAAAAAAAAAAAAAAAAAGCTGAGGAGTTCTACTTTCTACTAATGTCTTGAGTTAATCATGACCGAGACACTTTAAGCTACTGCAATGATTGCGCTAGTAATGATTTACCAATTTTCTGACGATGATTTTAAATGGGTAAATTGGTTTGTTCTCCTCATAAATGGCAAAATAGTCTCAATAATCAATGTGATTTCGCAAAAATACAAAAAAAAAAAAAAAACTGGTGCAATTCTTTTTAAATTTGTGTAGATAATATGGTTGTGTTAATGCGTAAAATTATCTTCAAGATATTGTCAAAATATTTATCGATTAATTTGTTCGATTAGTTGGCGATTAATCGATTAATTGTGACACTTCTCCCAATAAGGTTATCGAGTGGATATTATCTTCATCCTGAAATTTCACACGACAGCCGAATATGCCTAACATTTTTGTGAGCAGCGAATAAATATCTGTGCACGTTTGTTTAACTGTTGGATTTTTCATCAATAAAATTAAGGAATGCTGGCTAGATTTATAAGACAACTTTTCAACTTAGTTCTGGCTCAATTAGTAAAACCTTGTAATTGAAAGAAGTGTACTACTGGACATTACTGTTTCATCTTTATTCACTCTTTTAATGACATCTGTTATTCATCTACTGCAGATTATCTTTCCGGTTGGCTTGGCGAAGTGCGGTGGCTGCCATGTCTTTACCCCGATCTCTACACGCCCTCCTCCCCGTCGTGGTCCCTTCACTGGACATACCGTGACTCCCAGTTGGTCAATCTGCCTGTCAGTCTGCTTGTGGAAGGAGATATAATTGCTCTCAGACCTGGGCAAGAAGCATTTGCATCTCTCAGAGGAATAAAGGTTAGTGTTGTAAAATCAAGGGATGTGTAGGTCCAGTATACACCTTTCTGAAATAGTTGCTTCATTTTTTCTGTACAGTGAAAACATTTGGTTTTTAAATCAAAAGTCATATATGAGCTGAGAGAGTCACAGTTCAGCTTTTTTTTTTTTTTTTCAGGTATTCGCATTAGACTTAATGTTTTATTTTCTTTGTTTCCTATCACAGCATGAAGCCACTGACATCACCAAATGTTTGCAGTCTTGTTTTGTGATTGTTTTCTAGGTTTCTACTCTAGTCTTATTGCAGTCATTGTTTGTTTTGGAGGGCTTCCACCCTTCAGTCTCCTTTTTAGAAGGTAAAATGCATGCCCTTTGGCAGGAATGTCAAACGTTTTTGCTCAGGGGCCCAAAACTCTTAAGCACGCCGAACAGGATAAACATTTATTGAACAGACCAAAGCTGTTTTTTTTCAATGTGAATCGAAACACACTATTATTCCCAAATACTTAACCAAATATCTTAAAACATGTTGCTCTTCATAAAAAATGTCAAAATTATACAAATACAAAATATTTGTGAGAGAATGCACGACTGAGTGTTCTGTTTAGATGCTGGAACCTTTATCAGAATCAGAATCATCTTTATTTGCCAAGTATGTCCAAAAACACACAAGGAATTTGTCTCCAGTAGTTGGAGCCGCTCTCGTACGACAACAGACAGTCAATTGACAGAGAACTCTTTGGAGACATAAAGAAATTGACAAAAAAACAAACAGTCACTGAGCAGTAAAGGGTTGCTAGTTATCTGGTAATGCCGGTACATTAGTATTATTTTTTTGACAATTGTGCAAAAAAATGCAGAGTCCTCTCGCACTTAAAGCAGTTCGAATGACTAGTATTGCAATAGTCCGGTGCAATGACCATTGTGCAAAGGGCGCCGAGACTTCAAGGAGTGTATGCGGTTTAAAATGACGACTCGTGCGATAATCTGGGACAATGTTGATTGTGCAAATGTTGCAGATACTCCTCAGTCAGTGTGCAAATGGAGCAGATGCTAATCTGGCATGAGTGGCCAGTATATGCAAATAGTGCAGCATGGCGAGACAACTACAGTGAGTGCACGAGGAATGTATAATTGGCCCCACAGAAATGTGACAACGAACTCAAGTCAAAAAATTGCCAGCATGTTGTAATGGAATTGTAGGTTAGGTGTTTAAGAAGTTGATCGCAAGAGGGAAGAAGCTGTTGGAATGTCTGCTAGTTCTAGTTTGCATTGATCGGTAGGGTTAGATGAGGGTAGGAACGTAGATTGACCGGTAAATTCAGAGCTTCGCCTTTCCACTTCACAACGGACCGATACAAAGTCCGCATCACGACAGACGCTGCACCGATCTGCCTTTCGATCTTCCGTTCCAATCTTCCCTCACTCGTGAAGATATCTGAACTCATCCACATGGGGCAGGATCTCATCCCCGACCTGGAGAGGGCACGCCACCCTTTTCCGACTGAGGAGCATGGTCTCAGATTTGGAGGTGCTGATTCTCATCCCAGCCGCTTCAAACTCTCACCGGAAATGAGTCCGACTTACTGCCGGATATGCGGACCAAACTCTGACTTCGATCGTACAGGGACCGAACAGCCCGTATCAGGGGGTTCGGTACCCCATACTTCCCGAAGCACCCCCCACAGTAACCCCCGAGGGACACGGTCGAACGCCTTCTCCAAGTCCACAAAACACATGGAGACTGGTTGGGCGAACTCCCATGCACCCTCGAGGACCCTGCCAAGGATGTAGAGCTGGTCCACTGTTCCACGGCCAGGACGAAAACCACGCTGCTCCTCCTGAATCTGTGATTCGACTTCCCGACGGATCCTCCTCTCCAGCACCCCTGAATAGACATTACCAGGGAGGCTGAGGAGTGTGATCCCCCTGTAGTTGGAACACACCCTCCGGTCTCATTTCTTAAAAAGGGGAACCACCACCCCAGTCTGCCAATCCAGAGGCACTGTCCCCGATGTCCACGCGATGTTGCAGAGGCGTGTCAATCAGGACAGTCCTACAACATCCAGAGCCTTGAGGAACTCCGTGCGAATCTCATCCACCCCCGGGGCCTTGCCACCGAGGAGCTTTTTAACCACCTCGGTGACCTCAACCCCAGAGATGGGAGAGCCTGCCTCAGAGAACCCAGACTCTGCTCCCTCATGGGAAGGCGTGTCGGTGGAATTGAGGAGGTCTTCGAAGTATTCTCCCCACCGGCTCACAACATCCCGAGTCGAGGTCAGTGGAGCCCCATCCCCAATATACACAGTGTTGGTGGTGCACTGCTTCCCCCTCCTGAGACGCCGGATGGTGGACCAGAATTTCCTCGAAGCCGTCCGGAAGTCTTTCTCCATGGCCTCACCGAACTCCTCCCATGCCAGAGTTTTTGCTTCAGTGACCACCAAAGCTGTATTACCAAAGCTGCTTGGCCAGCCAGTACCCATCAGCTGCCTCAGGAGTCCCACAGGCCCAAAAGGCCCGATAGGACTCCTTCTTCAGCTTGACGGCATCCCTCACCAACGGGTTCGGGGATTGCCGCCACGACAGGCACCAACCACCTTACGGCCACAGCTCTGGTCGGCCGCCTCAGCAATGCAGGCGCGGAACATGGTCCACTCGGACTCGATGTCCCCCGCCTCCCTCGGAACATGAGCAAAGTTCTGTCGGAGGTGGGAGTTGAAACTCCTTCTGACAGGGGATTCCGCCAGACTTTCCCAGCAGACCCTCACAATACGTTTGGGCCTGCCACGTCGGACCGGCATCTTCCCCCACCATCGGAGCCAACTCACCACCAGGTGGTGATCAGTTGACAGCATAGCCAGTGTGGACCAAGGAATGTACAGTGGAACCTCGGGTTACGGACGGCACGGTTTCTGAACAATTCAGGTTACGTCCAAAATCATCGCAGAAAAATGTCCTCAAGTTACGTATTATTTTTGGTTTACGAACGGTCGTGGTATGGACGAACGGAAGGATCTATGTTGTGCTTCTATTCGTGCTGCGTGGTGATCATTGACTGTGCAAAAGGCATTGCCGTAAAGTAAAAACTAGTTGTTTGCTCCGCACCGTAAAACGGAAATCTGTACATGGCGGAGGTTCCTCCTCCACATCCTCAATCATCCAATCATACATTTAATTGTGTTTGTGATTGACGTGGTAAAATAAATCCGGAAATAATTGTGGTGAAAAAAAAAAAAATCCCATTTCGAATATGTATTTTAATTATTGAATTGTAGCATCTCTTTATTTAAGACAGCGAACGGTTAATGTCAGTGTAATCGCCTCAAAATAGTTGTCAACATAGATATGAACACAAGATACGCCAGTGCGTTGGAGCAGCCCGGCTAATCAACATGCCAATGTGGCAGCCATCTTTGCAGGGACGAAGTTCCCAGAGAAGATAATGCAAAGACATTGAGATTAACTTGCTCATTTCTCAACCGATTTTCATGACAATTACTGTTTTGTCAATGCCAAAGCGTATGCTATCAATACACATTTACAAGCAGATTAATGGCATATCCATTCATTTTAATCGGGAAAGATGATTTGAAATATGAGTGTTTTGAGCTATGACCGTGGTTACAGAATGAATTAAACTTAACTCAAGGCACCTCTCTACTTAAAAATCTGCTTTATTCGCTTGATCTGTCACTCTCAGCAGTATTACAAAACCACTCCTTTTGATCAAATGTTTTTCTACTCAGGATGATGAACACATTGTTTTGGAACCAGGAGATTTGTTTCCTCCATCTTCTCCATCTCCTGCACGAGCAAATGAGAAAATAGGACCCCAGAGCCCACAACATCATCGTCTCTTCAGAGTTGTCCGGACTCCGGTTATAGACGTAGTCAGGTAGGAACCTTGATCTCTTTTACATGCAGTACATGTCAAAATCTAATTGTATCCCACAATAAATAGTCCATTGTGTCAAGTCGTGTATTACACTTTGCAGTCTCAAACTGCAGGCCAAACTGGATTGCCATATAGTATATTAATACTGATCAGGCTTTAAACACAAATACTTAACTTAAAAGACTGTAAAGCTTTGGACCGAGAGACCTTCGTCACCCAACGTTATGGAAGCCAATCAAAGTCTGTGTCTGTCACATAATGCCACCTGCAGAAATGCCTTGGTCAGCCGTAGGAAGTCTTTTCAAATGTCTGAGAGGCATTTGTGATGCAATCAATACAAAATTGAGCTCACAAAACCCGTTTATATGTGTGGAAATATAACTTTTTTTGTGGATAATATACAGTAAAGACAATTCAAAATATTAACGTCAAGCAAAGTAAAAATATTGTTACACATACAAAGTAGGATATGTAAATCAAAATAACAAAAATGGGTTGTGTTAGATATATTGTAGAAGTTATCATTTATTTGCTTAGCTTGCATTAGTATTATGGACAATGTTTAGAAAGAAAGATGTCTCGCCTTCAAGAAGATGACTCAGCAGGAATCATCTGAGAGAAGGACGTGGCCGGGACGTGGCAGGTGCCATGTTTTCACCTTGAAACCCTACCCTTAGTGTGTTGTGTCTTGTAGCTTAGTACGTTATGTCTTGTAAACTTAGAAACCTCCCTATTTTCAAATAAATGCAGGAGCGACGGGAGAGATTGTTTAGAGCGTGTTGAGAGGCTGTAACCTGAACAATCTCCCATGCGCCCTCCTCATGAGTAAAATGACCAACGTCTTCATTCCTTTTGTGTTTATTCATTATAATGTTTGGTGAGATAAATCCAACAGGTTGTGTCATCTCAAAACTATATTACTGGAAACTTCTGTCTCTTGAGCATTGTACTGTTAGAGGTTAGAAAACAAGGAGGTTAGAAAACAAAGAAAAGTTGCGGTTCGGGTGTAACTGATGTCACCCACCTCCCCCGGAATATGAGAAAAGTTCTGTCAGAGGTGGGAGTTGAAACTCCTTCTGACAGGGGATTCCGCCAGACGTTCCCAGCAGACCCTCACAATACGTTTGGGCCTGCCACGTCGGACCGGCATCTTCCCCCACCATCGGAACCAACTCACCACCAGGTGGTGATCAGCTGACAGCTCCGCCCCTCTCTTCACCCGAGTGTCCAAGACATGCGGCCGCAAGTCCGATGACACGACCACAAAGTCGATCATCGAACTGCGACCTCGGTTGTCGTGGTGCCAAATGCACGTGTGGACACCCTTATGCTTGAACATGGTGTTTGTTATGGACAATCCGTGATGAGCACAGAAGTCCAATAACAGAACACCGCTCGGGTTCTGATCGGGGGGGGGGCCGTTCCTCCTAATGACGCCCTTCCAGGTCTCACTGTCATTGCCCACGTGAGCATTGAAGTCCCCCAGCAGAACGATGGAGCACCCTCTCCAGCAGTGCCTCCTCAGGGATCGAAGGTCAAGGGAATTCAATGTTGGTTTTTGGCCTTGCCACTTCCGTGCAGAGATTCTCCAGATTCTCTGACTCTTTTGAATAAATGATAATGTACTGTAGATGATTTGATACTGATCGTGGTGGTACAATTAAGGTGCAGATGTACAATTAAGGTGCAGATGCCTTTAACTGGTATTCTTTGAAAGGGTGCTGAACAGGTTGAACAGGAGTTGATAATTCATTTGATGATGCATTCTCTTCTAAATTTGATGTCCTGCGGACAGCCACAAAATCTGCAAATTATACCTGGAAGTTAAAATGGCCAAATATAATTGTTTTTTTCTTAATCCCATGAGTTGTGATTGAGTATAAAAACATCTCCAAGCAGCAAATGAACGAGACATCTTCACAGATCGCTTCAGTTTGGCACATTCATTACGGCTGTGACATCAATTTACGATTCAGAACTCATGATTACTGTACTGTAAATATTTTCTATGGTAATATCTGGCAGCAGGTGTCACACATCGGTGCTTATACATACTTCAAGCAAATTAACCATGTTTTGTTTTTAACAGTCCACCACAATTTTTTCTAATTTAGAACTATAATTTAAAGATAGGGTGGCACGGTGGAAGACTGGTTAGCATGTCTGCGTCACTGTTCTGAGGACCCGGGTTCAAATCCGTCCTCGCCTGTGTGGAGTTTGCATGTTCTCTCCTGCGTGGGTTTAGTCCGGTTCCTCCGGTTTCCTCCCACATCCCAAAAACATGCATGGTAGGTTAATTGAAGACTATAAATTGCCCGTAGGTGTGAATGTGAGTGCGAATGGTTGTTTGTTTATATGTGCCATGCGATTGGCTGGCGACCAGTTCAGGGTGTACCCCGCCTCTCGCCCAGAGTCAGCTGAGATAGACTCCAGCACGCGCGCGACCCTAGTGAGGATAAGCAGTAAAGAAAATGAATGAATAAATGATTTGAAAGATTTAAGATTTTAAAGACCAATATAAAAATTACTTAATCAATGGAATGGATGGCTTGTTTTTCAAACCCACCGAGAGCCACAGCACAGGGTTTAAAGGGCCACATGTGGCTCTGCAACCGCGGTTGCTGACCAGTGGTTTAAGACTGTGGTTTGTCTATTTCATGACTGAAATAATCAGATCACATTGTATGACCAATTCATGCGAAGCCAGGTAATTCCAAAAGGTTCACATACTTTCTCTTTCAACTCTATATAAGGTGACCTTGAGGGATATATATTATTATTACATTATTGTTGTTACTGTTATAACTTGTGGATAGGGTTGGGCATCGTTTGAATTTGAGCAATTCCGGTCCCGATTCCGGTTCCGAACGATTCTGATTCTTTTAGGAGTCTGGGTCAAAACAGTTTGCATGGTTTAAATAAAGGGTGTCCAAATTATGAACATCCATTTTCTTAGCAGCCCGCACTATAGACTAAAATGAACATTTGACTCGGGGTTCTTTATAACCAGTATCAAGATCAAACCTATGAACTAAAAGGCAATGCGTGTGGAACTAACCCAATTGACTTGATATTTATTAATTAATCTTCCTGCTAAAAGTTAAATATAGCAGTGTTAAAATTGTTATTTGGGACTGTTTATCACATCAAAATGGTTTATATGTGCACGTTTTAACTTGACTTCCTTTTTTTAAGCCTGTAGCCTTTTATTTTGAAGGGTACGCACCGGAACTCAGCATTTTGCCACGATGAGTAACTTCACACGGCACCGGTGATTTTTAAAAATATTTTTATGGATCAAACCAAATGCTATAAAATGTTGATTTCTTTCCTTACCCACCACAAGGCACAAGGTTAGTATTTGTGATACTGTGAGACGACCTTTATGTGACTTTTGTCCCAATTCGTTGTGATGTAAAATTGCTATGGTGAAATTTTAGCTCAATGTTAAGGTTTTTTTTTTTTTTTCTGTCATCGGCACTTACATTGGTTTGAAGACTAAAATAAATGCTAAAAACCATCAGTACAAAAGTGCAACCAACCGTTTACCTTGTTAGCTGTCTCAATGTTGGCATATACATATTTTATTGTGTTACTCACCCAATTGACTGAGAGTTGACTTCACTGACGCTCCGCGCGGTGCAGGCTGAGGCTCGGAGCGCGTCCGAGCGCTACACATCATGAAAGCCTCCTTTGCACAATATAATCTTATTCCAAGTGTTGCACTGAGGCTCATTCCCTCCCAATGGCGTCCAAAGACGTCATTTATAATCTAGGTATTCCCTGCCAATGTTGTCTAAAGATGTCAATCCTTTTTTTTTACGGTGATGGGTGGGGGAGGGTCTTGTGCAGTTTGTGTGATCGTCAAGCCTCTGGATAACTGCAAAGAGGAATGGCACCCTGTAGAGGGCAACAATGGCTTGAGGTGCACGTCGCTCCCTCAGATTGAAGAAGAGGAAGAAGAAGGAGGGGGCGGGGTGCAGGAGACAATGAGAAGATGCAAGCATAATGGTGGAAAGATGGCGCCTACCAGTGTGGCCGCCTCGGTAACGCGCTCTCTAGTATTGTCTTTGTTTTTGTGTTTTTCGTCCGTCTTTGGAGACCTTACACGACTCACTTACACAAGGGGAGACCTGCTAACCATCAAGGAGGCTACTCCGGACTTTCTGTCACCAACTTTCGAAAATCCGCTCAGTTTTTTCCCCGAGTTACTCACCGGAGCGGCGTCCGCGGTTTTCGGCGCATGGATGCGGAAGCGGCGCCACAGAGGAAAACGAGCCGGAATTCAGGTGAAACTCCGCAAGAGAGGACACAGATTGGCGTTCCCGTCGATCCACCTCGCGAATGTACGCTCCCTACCCAACAAAATGGACGAGCTTCATCTTCTGTTAAAGACCAGTAAAGACTTCGGACGTTCCGCGGCCATGTGCTTCACGGAGACCTGGCTTTGCGACGCTGTACCCGATGGCGCCGTCACGCTTCCCGGCTTCAACATTCATCGAGCGGACCGCGACATGGAATCATCGGGAAAAACGAAGGGCGGCGGGATATGCCTCCATATAAACGAAAAATGGTGTACGGACGTCACGGTGCTCAGCACACACTGCAGCCCGCATTTGGAGTCGCTGTTTCTGAACTGTAAACCATTTTACGCGCCACGTGAGTTTGCATCGTTTATACTGGCTGGAGTCTATATCACACCGCAAGCTAACACGAGCGCCGCATTGCTAACGCTCGCCGAACAAGTCAACGAAATTGAAAAAAAACACCCTGACTCACCCCTCATTATTCTCGGGGACTTTAACAAAGCTAAACTCAACCACGAACTCCCTAAATACAAGCAGCACATCGACTGTCCTACCAGGGAAAATAATACTTAAGACCACTGCTACACTACGGTAAAAAACGCATACCGTGCTATACCTCGTGCAGCCCTGGGCTCGTCTGATCACGGCTTAATTCACTTAATACCGACGTACAGGCAAGAACTTAAATGTGCGAAGCATACAGTGAAAACAGTCAAAAAGTGGACCAATGAAGCCAAGATGGAACTTCAAAGCTGTTTAGACTGCACAGACTGGAGTGTCTTTGAAAATTCAGCTGGCAGCCTGGATGAATATACGGACACTGTCACATTTTCATTTTCTATCAGTTTCTGTGAAGAGGTTTGTGTACCAACAAAATCATTTCGGACATTCAACAACAACAAGCCGTGGTTCACTGCTAAACTTAAGCAGCTTCGCCAAGCTAAGGAAGATGCATATCAGAGCGGGGACAGGGCCCTGTATAATCGAGCTAGAAACCAGCTTACTAAAGAAATTAACATTGCAAAGAGGATCTATGCAGCAAAGTTGGAAAAACAGTTTAGCGCGAACGACTCGAAATCAGTCTGGCGTGCATTCCAATCGCTGACTAATTACAAGCGACGATCCCCCCAAGCTGAGAACAATAGCACACTAGCCAACGACTTGAATACCTTCTATTGCAGATTTGAAAAGGACAGTTTCACTCCACACACCCACCCGGCCGCACCCGCGACCACAACCACACCTCTGACTTCTGCGTTAACCATCCATGAACAGGATGTGAGACGCATCTTCAAACAACAGAAGATTAACAAAGCAACAGGACCGGACCATGTGTCCCCATCCTGCCTCAAAGTCTGCGCGGACCAGCTCGCTCCAGTCTTCACTCAGATCTTTAACAGATCTTTGGAAATGTGCGAAGTTCCATCCTGCTTCAAACGCTCCACCATCATTCCAGTCCCCAAGAAACCTGCAATCTCTAGTCTGAATGACTACAGGCCTGTCGCTTTGACATCTGTGGTCATGAAGTCCTTTGAACGTCTCGTGCTGGACCACCTCAAGAGTGTCACAGGTCCCCTGCTGGACCCCCTGCAGTTTGCCTACCAAGCGAACAGGTCTGCGGATGATGCAGTCAACATGGGACTGCACTTCATCCTAGAACACCTCGACAGTGCAGGGGCCTACGCGAGGATCCTGTTCGTGGACTTCAGCTCAGCGTTCAACACCATCATCCCTGAACTCCTTTCAACCAAGCTTCTCCAGCTCAGCGTCTCACCTGCCATCTGCCAGTGGATTTACAGCTTTCTGACGGGCAGGACACAGCAGGTCAGGCTGGGGGAGGCCACCTCATCCACACGCAGCATCAGCACTGGGGCGCCCCAAGGTTGTGTCCTCTCTCCGCTGCTCTTCTCTCTCTACACGAACGACTGCACCTCAGCGAACCCGACTGTCAAGCTCCTGAAGTTTGCAGATGACACCACTGTCATCGGCCTCATCAAGGACGGTGACGAGTCTGCATATCGACAGGAAGCGGAGCGGCTGGAGCTGTGGTGCGGGCGACACAACCTGGAGCTGAACACGCTCAAGACGGTAGAGATGATCGTGGACTTCAGGAGGCATCCTTCGCCACAGCTGCCCCTCACGTTGTCCAGCTGCCTTGTGTCAACCGTCGAGACCTTCAAGTTCCTGGGAATTACAATCTCTCAGGACCTGAAGTGGGCGAACAACATCAACTCCGTCCTCAAAAAGGCCCAGCAGAGGATGTACTTCCTGCGGCTTCTGAGAAAGCACGGCCTGCCACCGGAGCTGCTGAGACAGTTCTACACAGCGGTCATCGAATCGGTCCTGTGTTCTTCCATCACAGTCTGGTTTGGTGCTGCTACAAAAAAGGACAAGCTCCGACTGCAACGGACAATCAAAACTGCTGAAAGGATTGTCGGTAACCCCCTACCCACCATTGAGGACTTGCACGCTGCCAGAACTAAGACAAGGGCGTGCAAAATCCTCTCGGACCGTCTGCACCCCGGTCACCAGCTCTTCCAGCTCCTTCCCTCAGGTAGGCGCTACCGATCAACGCTAACTAGAACTAGTAGACATTCCAACAGCTTCTTCCCTCTTGCGATCAACTTCTTAAACACCTAACCTATAATTCCATTACAACAAGCTGGCAATTTTTTTGACTTGAGTTCGTTGTCACATTTCTGTGGGGCCAATTATTTATTACTTGTGCACTCACTGTAGTTGTCTCGCCATGCTGCACTATTTGCATATACTGGCCACTCATGCCAGAGTAGCATCTGCTCCATTTGCACACTGATTGAGGAGTATCTGTAACATTTGCACAACCGACATTGTCCCAGATGATCGCACTACTTGTCACTTTAAACCGCATACACTCCTTGAAGTCTCAGCGCCCTTTGCACAATGGTCATTGCACCGGACTATTGCAATATTAGTCGTTCGAACTGCTCTAAGTGCTAGAGGACTCTGCATCTTTTTGCACAATTGTTTTTTGTCAATGTCTTTATGTCCCCAAAGTGTTCTGTAAATTGACTGTTTGTTGTACTAGAGCGGCTCCAACTACCGGAGACAAATTCCTTGTGTGTTTTGGACATACTTGGCAAATAAAGATGATTCTGATTCTGATTCTGATTCTGAAAAGAGAGAAGACAAAATGAAAAAAAGGCAAGAAAAATATTCCTGCGACCGACAGGAATGACGCCTTAGATCATAGGTGTCAAACGCATGTTCCAAATTGTCATAATAATAAATAATAATGTTGAGATATTGCATTTTTGTGTTACCATACCCTTCTTCTACAGTAACTTCAACAAACTATTATCCTTGTCTTCTGATTTCAAAAGTATTTATCCCTCAATTTGTTGTGTAATGGTAATAATATAATTTGGTGATTAAACATTTATATGGTTTCACTGTTCTAACAGCCGTCCGAGGAAAATCATAACTACAATGCGGCCCGAGACAAAAATTAGTTTGACACCCCTGCCTTAGATCATGCAAATGAATAAAGGATGACGCTCCGAGCCGATCAATATGGCAAGATGCTCTCGGTCACTTACCAGCTGATCGTCTGCCGACCAGGATTTGAGTAAACGGGATCCTGAATTGTGATGAGTGAACTCCCTCTGGATCTCCTGGAAGCAGCCGAGCTTCATCCCGAGCTTCCCCCGAAAGATAATGGTGACGAAGGTAACTCGTTTTCAGCTAACGTTAGCTACATTTAGTGAGCAAGTACGCTTTTTCAATCCTTGTTACATCAACATAATTTAGTCCCACTAGTCTGTTGCCAGTACTGATTTGAATTTTCCATCTTGCAGTAATTCAACACCCGCGAGTCGCATGTCTTTCAGTATTGCGACGAAGAAGAGTGTTTTTTTTTTTACTCTTGCAAAACACGTCATCAATAAAAAGTATTCTCCAGAACCCGTATGTATTTTTTAAAATTTACAGGTTATTCATCCAGCAGATGTTCGACTCCCATTCTAGTACACAGTGCAAACAAAAAAGGCAATTGAAAGCTTTTTTTCCCTCCATGTCCCACTCCAGCAATTTTAACACTGTATTTTTATAGTAATAGTTTTATTTCTAAACTGCACAGGTTGTGCTTCAAGCAGACGTAGGGACTGGTTTCAA
The DNA here is from genome assembly GCF_024500275.1 of Phycodurus eques. Classification (NCBI taxonomy): domain Eukaryota; kingdom Metazoa; phylum Chordata; class Actinopteri; order Syngnathiformes; family Syngnathidae; genus Phycodurus; species Phycodurus eques. The sequence continues at coordinate 19,021,374 of NC_084543.1, forward strand.
GGACAATGACAACCACACAAGATCCCATTCAGCGCCACCAAAGAATAAGATGCAGATGTGGATAAAACCTTGCTAGATTTTATGCGGAAGGTAATAAAAATCTGGACTATTGAGCAAACGGTTGAGGAGGAGAATTAGGAGGAAGAACGTGCAAGTGTGGGAGCCCCATTTGTTAAGGCATTTTTGTCTCATGTAAATTCTGTACATAATTACACTTGTAAATAAATGTATTTTTCTGTCAAACTGACTTTCTCAGTGTTGTTTTATGTTCAGATGTTTGAGATTTTCACGAAAGCAAAAAATATTGGCGTCAAAGTCATTATTCTGCTTGATCTGTCTGCTTTCACGCTGTTTTCTCTGGGGTTTTTTTCCCTTCAGAAACAGATTTGGCTGAAACTAGCCTATATTTGACTGCTGATTACTCAAGAACGGTATAAGCTAGAGACAAACTTTTTTTCTGATGGAAGAAGGAGAGTCTGATCTTTCTTTTGGTGTTTACGTAGTCATAGTACACAATAGTACACAATATTCTGCTTGAAAAATGTGTGAAATTGCTCGAAAATGCCTGGCAGTCTGGGGGATCCCTGCTCAGGAAACGGCTGGCAGGTAACGCATGCATGTTGACAAAGTTAAGACACTTTTGTTCGCCGCCGCCGTCGTTGGGCACAAGCACGTCTTTGCGCGCGTTCGTCGTTAGTTTTTGGCGCTTCTTCGTTGGGGCCGGCGGACTAGGCATCCAATTTTTGAACGATTCCGGGAGAACCGGAACGTTATTCCCGTTTCCAATGGGTTCTCGATTCTCGATGCCCAACCCTACTTGTGGAGTTGATCTATTAAAGGCCCAACTGACGTAAAGTCTCATGAGATATGCTAAATGTTTGTCTTGATGATCACGCTAGTGCGAAATTGGGCCCAATAATCCAAAAATATATTTTTTTTTAATTCTACTTTTTGTTTGGCTATCAAATTGTACAATTTTTAAGGACACACGCACACAGATATATACAGAGTATGCAGACGATAAATAGATGGCCATCAGGGGTGGCCGAAGACACAGTGATTTTGATTTGAAAATAATTCCCCCCCATTATCCATTGCAACAGGAGTAGTTTGGAGTTTGCAGGATCCCGGCCAATTACAGTGCTCGACAATGAGAGGTTTACAGTGCAGTCTGTCATCACCAAGCTTGTCTGTCCTGTTGTGCTGGTGAGTCAAATCAAAGAATTAGTTTGAAGTGTTTAATTTATTGTTCTTAAATGCATTTGAAACCTGTTGCCTCTGTCCCTTTTGTTGTGTTTTTGATCTCTTCCCACAGGTAACGTTCCTGCTGGTAAACTCCATACGCTACTTTTGTGACGCGCCCAACCTCACCCCCAACAGCTACAATTTTTTGCAGCTTCAGGTCATTTTTAAAATTTCAATGTTGTGTTTATGTTTCCTTCCCAACCCACTGACTTGATGGAACAAATGTACTTCCCTAGCAAAACACTCCCAACAACTTAAACACCCTCACTCTGTCTTATCTTGATTTAAAAAAAAAAAAAAACCTGAATGAATAATGTGGGGAAAAGTAAGCAATTCAATCATACCCTCCATTACATAATAATGTATTTTGTAAACATAATAAGTGAAAATCATGTATTTTCAGTTGATGGGTGTTCTGCCTGTCTTACCACTGCTATTCCCTGTCATGTGGGTACTGGTCAACGCATTTGGAGAGGCGAGGGTCCTTGCTGAGTTCAGCCATGTATCTCCAGCGGGATTGGTGAGGAATTCACAAACTATCCATCCATTTTCTGAGCCACTTCTCCTCACTAGGGTCGCGGGCGTGCTGGAGCCTATCCCAGCTGTCATCGGGCAGGAGGCGGGGTACACCCTGAACTGTTAGCCAGCCAATCGCAGGGCACATACAAACAAACAACCATCCGCACTCACATTCACACCTACGGGTAATTTAGAGTCTCCAATGAATGCATGTTTTTGGGATGTGGGAGGAAACCGGAGTGCCCGGAGAAAACCCACGCAGGCACGGGGAAAACATGCAAACTCCACACAGGCGGGGCCGGGGATTGATCCCGGGTCCTCAGAACTGTGAGGCTGACGCTCTAACCAGTCGTCCACCGTGCTGCCGGAATTCGCAAACTAAAAAACAAAAACACACACACACTAAATCATGCACAGACACCTTTTGAAGTTGGACTAACTATTTTCTGTCCTTTATTCATTATTCATTCTGTCTTTTATTCATTGGAAGATGAATGCACAATGCAAATACAGTGTGGAACCTGCTCTGCAAACATGACTGCAATGCATTTAAGTGTTCAGACCCCATTTTGTTGTCATAGCTCTATGCGAAAATAATTTCATACATGCAAGTCTCCATATTGGCAGAGTAAAAATATTTTTTTTTCTTTTTCGAATTTATTAAGAATGGATATGTCACAAAACAGAAATATCTAATATGCCCAAGAGTTGTTTGTTCATTAAAGCATTCAATATTTATTGTATTTTAAGTTTTGCGGCTACAAGATACAGTTTTCTTGCAGACCGACAGATTTTAAGGTGCTTCTGCAAAAAAGCATGGAAACTGAGTTTCAAGATAGTCATGATATGCCAGGCTGATTAAAACAACTTTTATAGTGGATACACTCAGGCAACCAGCTTATTGTACTTTGTTTTTGTTTGTTATTATGATAGTTCCCCCTCGGGCAGCACGGTGTACAGGTGGTAAGCACATCCACCTCACAGTTCTGAGTTTAGGGCATTGAAGCTGGGTTCCAGCCTTCCCCTTGTGGCGTTTGTACACATACAAAAAATATCCTTTCAATTTATTTCTACATCGACTGTACATCGTTTGCAAATGATTAAAATGTGTTAAAGTGGTGCATATTATTTCGTCATTTTCCAGACGTACATGGAAAAAATTGCATCAGTTTACCGCATTTTAATCATGTGCAAACAATGTAGAGTGGACCCCTGCTATTCGTGGGGGATAGGGACCAAACTGGGTTACATTGTATTAAGTGTGTTATTGTTACGTTACTGTTGGAGGGTTTTTAGTTAGCCATGCCTTGTTCTGTTGCGCTGAGCACTGATTTTTAAGAAGAAAAAGAATCTTGTAACGAAAATGTATGCATCCACACGAAATTTGTTCTCTGCATTTTACCCATCACAGTGAACACACACACTTGTTAGTGGAACACACTGGAGCAGGGGGCAGCTTAAGCGCCCGGGGAGCAGCTGGGGGTTTTCAGTGTCTTGGAAGGCATCACTGCTGCTGGCTTTAGTGTTTTTTTTTTGTAACTTCTTTTTTGTTGCCATCAGCTTCAGCTCACAGTAGCCGTGTTCGTTGCTTGACCAATAAATGGGAGATAAACTGACTAACGTCTCGTCGTAGATCATTGGAAGGCCTTACAATACTGCCATACTCGCACTCACAACATAACTTCATCGATAAACAAGACTAAAGCCAAAGCATCGGGACATTTTAACAACTGTAACTTCAAAACTGTTCTCCCATCGTACGTACGTACATGCATACAGTGGGGCAAAAAAGTATTTAGTCAGCCGCCAATTGTACAAGTTCTCCCACTAAAGATGAGAGAGGCCTGTAATTTTCATCATATGTATACGTCACCTATGAGGAGACAAAGTGGGGGGGGAAAAAAATCTAGAAAATCACAGTCTGATTTTTAAAGAATTTTTTAACAAATTATGGTGTAAAATAAGTATGTAGATTTTTAAGATTTCTGGCTCTCACAGACCTGTAACTTCTTGAAGAGGCTCCTCTGTCCTCCACTCATTACCTGTGTTAATGGCACCTGTTTGAACTCGTTATCAGTAAAAGACACCTGTCCACAACCTCAAACAGTCACACTCCAAACTCAACTATGGCCAAGACCAAAGAGCTGTCAAAGGACAACAGAAACAAAATTGTAGACCTACACCAGGCTGGGAGGACTGATTCTGTAATAGGTAAGCAGCTTGGTGTGAAGAAATCAACTGTGGTAGCAATTATTAGAAAATGGAAGCGAAATAAGACCACTGATAATCTCTCTCGATCTGGGGCTATACGCAAGATCTCACCCAGTAGGGTCAAAATGATCACAAGAATGGTGAGCAAAAATCCCAGAACCAGACAGGGGGACCTATTTAATGACTGGGAGCTGGGACCAAAGTAACAAAGGCTACCATCAGTAACACACTATGGCGCCAGCGACTCAAATCCTGCAGTGCTAGGCGTATGCCCCTGCTTAAACCAGTACCTGTCCAGGCCCATCTGAAGTTTGCTAGAGAGCATTTTGATGATCCAGACGAGGATTGGGAGAAGATCATATGGACAGATGGAGCCAAAATACTGTCGAACTTTTTGGTAAAAACTCAACTTGTCGTGTTTGGAGGAGAAAGAATGCTGAGTTGCATCCCAAGAACACCATAGCTACTGTGAAGCATGGGGCTGGATACATCATGCTTTGGGGCTGTTTTTCTCCAAAGGGACCAGGACCACTGATCCGTGTAAAGGAAAGAATGAATGGGGACATGTGTCGTGAGATTTTGAGTGAAAACCTCCTTCCATCGGCAAGGGCATTGAAGATGAAATGTGGCTGGTCTTTCAGCATGACAACGATCCCAAACACACCGCCCGGGCAATAAAGGAGTGGCTTCGTAAGAAGCATTTCAAGGTCCAGGGGCCTCATGTACAAAGACTTGCGTGGATTTCCTCCAAAAACACGGCATACGCTCAAATCTAGAAAACGTCGTACGCACAAAAATATCCAGATCTATGAAACTCTGCGTACCCATGAATCCGAGCACATTTCCTTCGTACGTTCCGATCAACGTGGAAATGAGCGCACATGTGGGAGTAGCCGACTCCTCCCTTTCCACGCCCACATTTGAATATGCAAATCACATTTAAATTAACCCTGCACCTGAGATGCCGATCTCTGCATGTTCAGGAAAAAAAGGAAAATGAGCAACGTCATGAAGTAAAATTATTTTTCTGAATGTGAATTTGCTCAATGAAGTGGAGGCACGCAAGAAAATCCTCTTTTGGCACTCTGTCAACAAGTCAATAGTCTCAGATCTGGAGGGGCTGATTCTCATCCCAGCCGCTTCACACTCAGCTGCGAACCGCTCCAGTGAGAGTTGAGATCACGGCCTGATGAAGCCAACAGAACCACATCATCTGCAAAAAGCAGAGATCCAATACTGAGGCCACCAAACCAGACCCCCTCTACGCCTCGGCTGCGCCTGTAAATTGTGTCCATAAAAGTTATAAACAGAATCGGTGACAAAGGGCAGCCTTGGCGGAATCCAACCCTTAACGGGAACGAGTCCGACTTATTGCCGGCAATGCGGCCCAAACTCTGACACCAGTCGTACACGGATCGAACAGCCCGTATCAGGGGGTTCGGTACCCCAGACTCCCGAAGCACCCCCCACAGGACTCCCCGAGGGACACGGTCGAACGCCTTCTCCAAGTCCACAAAACACATGTAGACTGGTTGGGTGAACTCCCAAGCACTGTCGAGGACACTGGTGAGGGTGAAGAGCTGATCCACTGTTCCACGACCAGGACGAAATCCACACTGCTCCTCCTGAATCTGAGATTTGACTTCCCGACGGACCCCCCTCTCCAGCACCCCTGAATAGACCTTAACAGGGAGGCTGAGGAGTGTAATCCCCCTGTAGTTGGAACACACCCTCCGGTGGGGGACCACCACCCCAGTCTGCCAATCCAGAGGCACTGTCCACGCGATGTTGCAGAGGCGTGTCAACCAGGACAGCCCCACAACATCCAGAGCCTTTAGGAACTCCGAGAGTATCTCATCCACCCGCGGGGCCTTGCCACTAAGGAGCTTTTTAACCACCTTGGTGACCTCAACCCCAGAGATAGGAGAGCCCGCCTCAGAGACACCAGACTCTGCTTCCTCATGGGAAGGCACGTCGGTGGAATTGAGGATGTCTTCAAAGAATTCTCCCCACCGACTCACAACGTCCCGAGTCGATGTCAGAAGTGCCCCATCCCCACTATACAAAGTGTTGATGGTGCACTGCTTCCCCCTCCTGAGACGCCGGATGGTGGACCAGAATTTCCACGAATCTGTCCTGAAGTCGTTCTCCATGGCCTCACCGAACTCCTCCCACGCCCGTGTTTTTGCCTCAGCGACCACCAAAGCCGTATTCCGCTTGGCCAGTCGGTACCCATCAGCTACCGCAGGAGTCCCACAGGCCAAAAAGGCTCGATGGGACTCCTTCTTCAGCTTGACGGCATCCTTCACCGCTGGTGTCCACCAACGGGTTCGGGGATTGCCGCCACGACAGGCACCGACTACCTTACGGCCACAGCTCCAGTCGGCCACCTCGGCTATAGAGGCGCAGAACATGGTCCACTCTGACTCAATGTCCCCCGCCTCCTCCGAGACGTGGGTGAAGTTCTGCCGGAGGTGGGAGTTGAAACTCCTTCTGACAGGGGATTCTGCCAGACGTTCCCAGCAGACCCTCACAATACGTTTGGGCCTGCCAGGTCAGGTCTCACTGTCATTGCCCACGTGAGCATTGAAGTCCCCCAGCAGAACAATGGAGTCCATAGCGAGAGCGCTCTCCAGCGCCCCCTCCAAGGACTCCAAAAAGGATGGGTACTCTGAACTGGTGTTTGGTGCATAGGCAGAAACAACAGTCAGGACCCGTCCCCCCACCCGAAGGCGGAGGAAGGCTCCCCTCTCGTCCACCGCGGTGAACCCCAACATACAGGCGCCGAGCCAGTGGGCAATAGGTATACCCACACCTGCTCGGCGCCTCTCACCGTGGGCAACTCCAGAGTGGAAAAGAGTCCAACCCCCCTCAAGAGGACTGGTACCAGAGCCCAAGCCGTGTGTGGAGGCGAGCCTGACTATATCTAGTTGGAACCTCTCAACCTCACATACCAGCTCGGGCTCCTTCCCTGCCAGATACGTGACATTCCACGTCCCTAGAGCCAGTTTCTGTAGCCGGGGATCGGATTGCCAAGGTTCCCCGCCTTCGCCCACCGCCCAGCTCACGCTCCACCCCACCCCTATGGCCCCTCCCACAGGTGTGAGCCCATGGGAAGGGGGACCCACGTTACCCTTCCGGGCTGTGCAGGCCGGCCACCAGCCGCTCGCCTTCGAGCCCCACCTCCAGAGGGGGGCCCCGGTGACCCGCGTCCGGTCAAGGGAAACCTAAGTCCATTAATATTCTTCGTCATAGGGTTTTTTTAGAGCCGTGCTTTGTCTGGTCCCTCACCTACGACCTGTTTGGCATGGGTGACCCTACCAGGGGCGTGAAGCCCCAGACAACTTCTTCTTCTTCTTATAAACTTTGCCCTTCATCCTAGCAGAGACTCTTCTGTCACATAACACACCTGACACCTTCCTCCACCCGTTCCAACCTGCTTGGACCCGTTTCTTCACTTCCTGACCACACTCACCATTGCTCTGGAGGGTTGACCCCAAGTATTTTAAGTCCTCCACCCTTGCTATCTCTTCTCCCGCCAACCTTCTCATTCATGCACATATATTCCGTCTAACTTCGGCTAATCTTCATTCCTCTTCTTTCCAGTGCATGCCTCCATCCTTCCACCTGCTCCCTGCTTTCACTGCAGATCACAATGTCATCTCCAAGCATCATGGTCCATGGGTATTCCAGTCTAACCTCATATTTCAGCCTATCCATCACCACTGCAAACAGGAAGGGGCTCAGGGCTGATCCTTGATGCAGTCACACCTACAGCACACCTCACCACTGTTCTGCTGCCCTTGTACATGTATTATTCTAACATACTTCTCTGCCACTCCAGACTTCCGCGTGCAGTACCACAGTACCTCTCTGGGTACTCTGTCATAGGCTTTCTCTAGATCCACAAGGACCCAATGTAGCTCCTTCAGCCCTTCTCTGTACTTTTCCATCAACATCCTCAAGGCAAATAATGCATCCGTGGTACTCTTTCTTGGCATGCAACCATACTGTTGCTCACAAATACTCACTTCTGTCCTGAGTCTAGCCTCCACTACTCTTTCCCATAACTTCATTGTGTGGCTCATCAACTTTATTCCTCAATATTTCCCACAGCTCTGCACATCACCCGTGTTCTTAAAAATGGACACCAGCACACCTTTTCTCCATTCCTCAGACATCTTCTCACCCGCTAGAATTCTGTTGAACACGCTGGTCAAAAATTCCACAGCCACCTCTCCTAGATGCTTCCATACCTCCACAGGAATGTCATCAGGACCAACTGCCTTTCCATTTTTCATCCTCTTTAGTGCCTTTCTAACTTCCCCCTTACTCATCATTGCCACTTCCTGGTCCACCACACTTGCCTCTTCTACTCTTGTTTTCTCTCTCATTTTCCTCATTCATCAACTCTTCAAAGTATTCTTTCAATCTGTTCAGCACACTACTGGCAGCAGTAAACACACTGCTGCACATCCTTCCCATCTCTATCCCTCTGTCTGGCCAACCTGTATAGATCGTTTTCTCCTTCTTTAGTGTCCAACCTGGCATACATGTCATCATATGCCTCTTGTTTGGCCTCTAGGTCACAGCCTACCTGTGGGGCATAGCCACTAATCGCATTATACATCGGAGAAACCCTACGCAGGCACGGGGAGAACATGCAAACTCCACACAGGCGGGGCGAGGATTGAACCCGGGTCCTCAGAACTGTGAGGCAGACGCTCTAACCAGTTGTTCACCGTGCTGCCGGATTATACATAACACCCTCAATTTCAAGTTTCAGCCTCATCACTCGATCTGATTCTCTTTTCACCTCCAAGACATTCTTAGCGAACTCTGGTTTTAAAATAAACCCGACTCCATTTCTCTTCCCATCTACACCATGGTAAAATAATTTAAACCCTACCCTAAACTTCTAGCCTTACTGCCTTTCCACCTGGTCTCCTGGACACACAATATATCAACCTTTCTCCTAATCATCATGTCAACCAACTCCTGGGATTTTCCTGTCATTGTCCCAACATTCAAAGTCCCCACATTCAATTCTAGGCTCTGTGATTTCCTTTTCTCTTTCTGCCAAAGAACCTGCTTTCCACCTCTCCTTCGTCTTTGACCCACAGTAGCTGAATTTCCATCGGCGCCCTGCAGGTTAACGGTGTCGGGGGCGGACGTTGTGAACCCGGGCCACGACCGATCCGGTATGGAATTCTTTAGATGAAAGCTCAGATTTGTTTGGCATAGTTGTAAAGCGGATGCCCTTCCTGACGCAACCCTCTGCATTTATCCGGGCTTGGGACCGGCCTACAGTCTGCACTGGCTTGTGCACCCCATGGGTTGACTGTTCATGATCAAAGTCTTACCCCCCCCTCTCAGTGTGCAGTATGTTCTCCCTGTGCTTGCTTGGGTTTTCTCCAGGTACTCTGGCATCCTCCCACATTTCAAAAACATGTTTCTTAGGTTAAATTAAATACCCTAAAATGTCCTTAGGTGCGATTGTGAGTGTGAATGGTTGTTTGTCTATACGTACCCCCTGCAATCGGCTTGCTGCCAGTCCAAGGTGTACCTTGCCTCCCGCTCTAGCAAATCCGTGACCCGAGTGAGGATAAGCGGTTCCCTCTTCATGGACTTCCGGAATTGAATGTGCCAACATACCAAAAGTTGGGGAAAATAATAGTGATCTGTATCCCATGTCAATGTATTGTGTCTTTCTTTTGTTTCTGTACAGGCCTGAGCTTTGCAAGGAAAGATTCATTTTTGAAATGTCACATGTTACATTTCTGTTTGGGTCCATTGATCTGTTCAAATTAATGAGGCAGATGACTTTTAATTGTATTTATTTTTTTAATGATAAATTCCTTCTTAGGGTTACAGGCAAGACGCAGGAATACATTTTCCTTGGACTATACCGAGGGTTTTAACTCAACTTTTCTTCTTTCCCCTAGCTTGCTAAATTCTCTGAGGACACTCTAAGCAGCTACACTGAAGTGGTTTCCTCCCAGGTATATAAACTCTTGTTGTCTGAAAACAGCACCACTCACCTGACTCCATAGCGCACCTTAACCCACTTGTCATTATGCTCACTGACCTTGTCCACCGCAACTACCACAGATAAACAACCTCTACCAGTTCAGCCATCATGGACTGCCTCACTGATGTGCTCGCCATCATTTTTAGTGTGTAACAATACCTGTGGTTTGTTTTACTATTCCTTTTTCCCAAAGATTCCCAGCCTCGCATTGCGACCCGTGCTGCCTCACTTCACAACTACTTCACAAGTTCGACCAGCTTTACGAATGTTTATCTGTACCCTTTATAGTCAAGCCCTCTGCGTTGTTTCCCTGTAGTTTTTTTTCTTTTAGATTTAATTAAATTTCCTATAAAATTCCCCTTCCTGGTGTGCTTTGTGTGTGCCTGAGTTTAATAGTAAAACCGCTGAAATCGAGAACTCCTATTTCATTCCTGTAGCAACCTTCAGATTATGAGACAGAGGTTTTTCGTCACTTTTCCAAAAAATTACAAATTTAAAGAGACGTGGTGCCCCTTTACGAGACGAACGGAAATCCAACTAAACTGGAAGTAACGCAAGCGTTAACTTCCAGCGTGTTCTTTGTCCAAAATTAATTACGTTTTTACCCAAAACCAATATATCACCATTTTTCTCACTAAAAATACTTCCAAAGGTGCTATTGACCTGAACGTTTCACCAGATGTTGGGAACAACCCAAGTTATCCATACATACAAAAAAGGAGAACAAATAATCTCAGTAATTAAGTTGTGTGTAAAAATGTGAAAGAAGTGAATATCAGCTGGTTCAGTCTTAATTGATGGCATACAAATCAGGTGCTCCTCGCAAGATTTCTGACAGAGGAGCGCAAAGAATAATCAGAAGAGTTGCCCAAGAGCCAAGGACCACCTGTGGAGATCTTAAAAAAGACCTGGAATTAGCAGGTACTGTTATCAAAAGGAAAACCGTGAGTGATGTTTTCCGCCGCCATGGTCTGTGTGCGCCCTCACCATGCAAGACCCCATTTCTGGGGGGAAAAAAGCCTGTCAAAGCTCGTTAAACGTTCACTGAACCACATTTGGACAAGCCAGTTAAATACTGGGAGAATAATCGTCTGGTCGGATGACTGTTTGGATGCCGTGATGCACACCACGTTTGGAAGCGAAATGGCACTGCACATCTCCTTAAAAACACCATGCCGACAGTGAAGTTTGGAGGTGGGAACATGATGGTGTGCGGCTGATTTTCAACAAATGGTAAACTTCTCATTATTGAAGGAAAGATGAATGGGCAAATGTACTGAGACATTCTTGACAAAAATCTGCTGCTATCTACAAGGATGATGAAAATGAAACGAGGGTGGACATTTCAGCAGGATAATGATCCAAAACGTACTGCCAAGGAAACTCTCAATTGATTTCAAAGAACAAAAATAAAGCTGCCCAGCCGTTCACCCGACTTGAATCCAATCGAAAATCTATGGAAAGAACTGAAACTCAAGGTCCAGAAAAGAAGCCCACGGAACCTTCAAGATTTGAAGACTGCTTGTGTGGAGGAATGGATGGACCAAAATCACATCCGAGCAATGCATGCGACTAGTTTCTCCATACAGGTGTCTTGAAGCTGTCATTGCAAACAAAAGCTTTTGTACAAAGTATGAAATAAATAACAGTTGGCTTGTCCAATACTTTTTTCCGTGTGTCATTTCACATTATTACACCCAACTTAATTTCTGATCTTTTCTACTTTCTGTGTATGTATGGATTACTTGGGTTGTTCCCAACATCTGGTGAAATTTCCATGTCAGTAGCACCCTTGGAAATATATTTGAGAAAAATGCTGACGCTGTATATGTATACATTTTAGGAAAAGTGACAAAGAAACCTTGATCAATCTCTATTCACTAAAAGGCCCGGTACATTATTCGGACTAGTTCTCAATTTCAGCGGTCAATTGTTGAACTCGAACACACACACAGTACACAACAGGAAGTGGAATATTAGAGATTTAATGAGACAAGAGAATTTTTGGGAAAAATGCAGAGGGACTTTAACTACAAAAAGCTACAGTTAAACATTCGTAAAGAAGGCTGAACTCGTGACGTGAGTGTAAAATGAGTGGATGTGCGTAGATCAATTATTAAACTGGGAATCTTTATGACAGTTAGCTCAATCCCAAATTATTATGCACTAATTTGTATTTGGTAATCAGCAAGTACTCACGATGCGTGGAACGAAAAAGGCAGGCGGGTCGATTCTCCCGATGTCTCAACAAGGATGTCGAAAGGTTGATTTGAAGGCAAAAGGAACAAAGAAAAATAACAGACGGCTGCAGCACACGAGTAGCATTGTTTGCCACACGCGCCGAGAGAAATTGCACACGCAAATTCTTCCTGCCTGGTTATACTCGCTGGGGACTCAACCCTCACACAAAAGTGTGGGAGGGGAGTTGGACAGAATGTCTCTGGAGCTCAACGAGTGTTGGGGTGGCGGGGAAATTTTTTGCCGGCCGAGCCCAGGTGGCTCGCCCCCCTAGCAGCGTGGTGAGGAGGAGGGTGCTTTGGCCAGGAGCCAGAGTCTTCGGCGGAGCAGGAAAACAAAAGCCGGCAGAACAAGACGATTCAGTGTTTTGTACTCCAAGGGAGTTGCCCAAAAGACCAGTGCGGATAACTTTCACTCTAAAGTTATCTGTGGGCTAAATCCAGTGTATCTAAAATAAGAAAATGAATTAATAGCCTTGTTTGGGTGGCTAAGACCACTTAATGTCAGTGAACATTTCGTGTCGTCTGAGGTAAAACACAATCATATTATTCTTTTCAAACAGATTTGACAGCGGACCAGTGGAAGAAAACACAGTCATTAGTGACATTGGTATCACGATATACACATTCATGCAGGGTTCGTATGGCATGAAAGCAGAAATTTAACACGCTAAATCTGCAGTAAGGGACACTGAGCTTGCAGTGACTCTTAAGCACCAGCGGGCGTCCTTCATGCACTACTAATGATCCCAGAGAGTCTATTGTAAATTCCTCTGGTGAGTTGATGTGGAGGTTGGTAACAAAAAAAGCAATTGAGACCTGTTTAACTTATAAATCCATTATCGTCAATTATTCCAAGCTGCCAAATTTGGTCAGGAGCCCTCCCAGATTCTTGGTCATTGGGTCAAGTCCGCAGAAAAAGGTTTTTGTTGGGAGAGTCATTTAAATGGTGAGGCGGACCTCTAACCAGTTTATGGGCTCACTTGAGTGAAAACAGATTTCCTCTGTCCTGCAAAAACTGATCTGCTGGCCGAGGGTCAGGAAGCAGGAATGCAAAGGTCATCGGCTCTTGTGGTTGCCATCGACAAATGTATTTTATAGGGGCGTATTCGTGATACCACGATAAGAAAGAGACTGGGCAAAAATGGCCTGCATGGCAGAGTTCCAAGACAAAAAACACTGCTGAGCAAAACGAACAATAAGGCTCGTCTGAATTTTGCCAGAAGACATTTTCATTGCAAAGAGGAAATATGCAGCAAAGTTGGAAAAACAGTCTAAATCAGTCTGGCATCCATTCCAATCGCTGACAAATTACAAGCGACGATCCCCCCAAGCTGAGAACAACAGCACACTAGCCAATGACTTGAATACCTTCTACTGAAGATTTGAAAAGGACACTTTCACACCCCACACCCACCCAGCCGCACAACCGACCTCTATCAGACCACCGACTTCAGCGTTAACCATCCGCGAACAGGATGTGAGACGCATCTCCAAACAACAAAAGATTAACAAAGCGGCCGGCCCAGACAATGTGTCCCCATCGTGCCTCGAAGTCTGCGCGGACCAGCTCGCTCCAGTCTTCACTCAGATCTTCAATAGATCTCTGGAACTGTGTAGTACCATCCTGTTTCAAACACTCCACCATCATTCCAGTCCCCAAGAAACCTGCAATCTCAGGTCTAAATGACTACAGGCCTTGACATCTGTGGTCATGAAGTGCTTTGAACGTCTCATGCTGGACCACCTCAAGAGCGTCACAAGCCCCCTGCTGGACCCCCTGCAGTTTGCCTACCGAGCAAACAGGTCTGCGGATGATGCAGTTAACATGGGACTGCACTTCATCCTAGAACACCTCGACAGTGCAGGGACCTACGCGACGATCTTGTTTGTGGACTTCAGCTCAGCGTTCAACACCATCATCCCTGAACTCCTTTCCTCCAAGCTTCTCCAGCTCAGCGTCTCACCTGCCATCTGCCAGTGGATTTACAGCTTCCTGACGGGCAGGACACAGCAGGTGAGGCTGGGGAGAGGCCACCTCATCCACACGCAGCATTAACACTGGGGCGCCCCAAGGTAGTGTCCTCTCTCCGCTGCTCTTCTCTCTCTACACGAACGACTGCACCTCAACACACCGGCTGTCAAACTCCTGAAGTTTGCAGATGACACCACTGTCATCGGCCTCATCAAGGAGGGTGACAAGTCTGCATATCAATAGGAAGTGAAGCGGCTGGAGCTGTGGTGCGGCCAACACAACCTGGAGCTGTAGACGCTCAAGACTAGAGATGATCGTGGTCTTCAGGAGAATTACAGTCTCTCAGGACCTGAAGTGGGTGATCAACATCAACTACGTCCTCAAAAAGGCCCAGCAGAGGATGTACTTCCTGTGGCTTCTGAGAAAGCACATCCTGCCACGGGAGACTGCTGAGGCAGTTTGACACAGCAGGTCATCGAATCATTCCTGTGTTCTTCCATCACAGTCTGGTTTGGTGCTGATACAAAAAAGGACAAACTCCCGACTGCGACGCACAATCAAAACTGCTGAAAGGATTGAGGACTTGCACGCTACCAGAACTAAGACAAGAGCGTGCAAAATCCTCTCGGACCCTCCACATCCCGGTCACCAGCTCTTCCAGCTCCTTCCCTCAGGTAGGCGCTACCGATCAATGCAAACTAGAACTAGCAGACATTCCAACAGTTTCTTCCCTCTTGCAATCAACTTCTTAAACACCTAACGTACAATTCCATTGCAACATGCTGGCAATTTTTTGTCTTTTTGTCTTGAGTTTGTTGTCACATTTCTGTCGGGCCATTTATATATTACTCGTGCACTCACTGTATTAGTCTCCCCACGCTGGACTATTTGCATATCTATTGTTGACCAATACTGGCCACTCATGCCAGAGTAGCATCTGCTCCATTTGCACACTGACTGAGGAGTATCTGCAACATTTGCACAATCAACATTGTCCCAGACTATCGTACTACTCGCTTGAAGTCTCTGCGCCCTTTGCGCAATGGTCATTGCACCGGACTATTGCAATATTAGTCATTCGAACTGCTCTAAGTGCAAGAGGACTCTGAATATGAGAGAGGAATATTAAGCAATAGGAGAAAAATTCATTTATATAATTTATTATGGATCCAAAAATGTAATGAGCATCTTCACAAAATGTGGAAAATCATGAAATTTCATTTTGGACACTTTTGGCATTAAAAGTTTCAGAAATTTTACTTTATAACTTTTTTTTTTTTTTTTTTTTCCCTTTAGAAACCCCAATTCCAGTGAATTTAGGACATTGTGGAAAGGGAAAATAAAAACAGTATAATAAATCATTAAATCATTTTCCGGTATATTCAATTGAATGAACAAAGAAAAGATATTTAATTTTCAAATTGATATACTTCACTTTGGGAAGTGAGGACACTAATTGTTGAACCTGGGTGGAATTCATTCCCATTCTTACTTGATGTATAACTTCAGTTGCACAACAGTCCGGGGTCTTCGTTGTCGTATTTTGCACAGAATGTGGCTTGACATTGTCTTTCTGAAATAAGCAGGGACGTCCCTGATAAAGACGTTGCTTGGATGGCAGCATGTGTTGCTCTAAAATCCATCACCACTGCAAACACAAAGGGGCTCAGGGCTGATCCCTGATGCAGTCCCACTTCCACCTTAAACTCCTCTGTCACATCTACAGCACACCTCACCACTGTTCTGCTGCCCTCGTACATGTCCTGTATTATTCTAACATACTTCTCTAGCCACTCCAGACTTCCACATGAAGTACCACAGTTCCTCTCTGGGTACTCTGTCATAGGCTTTCAATAGATCTAGACACAATCTAGCTCCTTCTGACCTTCTCTGTACTTTTCCATCAACATCCTCAAGGCAAATAATTTATCCGTGGTACTCTTTCTAGGCATGAAACCATACTGTTGCTCGCAAATACTCACTTCTGTCCTGAGTCTCGCCTCCACTACTACACTCATCAAGTTTATTCCTCTATAATTCCCACAGCTCTGCACATGACCCTTGTTTTTAAAAGTGGGCACCAGCACACTTCCTCCATTCCTCAGGCATCTTCTCACCCGCTAGAATTCTGGTGAACAAGCCTGGTCAAAAACTCCACAGCCACCTCTCCTAGATGCTTCCATACCGCCACAGGAATGTCATCAGGACCAACTGCCTTTCCATTTTTCATCCTCTTTAATGCCTTTCTAACTTCCCCCTTCTAATCCCCTTCCCCTTTCTAATCATTGCCACTTCCTGGTCTACCTCTTATACTCATACTTCTCTCTCATCAAGTATTCTTTCCATCTGCCCAGCACACGACTGGCACCAGTCAACAAATTTCCATTATCCTTAATCACCCTAACCTGCTGCACATCCTTCCCATCTCTATCCCTCTGTCTGGCCAACCTGTATAGATATTCTTCTCCTTCATTCGTGTCCAACCTGGCATGCATGTCATCCTATGCTGTCTAGCCACACTCTCTCGTACCACTACCTTACAATCGGTAACCTTCTTCAGATTACATTGTCTGCACAAGATGTAATCCACCTGCATGCTTCTACCTCCGCTCTTGTCGGTCACCCTACGTTCCTGCCTCTTCTGGAAAAAAGTGTTCACTACAGCCATTTGCATCGTTTTTGCAATCTGTCCCTCCAAGTTCCTTTCCTGGATGGCGTACTTACCCATCACTTCTTCATCACCCCTATTTCCTTCACCAACATGTCCATTACAATCTGCACCAATCACGACTCTCTCTCTGTCTGGGATGCTCAGAACTACTTCGTCTAGCTCCTTCCAGAATTTCTCTTTCACCTCTAGGTCACATCCTACCTTTGGGGCATAACCACTAATCACATTATACTTAACACCCTCAATTTCAAGTTTCAGCCCCATCACTCGATCGGATACACTTTTTCACCTCCAAGACATTCCGAGCCAACTCTTCTTTTAAAATAACTCCGACTCCATTTCTCTCCCCATCTACACCATGGGAAAATAATTTAAACCCTGCCGCTAAACTTCGAGCCTGACTGCCTTTCCACCTGGTCTCCTGGACACAGAATATATCAACCTTTCTCCTCATCATCATGTCAACCAACTCCCGAGGTTTTCCTGTCATAGTCCCCACATTCAATTCTAGGCTCTGTGCTTTCCTCTTCTCTTTCTGCCAAATAACCCGCTTTCCACCTCTTCTTCGACCCACAGTAGCTGAATTTCCACCGGCGCCCTGCACGTTGACTGCGCCGGTGGCGGACGTTGTTAACCCGAGCCACGACCAATCCGGTATGGAATTCTTTGGATGAACGCTCATATTTGTTTGGCAAAGTTTTAAGCCGGATGCCCTTCCTGACGCAACCCTCTGCATTTATCCGGGCTTGGGACTAGTCCAGAGTTTGCACTGGCTTGTGACCCCCATTGGGCTGCATTAACTGTAGGATTCCGATTTTTCCTAATATTTGTCTATTGGGTGTTTTAAAAGGTTTAGATCTTCCAAATAAACATGCTCAACCAATGCTTGTAATTCTAGCAGTCGCAAAAAAACAATTGTTAAAGCTGTCAACATTAACCAATGGCAAAATCTTATCAGACTCATCTTTATTTGCCAAGTATGTCCAAAACACACAAGGTATTTGTCTCCGGTAGTTGGAGCCGCTCAAGTACAACAGACAGTCAATTTACAGAACACTTTGGAGACATAAAGACATTGACAAAAAACAATTGTGCAAAAAGATACAGAGTCCTCTAGCACTTATAGCAGTTCGAATGACTAATATTGCAATAGTCTGGTGCAATGACCATTGTGCAAAGGGCGCTGAGACTTCAAGGAGTGTATGCGGTTTAAAGTGACGAGTAGTGCGAAAATCTGGGACAATGTTGGTTGTGCAAATGTTACCGATACTCCTCAATCAGTGTGCCAAATGGAGCAGATGCTACTCTCGTATGAGTGGCCAGTATATGCAAATAGTGCAGCATGGCGAGACAACTACAGTGAGTGCACGAGTAATACATAATTGGCCCCACAGAAATGTGACAACGAACTCAAGTCAAAACATTTACAGCTTGTTGTAATGGAATTATAGGTTAGGTGTTTAAGAAGTTGATCGCAAGAGGGAAGAAGCTGTTGGAATGTCTACTAGTTCTAGTTTGCGTTGATCGGTTGTGCCTCCCTGAGGGAAGGAGCTGGAAGAGCTGGTGACCGGGGTGCAGACGGTCCGAGACGATTTTGCACGCCCTTGTCTTAGTTCTGGCAGCGTGCAAGTCCTCAATGTTGGGTGGTGGGGTACCGACAATCCTTTCAGCAGTTTTGATTGTCCGTTGCAGTCGGAGTTTTTCCTTTTTTTGTAGCAGCACCAAACCAGACTGTGATGGAAGAACACAGGACTGATTCGATGACCGCTGTGTAGAACTGTCTCAGCAGCTCCGGTGGCAGGCCGTGCTTTCTCAGAAGCCGCAGGAAGTACATCCTCTGCTGGGCCTTTTTGAGGACGGAGTTGATGTTGGTCGCCCACTTCAGGTCCTGAGAGATTGTAATTCCCAGGAACTTGAAGGTCTCGACGGTTGACACAAGGCAGCTGGACAACGTGAGGGGCAGCTGTGGCGAAGGATGACTCCTGAAGTCCACGATCATCTCTACAGTCTTGAGCGTGTTCAGCTCCAGGTTGTGTCGGCCGCACCACAGCTCCAGCCGCTCCGCTTCCTGTCGATATGCAGACTCGTCACCGTCCTTGATGAGGCCGATGACAGTGGTGTCATCTGCAAACTTCAGGAGTTTGACAGTCGGGTTCGCTGAGGTGCAGTCGTTCGTGTAGAGAGAGAAGAGCAGCGGAGAGAGGACACAACCTTGGGGCGCCCCAGTGCTGATGCTGCGTGCGGATGAGGTGGCCTCCCCCAGCCTGACCTGCTGTGTCCTGCCCGTCAGAAAGCTGTAAATCCACTGGCAGATGGCAGGTGAGACGCTGAGCTGGAGAAGCTTGGTTGAAAGGAGTTCAGGGATGATGGTGTTGAACGCTGAGCTGAAGTTCACGAACAGGATCCTCGCGTAGGTCCCTGCACTGTCGAGGTGTTCTAGGATGAAGTGCAGTCCCATGTTGACTGCATCATCCGCAGACCTGTTCGCTTGTTTGGCAAACTGCTGGGGGTCCAGCAGGGGACCTGTGACACTCTTGAGGTGGTCCAGCACGAGACATTCAAAGGACTTCATGACCACAGATGTCAAAGCGACAGGCCTGTAGTCATTCAGACCAGAGATTGTAGGTTTCTTGGGGACTAGAATGATGGTGGAGCGTTTGAAACAGGATGGAACTTCGCACCTTACCAAAGATCTGTTGAAGATCTGAGTGAAGACTGGAGCGAGCTGGTCCACGCAGACTTTGAGGCAGGATGGGGACACATGGTCCGGGCCTGCCGCTTTTTTAATCTTCTGTTGTTTGAAGATGCGTCTCACATCCTGTTCATGGATGGTTAACGCAGAAGTCAGAGGTGTGGTTGTGGTCGCGGGTGCGGCCGGGTGGGTGTGTGGTGTGAAACTGTCCTTTTCAAATCTGCAGTAGAAGGTATTGAAGTCGTTGGCTAGTGTGCTATTGTTCTCAGCTTGGGGGGATCGTCGCTTGTAATTCGTCAGCGATTGGAATGCATGCCAGACTGATTTAGAGTCGTTTGCGCTAAACTGTTTTTCTAACTTTGCTGCATAGATCCTCTTTGCAATGTTAATTTCTTTAGCAAGCTGGTTTCTAGCTCGATTATACAGGGCCCTGTCCCCGCTCTGATATGCGTCCTCCTTAGCTTGGCGAAGCTGCTTAAATTTAGCAGTGAACCACGGCTTGTTGTTGTTGAATGTGCGAAATTATTTTGTTGAATGTGCGAAATGATTTTGTTGGTACACAAACCTCTTCACAGAAACTGATAGAAAATGAAAATGTGACAGTGTCCGTATATTCATCCAGGCTGCCAGCTGAATTTTCAAAGACACTCCAGTCTGTGCAGTCTAAACAGCTTTGAAGTTCCATCTTGGCTTCATTGGTCCACTTTTTGACTGTTTTCACTGTATGCTTCGCACATTTAAGTTCTTGCCTGTACGTCGGTATTAAGTGAATTAAGCCGTGATCAGACGAGCCCAGGGCTGCACGAGGTATAGCACGGTATGCGTTTTTTACCGTAGTGTAGCAGTGGTCTTAAGTATTATTTTCCCTGGTAGGACAGTCGATGTGCTGCTTGTATTTAGGGAGTTCGTGGTTGAGTTTAGCTTTGTTAAAGTCCCCGAGAATAATGAGGGGTTAGTCCGGGTGTTTTTTTTCAATTTCGTTGACTTGTTCGGCGAGAGTTAGCAATGCGGCATTTGTGTTAGCTTGAGGCGTAATATAGACTCCAGCCAGTATGAACTGATGCAAACTCACGTGGCGAGTAGAATGGATTACAGTTTAAGAATAGCGACATGGGGGCTGCAGTGTGTGCTGAGCACCGTGACGTCCGTACACCATTTTTCGTTGATATGGAGGCATATCCCGCCGCCCTTTGTTTCCCCTGATGATTCCATGTCGCGGTCCGCTTGATGAATGGTGAAGCCGGGAAGCATGACGGCGCCATCGGGTACAGCGTCGCAAAGCCAGGTCTCCGTGAAGCACATGGCCGCGGAACGTCCAAAGTCTTTACTGGTCTTTAACAGAAGATGAAGCTCGTCCATTTTGTTGGGTAGGGAGCGTACATTCGCGAGGTGGATATACGGGAACGCCAATCTGTGTCCTCTCTTGCGGAGTTTCACCTGAATGCCGGCGCGCTTCCCTCTGTGGCGCCGCTTCCTTCTCCATGCGCCGAAAACGCAGACGCCGCTCCGGTGAGTAACTCGGGGAAAAAACTGAACGGATATTCGAAAGTTGGTGACAGAAAGTCTGGAGTAGCCTCCTTGATGGTTAGCAGGTCTCCCCTTGTGTAAGTGAGTCGTGTAAGGTCTCCAAAGACGGACGAAAAACACAAAAACAAAGACAATACTAGAGAGCGCGTTACCGAGGCGACCACACTGGTAGGCGCCATCTTAGAATAGAGTATATAACACTAGAAAATATCTCTGCCAAACATAGTCGGCAAATGGATAACTTTAAGAACCTTTAATTAAAATGGTGAACTTTGAAGCTTGATTCTGTTTACCTGGGAAATAATGTCATACAGAAATGTAATGTAATGTAAATATAATGTAATGTGACCAAATCGTATCTTCTCATTTTAGACCCCTGTGCATGTCATTGGGTCAATTGCATGCACTTGAACCCCTATCTTTCTGGATCTGCGATGTGGGCCTCTGGGAATGCTGGGCCTGTTTGCCCCTCCTCCTCTTGGGTCTGGTTGTGTCTGTGTAGCCCTCCTGGGGGGTGCCGGTCCCGGGGCGGCTCTCCGTCCCTGGGTGCCGGGGATGTGCCCACTGGTCCCGCTCCAGGGGACGTCTGTCAGTGGAGATGGTATATTTTTGAGAGCCTCTTTAAATCCACGTAATTCCATTGCATTGGATCCTTCATTCGCTACTTCTTGTATGTCTTCTTGAGCAATGGGAGAACCACACTTTACACAACGCACGATGAGTTATTTTCACTGATTTTCAAAAAGATAAAGTCGGCATTGGATCGGATTAGGCCGTCATTTATACCCTAAGCGCTCTCATGAGCTGGGTGCGATCAAAGTCTTTGAAAGAATCTGGGTTGAGGTGACGAGAACACAGCCATGGATCTTTCGTCAGCTCAACTCTTCTGACCGCATCCTCCCACCATTTCCCCAACCTTCTCTTTTTGGGAAAGCTATGAATGCTTACCTCCTTTTTTGCATTCCGCCCTGATTGGAAATTGCATCCAAAAGCAGCAGAGTATGGCATTTTTAACTCACTTCGCTAACGGTAAAAGTTGTTCGCACATGGCTAGCTTAGCTCCGCAGAGAGCAGCAACGAATGACTTTTACAACAGCCATTTACGTCATCATTCCCAGAATGCTTTGCGCGCACTAATACATGGAAGCGACTGTGCCTCAAATTATGGTTTAAACAAAATCGTTTTTTTAAACTTAATTTATGAATATATACCACTGTATTTCAGTAGTAGAGGTCAGTAGTTGTAAAATTAAATGTATTTTGTCATTTCAATCAGAGCTCACTTAAAATTGAGATGAGCAGTTATTTGCACGTTATTTATGTGCTCATGTGTGCAGGAGATGATGCTTTGTGTGTGGAGACACTTCGTTGGTGTCCTGAAGGGAGAGTCTCAGACTCTCTGCTACACCTCCAGCCTCTTACACACACTTGGGTCTGTCACTGTAAGTACTGTTTGACTGAATTTTATTCACTCTTGTATTTAATAGTTTTATAATTGGCAGTATTGGGATTAAAACATTTGTGTAAATAGATGCATTTTAATTAATCACTCACCCATCCATCTTCTTCCACTTATCCGGGATCGAACTGCGGGCACAGGAGCCTAAGCAGGGAATCCCAGACTTGGGTCTCCGTAGCCACTTCATACAGGATGATCATGAGCCGTTTTTGGAGAGGGGCGAATCGGATAAGTCAACTTAAAAAATAGGTTAACACAGATGTATCCACCTCGAAGCTCCACCGGTACAAGCAACCTGTCAGACGGAGACATCCACATACTGTATACCTCCGTTCTACTCTCAACGCCCTTCAGTGTATTAGTGTAATGTCGATACTGCAGGCATGAACATTCATTCAGCTATAGTGTCTTGCCCTTACTAGAGAGTAAGAATGGTGATATAGCATCTTGCCTTGACTCTCCTGGTTGTTACTGCCCTTGACCAGGATTTGAACTAGGGTTTCCTGTTTCCCAATGCCGTGTGGTTGTGTTACCACTGAGCTATCTTATTTCATAGATTATAGATTCAGAGCCCACAATTTAAACAATTTCAAGTATTTATTTGTTGATTTTTACATCATTTGGGCTTCCAGATCATAAAATCCAGCAAATCTAGAATTAAAAATAAATAAATAAATAAAATAAAATGCTGTAAAGAAATCACCATTTACTTCTCAGTTTTTGTAGAAAATATATGAAAGACATTAGGGTCACATTAAATCAATCAAAATATGGTACTTTCAAAGTGATATGTTAATCTTCAATCGTTGGTTAGGAATCCCTTTGCTTTAATCACTGCCTCGATGCGCCGTGGCATTGAGGCAATCAGCCTGTGGCATTGCCTGGAAGTTATGGAAGCCCAGATTTCCTTGATGCTTGCTGTCAGTTCTTCTTTGTTTTTGGGTCTGGTGCCCCTCATTTTCGTCTTTATAATACCCCATAGACTCTCAATGGGGTTTAGATCCGGCGAGTTGACTGGCCAGTCAAGCACTGTGATGGCATGGGCATCAAACCAGGTTTTGGTGTTTCTGGTGTTATGGGCAGGGGCCAGGTCCTGCTGGAAGATGAAATCTGCATCCCCATACAGATCCTCAACAGAAGGAATCATGAAGTCCTATAAAACATTCTGGTTGACTGTTGCGGTGACCTTGGATTTAAGAAAGCGGAGTTTACCTACACCTGCACTGGACATTGCACCCCAAATCATGACTGACGGTGGATACTTCACACTGGACCTCAAGCAACTTGGGTTGTGTTCTTCACCCGTCTTCCTCCAAACCCTTGGACCTCAATTCCCGAATGAAAGGCACACTTTACTTTCGTCAGAAAAGAAGACCTTGGACCACTGGCCAACAGTCCAGTCCTTCTTCTCCTTGACCCAGTTGAGATGCTTCCTACATTAGCTCACAACTCAGAAGTGGCTCCCCCCGAGGAACCCGACAGTTGTAGCCCATCTCCCGTATGCGTCTGAATGTGGTGGTTTTTGAAGCTATGACCCCCGCCTCATTCCACTCTGATAATCTGCTGAAGCCCACGGTCATCTCTTTTGCTGGTGCATCTTCTCCTGCCACATATTGTCCTTCCACTAGACTTTCCATTGATATGCTTGGACACAGAACTCTGTGAACAACCAGACTCTTTAGCTATGAACCTTTGTGACTTACCCATCCTATGGACTGCATCAATGATGCGGAACTGGTCACCAGTCAATCGCAGAGCACATATAAACAAACAACCATTCACACTCACATTCACACTTAAAAAAATGTAAATAAAGTCTTAATTCTGTGCCGATAAGAATACCCTTACAGTACCGGACCAATATGCAGTATCATTAAGAGTAGTAGTATCATTAAAATCTTAACGATACCCATCCCTAGCACTTAGTGGAACTTTTATTCATATTACTGCCCAAAACAGCATGTCGAAAAATTGCTACACAAATCTAAGCAATTGCTATACAAATACTGTTATACAAATTAATTTTAGTAATTCGGACCATGCAGAAATACAGGTAATTACCAAGGGTTCACATACTGTACTTTTTCTTGCAACTTTATGTGTGTGTGCAGGTATTGTGTTGTGTGGACAAACAGGGTATCCTGTCATGGCCTAATCCAAGCCCTGAGACAGTGCTGTTCTTCAGTGGAAGAGTCGAACCACCTCACAATAGCCAGGAGGATCTAATAGATGGCCTGTCAGTGAACTCCTACTGCAAAGTGGAGACTGATGAAGACAGAGATGAGGTTTGTATTTTCCAAATGACCAAGTAGTTTGTACCACTTCCTCACAGCAAGGAGGTTTGGGCTGGGTTTGTGTATCATGGCTTGTGCCGTTTTGAGTGGACTTTATAAATACCCAGAGTGCTTACATGGATTCTCTCTGGATACTCGAGCTTCCTCCCACAATCCACAAATATACATACACACACACTACTTGTTGTCAAGAGATTTATCAATACTCATCATCAACATGATTGCCATATTGTGCTCGGGTCCTAAAAAATATATACTGGTATATAAATAAGGTTCTCACCTCCATGCTTAGGCCCTAGTTAGCACATCCGCCTCACAGTTCTGGGGACCGGGGTTCAAGTCAGGGCCCCGCCTGTGTGGAGTTTGCATGTTCTCCCCGTGCCTGGCTGGGTTTTCTGCGGGCACTCCGGTTTCCTCCCACATCCCAAAAACATGCGTGGTAGGTTGATTGAAGACTCTAAATTACCCGTAGGTGTGAATGTGAATGTGAGTGGTTGTTTGTTTCTATGTGCCCTGCGAGTGGCTGGCAACCAGTTGAGGGTGTACCCCGCCTCTTGCCCGAAGATCGCTGGGATAGGCTCCAGCACGCCCGCGACCCTAGTGAGGATAGGCGGTAAATAAAATGAATGAATGGATGGATGGCAAATTAGTTTTTCTGCAAGAAGATAATCGGCAAAAAAAGCAGTGATTAAAAGTGTATATTTGGGTCGGGGTAATATGTAACTGTTAAAAAGGTTTAATTTATTCCTGTGTTTAACTCCTGAACAGACCCAGGAGGTGGAAACTCTTGTCCCTCTACCAGAGGAGCCCACCACCCAACTTGGAGAAATACCTGAGCCCAGTGAGACATTGCACGATATGGCTCATTCAATAGACACACTAATGCACTGGCGGTCCAGCCAACCTATAAATACTCACACCAAACACAACTCTGGATCCAGTGTGAGCTTCAGTCGCAATACAGAGGGAGGCGAGGAACAAGCCCAGGTGAAATTTGAACGCAAAAGTCATAGTTTTATCACATAGTTAACTTGATGCCTTGAAGTCAAGGGGTGTCGAAGGGTTAAAGTTGGTTAGCTAGAAATTAGGATTATTTTGGCACGCAATCACCAATGAATTCAACATCTTGCTATATACTCCATGGTGATACTGTGTATGTGTCTTCTATCTCATCTTCTCCAGGAATTTCCAATGGCTTACCGAGAATCTGAGGCAGAGGATTATGTGTGCGACTATCAACTGGAAATGTTGAGTCTGTCACAAGACCAGCAAAATCCAGCAAGTATTCAGTTTGATGACCTCTCGTGGCAGTGTCACTTGCCTTCGCTGAAGCCACTGGGCCTCAACATAATGCTAAACCTCTGCAACAACAATGTCACACAGCAGCTCTGCCGCTTCTCTGATCATTTGTCTAACTTGGCACTGCAAGAGAGCCATGGCAGTGTGCAACCTGTTTATGTTCCTTGGGGGCTCGGTGAGCTCTCCAGGCTCATAGGTAAACATTGGTGTTTATTTTTCACCTTTGATTCTGCTTTGAAAATCTATCCATCTTAACAGATGCTATACTAGTCAGATTTTTGTATAATACCTGTATGTACACTGTTTTCTGGGTGTCAGGGTTCACTCCTGGTGCAAGGGAGATGTTTAAACAGGAGAGCCACTTGGCTCTTTACCAACTGCCGACTGGAGATATTACAAAAGATGTACCGACGCGCCGGTTGCATTACTTCACTAAACGACAGCCCCCTATCTCTCATCTGATCTCCCTGTTTGTACGAGACACTTCCTCAGGTAAATTCCAAGGGAACCTTTTTTTTACATTTTTTATTTTTCGTGTGACAGCTATCAGTGAATCAGATGATGAATATATGTAGCCATAGCATCATACATAGTCGGGAAAGAGACATGTTAGTTTTTTGGACATACTTGGCAAATAAAGATGTTTCTGATTTGGATCAGTGAGGTAGCATCCGCTTGGTATGTTATACCTATAGTTCAAATGCACCAGTCACTGTTGAAATCCTTTCTCCTCAACCACTATAAAGGCTGGTCATCAAGTGCCATCATGTTGGTGACTTCATCAGAAATAAGACTTTATGAATCAGGTTCACTTACTGTATATATATTTGAAAAAGTACACATTTTTAATTCTTACCTCTTGGTTTGCAGAAAATGTCCAGATGCTGTCACATGGCTCAGCTGACATTATCTTGGAGGCCTGCACTGACTTTTGGGATGGTGCTGATATTTATCCCCTTTTAGGGTCTGACAGGTATACACGTTTCTTTTTGTCTGTGTATAAGAAACAAAGAAAACACTCAAAGAACTTCAACCACTTGTTGTTCTTTGTGTTGGAGTTATGTGTTTGTCTGTGCATCATGAATGTGGTCAACAGGTGCTAGAAATAACCACCATTGTGTTGAAAGAGGTGATCTTAAAGCCGAACTCAGGAGGTCAAAACTTCCTGTTATATTGTAAATGTCCACATCTTCTTTATCAAATGCAGGTGACTTAAATATACGAAATATTGCTGCTATAGGTGACAGCTGGCTGGTGGCCGTAGCTGCCTAGCTCATGCCGGAAGCGTTGAAGAGCTGCAGAGGCACTTCAAAATAAAAGTCTAACCATTCTCAGGGCATTGAATCGATTGCAAGTGGACTGTTCTGTTTGTCCAATTGGGACCACTGAGCGTGAAATGATCCGGATGAATGAGAATATTCACATGCAAAAGCCGAACAATTTTTGATGTCCAATGGTAGGGTTTTTGCATCATTTGCATGACTTGCCATTATATCAGCATCACCATACTAGTGGTACATTTTCGTTGCTCAACGACTCTCCTTACTCGTGATTTTTATGTCCTAAATGTACAATTTGTCATAATGGCCGTTTGTTGTCATACTAGAGTGGCTCCAACTACCAGAGACAAATTTCTTGTGTGTCTTGTAAACATACTTGGTCAATAAAGCTGATTCTGATTCTGACAGTTTCACCATCATGCAGCAGATTTGACTTTGGATCTTGCATTTCATTTAATAAAATAATAAACTGGCTGCAGGGTCCGCCGGGAAGTCGAATCTCGGATTCAGGAGGAACAGTGTGGTTTTCGTCCTGGCCGTGGAACAGTGGACCAGCTCTACACCCTCAGTAGGGTCCTCGAGGGTGCATGCGAGTTCGCCCAACTAGTCTTCATGTGTTTTGTGGACTTGGAGAAGGTGTTCGACCGTGCCCCTCGGGGAGTCCTGTGGAGGGTGTTTCGGGAGTATGGGGTACCGAACCCACTGACCGGGCTGTTCATTCTTTGTACGACCGGTGTCAGAATTTGGTTCCCATTGCCCGCAGTAAGTCGAATTAGGGTCGGGGATGAGGTCCTGCCCCGAGTAGAGGAGTTCAAGTATCTTGGGGTCTTGTTCCTGAGTGATGGAAGAATGGAATGGGAGTTCGACAGGCGGATCGGTGCAGCGTCTGCAGTGATGTGGACTTTGTATCGGTCCGTTGTGGTGAAGAAGGAGCTAAGCCGAAAGGCGAAGCTCTCCATTTACTGGTCGATCTACGTTCCTACCCTCACCTGTGGTCACGAGCTGTGGGTTGTGACCATAAGAACAAGATCCTGGATACAAGCGGCCGAAATGAGCTTCCTCCACAGGATGTCCGGGCTCTCCGGACTCTCCCTTAGAGATCGGGTGAGAAGTTCGGTCATCCGGGAGGGGCTCATAGTAGAGCCGCAACTCCTCCGCATTGAGAGGAGTCAGATGAGGTGGCTCGGACATCCGATTAGGATGCCTCCTGGACGCCTTTCTGGTCAGGTGTTCCAGGCACGTCACACCAAGAGGAGACCCCAGGGATGACCCAGGACACGCTGGAGAGACTATGCCTCCCGGCTGGCCTGGGAACGCCTCAGGATCCCCCCAGAAGAGCTGGTTGAAGTGGCTGGGGAGAGGGAAGTCTGGGCTTCCATATTAAAGCTACTGCCCCCGCGACCCGACCTCGGATAAGCGGAAGAAAATGGATGGATGAATGGATGGCTGAATAAAATTTCTTAGTGGATTAAATCCTGTTGTAAATCTAATCATCTCCCTTATCTTGTTTATAGAAAAAAGATTCTGGACTTCTACCAACGTGCCTGTCTGTCGGGTTACTGCTCCGCCTTTGCCTATAAACCCATGCAAGGTCCATTGTCCAGTCAGTTAAATGGCAAGTGTTTGGAGTTGGCATCTGGGCCCTGCCTATTCTCAGGACTGGAGCTGTCCTTAACCACCCCTAACAAGCACCCTTCCTGGAGGAACAGTTGGAGCTCAGACGGTATGTCATGGACACCCCAAAACCAGTGGGGCAAGTAGCCTTCGAAGTGATGAGTTAGAGTAACGATAGCGTGTGTGTGTGTGTGTGTGTGTGTAAATATATATACAACCGCAATTCCAATGAAGTTGGGACGTCGTGTTGAACATAAATAAAAACAGAATACAATGATTTGCAAATCATCTTCAACCTATATTTAATTGCACTGAGGCGTCCATGAAAACGGATGGCAGCATAAGTTTTTTTCTGTCACTATGGGGTGCTTTTTGTACATTAATGAGGAAAAAAAATACTTCTGCAATATAACAAAGAGTGAAAAATTTAAGGGGGTCTGAATACTTTCTGTACCTTCTGTTAATGCGAGAGAGCATCAGGCTTGCCGTTGCGGGAAACAGGACGGAAAGAGAGGCTAAAGTTGAAACGCCTGAGAAAAGGGCCCACCGAGCTTGTCGGGGGTTCAAACGTTTGGCGGAACGGAGAGAGGCGAGATTTTTGTGATCGGTCCATATAACAAAAGGAGAAACGGTGCCATCCAGCCAATGCCTCCATTCCTCCAATGCCCAGACGATGATCAGCAGCTCATGATTTCCCACGTCGTAATTCTGTTCGGCTGTGGACAGGCGACTGGGAAAAAAAAGAAACGAGGATTTAATTTCTGGGATTCGGGGTCCCGCTGCGACAGGACAGTGGCAGAGGCATCAGAGGCATCAACCTCTGCAACAAACTGGCGGGAGGGGTCGGGGTGTCTCAGGTGGTGAATAGCTCCTTCAGGCGTTCAATTACTTGGGATGCGGCTGAGGTCCATTGGAATGGGGAGCTGGTGGAGTTGAGATTGGTGAGAGGAACGGCCACTTTGCTGTAGTCACGGATGAATCGACGGTTGAAATTGCCGTGGAATGTACCTGCGTTACCAGAAAACTATTAACCCTTTATTGCTCAGTGACTTTTTTTTTGTCAGTGTCTTCATGTTTCAAAAGTATTCTCTGTCAATTGACTGTCTGTTGTCGTACTAGAGCGGCTCCAACTACTGGAGACAAATTCCTTGTGTTTTTTTGGACATACTTTAAATTAAAGATGATTCTGATTCTGAAGCCTAGGAAACGTTGCAGCTCTTTGCAGGTGGAGGGAATGGGCCAGTTGACGACTGCTGGGATCTTGGCCGGGTCTAGTTGTAACTGTCCTTTGGTAATGATGTATATAGGGGTGAGAGGAGGGAGCATGCTGTGACAACGCGAGAGATTGCGTAATTTCCGAAGACGAAAAACATGCGGTGCCCTTTGCGCAGTCTTAAAAAAAAAAAAAAAAACAGCTACTATAAGATAAAATTTATCTTTTCACAAGTCTTTTTCAATGGCGGATGGTCGCTTCGTTCTTTTCTTTTTTCCTTCGCCAGCTTCGCGAGCAGCGGTAACTTCGAGAGAGCCACTTGCTATCCACGCAGCTACGTCAACACCAGCTCGTCACGACATGGAGGATCCCAGCCACGTGTCGAACTGCCGCTGAAGAGGAAAAAAGCTGATTCTTCCACCTCAACTGAGGATTTGCTTGATTCGACAGAGATACAGACGAGTGTCCTCTTTTCAATCGACAATTTCTTGTCGATTGCACTTGATTTGCTTTGCCAGGAGATCATCAAACTCAGAAATAGCTTGGAATTCATGCAACAACAAGTGAATGAGCTAAGATTAGCTAATACTGCACTTCAATCAAACATGATGTCAATGTCAGCAGAACTACAAACTCTTAGACTGGAATATAAACTCATGAAAGAAACTACGTTGGACATTCAATCAAGGAGCATGCGTGACAATCTCATTTTCTTGGGCATTCCAGAAAATGCTCTACATTTTGTATTGTCAGATCTCGCTTACCCCAGGCTCCCCTACACTTCAGGCACTAAGGGAGTCCTGACCGGTTCTCCTCGGTTTGCACAGCCTCTTAGGAAGCGTCGGCCCTGCTTTACGTTAGGCCGCAGTTCGACAGAGTAACCTTAACAGATGTCATGTGAAACTCTACCCACGCTTCTTTATAGCTGCTTTCTCTCTCTCACGATCTTTTGCATTAGGAATTGACCTCGGAAGGTTTTGACGGTCTTGGTACGACAGGACCTGTTGTTATTTAAATTATAGCCGAAACAACCTTTCAAGATAAAATTTCTCTTTTCACAAGTGTTTTTCAACGGCGAATGGTCACTTCGTTCTTTTCTTTTTTCCTTCGCCAGCTTTGCTAGCAGCGGTAACTTGTAGAGAGCCACTTTCTATCCACGCAGCTACGTCAACGCCAACTCGTCATGGAGGATCCGAGCCAGCGTGTCGAGCTGCCGCTGAAGAGGAAAAAAGCTGAGTCTTCCACCTCAACTGAGAATTTACTTCATTTGACAGAGATACAGACGAGTGTCCTCCTTTCAATCAACAGGAAATTGTCAATTGCACTTGATTTTCTTCGCCAGGAGATCGCCGAACTCAGAAAGAGCTTGGAATTCACGCAACAACAGGTGAATGAGCTAAGATTAGATAATACTGCGCTTCGATCAAACATGATGTCATCGTCAGCAGAACTACAAACTCTTAGACTGGAATATAAACTCATGAAAGAAACTACGTTGGACATTCAATCAAGAAGCATGCGTGACAATCTCATTTTCTCGGGCATTCCAGAAAATGCTCCAGAAGACCCCGAGGTGCAGATGAAAACGTTTATGATGTCCGCCCGTGCTCAAGATACAGTCGACAAGATTACTTTTCACCGTGTCCACCGATTGGGAGGCCCTCATCCAGGAACGCAACCACGTCCCATCATTGCAAAGTTTGAACATTTTAAGCAAAAAGCGTTTGTAAAATCCAAAGGTCGGGTGCTTAAAGGGACTTTGTTTGGAATGAACGACCGGTTCTCCAAGGAGATTGAGAGGCGTAGAGTTTTGTACCCATTGATGAAGAATTTCCGTGACAAAGTCAAACGAGGGTGGTTAGTTGTCGATGGCCAACTGTTTCGTGATGCCTAACGTCGCGCCCTGGCTCTTCTAGATAAGTACTTCGTTTGATCTGTTGTCGTTATGAATTGTCAAAAATGTATTGTATTTTTTTTCATTCTTTCCACTTTTGCTTAGACAAACAAAAAAAATGGAATCAAGCATACCACCAGCATGAATCCTCACTCCGATCTCTCTGCTTTCCTGCTCTGCTTGTTTCCACACACACTAAATGCACAAGTCGCTCAAAACTCTTTTTGCGCACCACCACACACCATATTATCCCCTTGTCACTGTTTTGTTTCCTGTGTTCAGTGTTTACTCTTTACTCTTCTGTGTACCCTGGCTTTGCAGTACTCAATTACAGCATCTCCATCACCTTCTCTAAATAACATTCGTCAACACAATACCAAAAAATCTCGTAAACTGTCAAAAATACAACAACAAAGAATGCATCGAACCAAATCTATTTAAAATTATGATATACACACACACCCATTATATGTCACACTTAACATTCGTGTCTTGGAATGTCAATGGCATTCGATCACAGGCAAAGAGAATTAAGATTATGGATTATACCACTAAACTTAAAACAGACCTCCTCTTATTACACGAAACCCACTTTTTACTAAGTCAGAAGAAAAATGCCCCATTGACTCTAATTTCACTCAGGTTATCTCGGCCTTTTATAACTGTAGACAAAGAGGAGTCTCAATACTAGTCAATAAAAGACTAGATTTTACAATAAATAGTACAGTATCAGATCCAGAAGCCCGATATATAATTATACAGGGTACAATATTTAACAAGCTTTATACAATTGTCAATATATACGCTCCAAATAAAGACGATACAGCCTTTTTTCACATGCTCTTTTCACACTTGTTAAACTTGTCAGCCACTTCTACAATTATTATGGGAGGTGATTTTAACCTAACGCTAAATCCCCTAATAGATCGATCAAATCTCAAAAATAGTCATCAGCCACAATGCTCCAATATACGAGAGCAGTATATGGATGACTTTGGTCTCGTTGACATATGGAGGCTGAAAAACCGTACAAAAAGAGAATACACATTTTTCTCATCAGTTCACCGCTCTTTCTCAATAATAGATTTCTTTCTTTCAAACAATTCGTCAGCTCAAATAATTACTCCCAAAATACATCCAATCATCATCAACGATCACACACCAATTTCTCTCAATCTAAAAGTTGAATCAAATTTGGGACCCCCACCATCATGGCGCTTCAACACCTCCCTATTGAAGGACCCAGATTTTGATTCTTTTGTGAGGAAGGAATGAAGGAATGATGAATTTTTGAAATTTAACAACTGCCCAACCATATCCCCATCTCTGCTGTGGGAAACCGGGAAAGCTGTTTTGAGAGGTCGAATCATATATATTCATATATCATATTCTTCGTATAAGAAAAAAAAAGAACAAAAATTGGAAAATGGAATTCAGGAAAAAATAAAACACCTCACAGAAGAATATGCAATTGATCCGATAGATACACTTAGAAACCAACTTCAAAATGCAAAACATCAGTTAGACATAAAAAAGAACATATTTTCTCCAACAACAGTTAAGATACACTAACTATACAATAGTACAATAATAAATCGGCAAAATACCTTGCGAACCAACTTCAGTGCAATAAAAAAAAGTCATTAATTACAGCCATTCAAGATTTAAACGGCAACTGTACACAGTCAGCGCTAGAAATAAATGAATTTTTTTTTTACAGTTTTTATAGATCTTATACGCATCTTCAAACAACCCAGATCAAAAAGAAATTGAAACTTTTATTAAGGATCTAAACATCCCTCAATTTAATACACAAATTAATGATGTTCCTTTAACCATCACAGAATTACATAACGCATTAAAAGATATGCAACCGGGACGGGCGCCTGGCCCGGACGGAATCCCTTTTGAATCCATTAAACATTTTTGGCCAATACTAGCGCCTCTATTTTTCAGAACAGTCAATGAGATAAAGGATAAAGGTAGAATTAGTAGCCATATGAATACACCTTCAATTATTACTAAAGCCAGGTAAAGACCCCACTCTCCCGGCGAATTATCGGCCCTTATCACTGTCACTTAATGTCGATATCAAGATTATCTCGAAAATCCTCGCAGCAAGACTTGACAAGGTACTTCTGTCAATAATCCACTATGACCAGACAGGCTTCATTAAAGGTGGAAGTTCCACAAATAATGTCAGACGTCTGTTGAATTTAATAAGCATGTCACAGCGTAAAACTCTAAACGCAATTATCATGTCACTTGACACAGAGCAAGCTTTCGATAAAGTTAACTGGGCTTTCCTGTTTACTTCGCAAATTTGGCTTTGGAGATTCAATTATACAACCCCAATTCCAATGAAGTTGGGACGTTGTGTTAAACATAAATAAAAACAATACAATGATTTGCAAATCATGCTCAACCTATATTTAATTGAATACACTACAATGAAAAGATATTTCATGTTCATATTTCATTAGCAAATAATCATGAACTTAGAATTTTATGGCTGCAACACGTTCCAAAAAAGCTGGGACAGGGTCATGTTTACCACTGTGTTACATCACCTTTTCTTTGAACAACATTCAATAAACGTTTGGGAACTGAGGACACTAATTGTTGAAGCTTTGTAGGTGGAATTCTTTCCCATTCTTGCTTGATGTACAGCTTCAGCTGTCCAACAGTCCGGGGTCTCCGTTGTCGTATTTTACGCTTCATAATGCGCCACACATTTTCAATGGGAGACAGGTCTGGACTGCAGGCAGGCCGGTCTAGTACCCGCTGTCATGTACTGCCCTGCAGTACCGTTTTGGAGCCTGGATCGCATCCTCTCTCTCCCCTTCCCTCTCTGTTTCAGCTTCTCCTCTAGCCACACACCTGTCTCCAATCAACCCTCATCACCACCTACATTTAAGCCTGCCTGTTCCCGGAAATCCTCGCTAAAGTATTGTAG
Organism: Phycodurus eques; assembly: GCF_024500275.1. Classification (NCBI taxonomy): domain Eukaryota; kingdom Metazoa; phylum Chordata; class Actinopteri; order Syngnathiformes; family Syngnathidae; genus Phycodurus; species Phycodurus eques. Next base: position 19,056,491 of record NC_084543.1, read on the forward strand.
CCTCTCCTAGCGGTACCACGGCCCACTGTTCTCATGTAAGCTACTCAACTCCTCGCTCCCTTGTTAACTCTTGTCTCCTCGTTCCCAGTCATTCCTGCCAGCCCCCTGTTCTGTCCACTGCCTGTCAACACATCCAGGACCACTGCCATAACCTTTGCTCAATAAACTGTTCATCATTTTACATCAGCCTCCGCCTGCTCTTGGGTTCAGCTACTTCCCACACCTGACAGAATACTTTGGCCACTATGGACCCAGCAACTCCGGAGGCACTGACCCTCCAAGGCGTCCACATTGGACGACAGGACAAAATACTGCAAGAAGTCACCGAACCGCTCCACTCCCTTTCGCAACAGGTCTCCCTCCTTTCCCAACACATCCATTCAACACCCTGTAAGTACTCCTCCCGAGCACGCAGCCTCCGAGCCACCCCGCTTCCCGTACAAAGAACCTTATGTCCCTCCGCCGGAGCCCTACTCTGGGGACCTGGGTGCATGTAGCCAGTTTATTCTTCATTGCTCACTCGTATTCAATCTCCAACCATACAGTTATCCCACCGAACGCTCCAAAGTAGCATATGTCACTAACCCCCTCCGCAGCAAAGCAGCAAAATGGTCCACTTCATTGTGGCACAACTCCTCCCCGGTCCTCCTTTCATTTGATTCCTTTTCCGCCGAACTCCGTAAGGTTTTCGATCACCCCGTTCAGGACAAAGAAACCACCCGTCTCCTCCTCACACTCACTCAGGGCGCTAAGTCCGTCGTGGAATATTCCATCGACTTCCGTATCCTTGCTGGTGAATGCGGGTGGGATGACGCAGCCCTTAGGGGAATCTTTTCAAACGGTCTCTCCGAACAAATCAAAGATGAGCTTGCGGTCCGGGACGAGCCCTCCTCGCTCGAGGCTCTTATCGCCCTCTCCATCCGTCTGGATAAGACTGCGAGATAGAGCCTGTGAGAAAGGGCTATGCTTGCGTAAAAACTCTCCCACTCTGAGCAACACGCACTTGTCTTCCGCACTTTCGTCACTTCCCGTTGCATCCGATGAATCCATTCAAATTGGACAAACACGTTTAGATCCACAAGAACGTCAGCATCGTGTCATGCAGCGGCTGTGCATCTACTGCGGTCAATCCGGTCACATTATTTCCACGTGCCACCTCCGACCAGAAAGACCAGGCTCACCGCGTCCCGAGAGAGTCGCAGTGAGCGTCGCAGTGAGCCAAACCTTAGTTCCCGCAAGCTCTCCCTCCCGCATGACCGTTCCCGCTTGCATTGTCATTTCTGCTCATAACACCCCCATCGCTGCCGTTATTGATTCCGGTGCCGATGATAATTTTATTCATGAATAAATAATTCACCAGCTCCAAATCCCTCTCCAACCACTTCCATCCTCAAAAAAAGTCACAACCCTGGATGGCCGAGTAATTTCCCTGGTCACCCATCAAACAGTGCCCATCACACTCCTTATTTCAGGCAATCATCGCAAAAACATTTCCCTTTTTGTCATTCCTTCCCCTGAGACCCCTTTAGTTCTTGGTATTCCTTGGCTCAAACTCCACAACCCCGCCATAGACTGGGCTCGTTTATCCATCACCGGATGGAGTCCTCATTGCCATCCCCACTGTCTGCTTTCTGCTGTTCCACCCTCAGAAGACCCACTACCTTCTATCGCCCCAGTGGACCTCTCCCAAAATTCCAGAAGATATCATGACCTCTCCCCAGTATTCAGCAAGGACTTGGCCATCTCGCTACCCCCCCCCCACTGCCCGTACGATTGCGCCATAGACCTCTTGCCGGGAGCTCCACTTCCCACCAGCCGACTCTGCAATCTCTCCCGTCCCGAAAAAAAGGCTATGGAGGATTACATCCGCGACTCCTTGGCTGCTGGCCTCATACGCCCCTCCTCGTCGCCGGTCGGGGCTGGATTTTTTTTTCGTTGAGGAAAAAAGACACCACTCTCCGCCCATGCATCGACTACCAAGGACTCAATAACATTACAATTAAAAATAAGTCACCGCTACCCCTGATCGACCCGTCCTTTGAACCCCTCTGCGAAGCCCAAATCTTTACCAAATTGGACCTCCGTAACGCTTACCACCTCATCCGTATCGGAGAGGGGGACGAGTGGAAGACCGCCTTCAATACCCCTCTTGGACACTTCGAGTAGCTGGACACGCCATTCGGTTTAACCAACTCAGTTTTCCAAACATTAAACAACGGTTCCCTGTTTGTGTACCTCGATGACATTCTCATTTCCTTCCGCTCCCCCGAAGAACACCGCATCCATGTACGCCAAGTCCTCCAGCGCCTCCTTGAGAACCGTCTATACGTCAAACCAGAAAAATGTGAATTCCACCTATCCTCAGTACATCATTGCAAAAGGACAACTACAACCGGACCCCACCAAAATCCAAGCCATCATCGACTGGCCCATCCCCGCGACCCGCAAAGAACTGCAACGTTTCCTTGGATTCGCCAATTTCTACCGCCGATTCATCCGTAATTACAACAAGGTTGCTATTCCCCTCACCAGTCTCACATCCACCAGCTCCCCCTTTCAGTGGACCCCAGCAGCCTCACAAGCATTCAATAAACTCAAATCCCAGTTCACCACTGCTCCCATTCTGCGCCACCCTGACCCTTCCCTCCAGTTCGTGGTGGAGGTTGACGTCTCTGATGCCGGAGCTGGAGCAGTCCTCTCGCAGCGAGATCCCACGACCCATAAACTTCACTTTCACGGAAAGAAATTATGACGTCGGAAACCGTGAGCTGCTGGCCATTATATGGGCCCTGGAAGATTGGAGGCACTGGCTGGAGGGATCGAAACAACCATTTCTCATTTTGACTGACCACAAAATCCTTGCTTACCTCCGTACCGCTAAACATCTCAACCCCCGACAAGCACGCTGGGCACTATTCCTCAGCAGATTTCAATTTCAGTCTCTCCTTCCTTCCCGGTTCCCGTAACACTAAGGCGGATGCCCTCTCCCGTATTCACTCACTTCCTTCGAGCACAGCAGAACCCGAATCCATCCTCTGGCCTCCTGTTTCGTTGCAGCGGCCACGTGGGAGATCGAGCAGGTGGTCAAGGAGGCCCAAAAGACCCAACCTGATCCCAAGACCAGGCCTCCTGACCACCTGTTCGTCCCGGATTCAGCACGTTCGGAAGTCTTGCAGTGGGCCCACAACTCTAAATTAGCTTGTCACCCTGGCATCACCCGTACCACCCAGTTCATTCAAGAGCACTTCTGGTGGCGCAGCCTCATCAAAGACACCCAAGAGTTCGTTCAAGCCTGCTCTGTCTGCGTCCGAGGGAAGTCTTCTCACCGACCTCCAGTTGGCTTGCTGCGCCCCCTGCCAATTCCCAGCCGTCCTTGGTCTCACATTGCTGTGTACTTCGTTACCGGCCTGCCCCCCTCTGAAGCTAACACTTATTCACACAATCATCCATCGTTTTTCCAACTGTGTCCATTATGTGCCCTCCCCAAACTCCCGTCCGCCCTGGAAACTGCTAACCTCCTTGTCTTACATGTCTTAAAACTCCATGGTATCCCCATCAACATAGTCTCCGATCGAGGTCCCCAGTTTTCCTCTCTGGTCTGGAATGAATTCTGCAAGGCGGTGGGCGCAGCAGCCAGCTTATCCTCGGGGTATCACCCGCAGACCAACGCCCAGACGGAGCGGGCCAACCAAACCCTGGAATCGGCACTCCGGTGTGTGGCCGCCCGCAACTCTTCCTCATGGAGTTCCTTCCTCCCATGGATTTAATACGCTCATAATTCCCTCACCAGCTCCGCTACCAGTATGTCCCCATTCATAGCTTGCTACGGATTCCAACCTCCACCGTTCGGCACAAAGGAGCAGGCGATGGCAGTTCCCTCCGTACAAGATCACCTCCAGAGAGCCCAGGCGGTTTGGAAGGACGTCCGGGCAGCGCTGAACCGGTCCGCGGCACGCAACAAGCAGCTCGCGGACCGTCATCGCTCCCCGACGCCGAATACAAGGTGGGTCCATCCGTCTGGCTCTCTTCCCACGACCTTCCCCTTCAAACAGTCCCGTAAACTCGCTCCACGCTTCATTGGTCCTTTTCCCATCACCGAAATCATTAATCCCACTTCCGTCCAGTTAAAACTGCCACAGTCCCTAAAGATTCATCCCACATTCCATGTCTCGTTACTCAAGCCTGTCGCCTGTTTCAGCTTCTCCTCAAGCCACGCACCTGTCTCCAATCAACCCTCATCACCACCTACATTTAAGCCTGCCTGTTCCCGGAAATCCTCGCCAAAGTATTGCAGCCTCTCCTAGCGGTACCACAGCCCACCGTACTCATGTAAGCTACTCAACTCCTCGTTCCCTTGTTAACTCTTGTCTCCTCGTTCCTCCGCCAGCTCTTGGGTTCAGTTACTTCCCACACCTGTCACCCGCAATCTTTTACTACAAAGCCACGCTGTTGTAACACGTGCAGAATGTGGTTGCCATTGTCTTGCTGAAATAAGCAGGGGTGTCCATGAAAAAGACGTTGCTTGGATGGCAGCATAGGTTTCTCCAAAACCTGTATGTACCTTTCAGCATTAATGGTGCCTTCACAGATGTGTAAGTTACCCATGCCATTGGCACTAACTTCTAGCCTTACTGCCTTTCCACCTGGTCTCCTGGACACACAATATATCAACCTTTCTCCTAATCATCATGTCAACCAACTCCAGAGATTTTCCTGTCCTAGTCCCAACATTCAAAGTCCCCACATTCAGTTCTAGGCTCTGTGCTTTCCTCTTCTCTTTCTGCCGAAGACATGAGCTTTGCACCTCTTCTTCTACTTCGACCCACAGGAGCTGAATTTCCACCGGTGCACAGGTTGACGGCGCCGGTGGCAGACGACGTTAAACTGGGTCACCACCGATCCGGTATGGAATTGTGATCCTCTGCATTTATCCGGGCTTGGGACCGGCCTACAGTTTGCACTGGCCTGCTGGCGGGCCAGTCTAGTACCCGCACTCTTTTACTACGAAGCTACGCTGTTGTAACACGTGCAGAATGTGTTTTGGCATTGTCTTGCTGAAATAAGCAGGGGCGTCCATGAAAAAGACGTTGCTTGGATGGCAGCATAGGTTTCTCCAAAACCTGTATGTACCTTTCAGCATTAATGGTGCCTTCACAGATGTGTAAGTTACCCATGCCATTGGCACTAACACAGCTCCATACCATCACAGATGCTGGCTTTTGAACTTTGCGTCCATAACAGTCCGGATGGTTCTTTTCCTCTTTGGCCCGGAGGACACGACGTCCACAATTTCCAAAAACAATTTGAAATGTGTACTCGTCGGATCACAGAACACTTTTCCACTTTGCATCAGTCCATCTTAGATGAGAAGCCGGCGGCGTTTCTGGGTGTTATTGATAAATTGCTTTTGCTTTGCATAGTAGAGTTTCAAGTTGCACTTACGGATGTAGCGCCTAACTGTATTTACTGACATTGGTTTTCTGAAGTGTTCCTCAGCCCATGTGGTGATATCCTTTACACATTGATGTCGGTTTTTGATGCAGTACCGCCTGAGGGATCGAAGGTCACGGGCATTCAATGTTGGTTTTCGGCCTTGCCACTTACATGCAGTGAGTTCTCCAGATACTCTGAACCTTTTGATGATGATATGGATCGTAGATGATGAAATCCCTAAATTCCTTGCAATTGTACGTTGCGGAAGATTGTCCTTAAACTGTTCGACTATTTTCTCACACACTTGTTCACAAAGAGGTGAACCTCGCCCCAGCTTTTCTTGTGAATGACTGAGCAATTCAGGGAAGCTACTTTTATACCCAATCATGGCACCCACCTGTTCCCAATTAGCCTGTTCACCTGTGGGATGTTCCAAACAGGTGTTTGATGAGCATTCCTCAACTTTCTCAGTGTTTTTTACCACCTGTCCCAGCTTTTTAGGAACGTGTTGAATTCTAAGTTAATGATTATTTGCTATAAACAATAAAGTTTATCAGTTTGAACATTAAATATCTTGTCTTTGTCGTGTATTCAATTAAATATACATTGAACATGATTTGCAAATCATTGTATTCTGTTTTTATTTATGTTTAACACAACGTCCCAACGTTACAATATACTTGTTTGTTTATATGTGCCCTGCGATTGGCTGGCAACCAGTTCAGAGTGTACCCCGCCTCCTGCCCGATGACAGCTGGGATAGGCTCCAGCACGCCCGCGACCCTAGTGAGGAGAAGCGGCTCAGAAAATGGATGGATGGTTTCATGGTGATTGCCTGAGATGAGTAGTGTAAACAGTGCCGTTTGTTGTGTGACCGGGGAGATGTGTTGTCCATCCAGGGCAGTGATTTTCTTTTTCCTGAAGGGTTTCGAGTGGTAGCCGGAGTGGACACGCCAAGCCCTCGTGAATGAAACTATCGTCGACGCCGGACTCGACGAGAGCGGGAACCGGAGTATTGCAATCAGAACCAAGGATAAACGAGGAAATGGTCATGCGGGATGGAGAGCTGGGAGAAGTGTTAATCTGGCTCACCACGGCGCTTTCAGTTCGTGAGGAAGGTTGACGGAACATGTGGCGAAGAAATGGCCTGGGTGTCCACAATAGATACGTAAACGTTGGCTGTAATGGCACTGCTGTTCCTGAGGATCTAATCTGGTCTTGCTGAGTTGCATGGGCTCTTCCAATGCAGTGGGGGGTGATGAGGAGGTGGTTGGGAGTTCAGGATGCGGCGGAATAGCTAGCGGCGCTGTGCCCGCGGGGGGTGCTAACCTGAGAGTTCTAACCCCTCTCTCGTTCTCTTTCCCGTAAGCAATTGTCCAGTCTAATAGCTATCGAAATTAATTATTCGAGTGAAGAGGGCTTGTCCCTGGCTGCAAGCTCGTCTACGTCGCCTTGAGCTGCTCTGAAAGCCCCTTAAAAAAATGCCTCTTAACGCCGCATCATCCCACCCACACTCACCCGCTAGAATTCTAAACTCAACGGAAAAGGAAGCCACGGAGGCGTCGAGTGACATACCTGTCCCGAACTGGGTGCTCGAAGACCTTTTTAAGTTCGGCCGAGAAGGAGTCGAAAGAAGCAAGTACTGGGAAGGAATTATGCCAGAGCGGGGTTGCCAATTTAGCAGTTCTTCCATATAAGAGTTTGGTAATGAATGCGGCTTTGGATTTGTCAGTAGGACAGTTCAACGGTTGCAGGTTTAATACGTGGGAGCAATTTAAGAGAAATTGGCCACATGGACCCAAGTCCCCAGAGTAGGGCTCGGGAGAAGGAACGTGAGGCTCTTTGTACGGAAGGCGGGGTTGATCGAAGGCTGCGGGCTCGGAAGGAATACTCACAGGAGAGTTGCCGGAGTGCATCTGGAAGGATATGAGGGGGATACTTGTTGGGAGAGGGTGTTTAAGGAGTCCGTAATCTCGTGGAGAACTTGGTCCTGTCTGCCATTGTGGCCGCCTTGGTGGGTGAGCGCTTCCCTTAACGCTTCCGGGGTTGCTGGGTCAATGCTGGCCAGAGTATTCTGTCACGATTGGTAATCGTATGAAATAGGACTGGACCAAAAAGCAGGCGGAGGGAGTGGATGAGTGGTTCATTAATTAGCAGCTCGGGGGGTAGGATACCCGAGGAGTGATAGTGGTCTGTTGGCACAGGGAAGGTGGAGGAAGCAGGAGCGTGGGCAGGTGGAAGAGTTTGACGCCGTGGCTGGAGCGGGCTGTGAAACGGGAGACACGGAAAGAGCACTGGGGATGGAGGCGGACACAAGAGGATTAGTACAATTGCGGGTAGCCAAGGGATCAATTTGAACGCACGAGAAGGACTCGTGAAAGAAGGCCTGTGTACCACAAACGAGCGTAAATACTCTGGCCCTGGATTCCTGGATCTGGAGGTTTTTCTGCAGGCAGTGATGAGTGCTGATTGGGAACAGGTGCGCAGGCAGTGATGAGTGTTCATCGATAAGCGGTGCGTGGCCAAGGTGGTGCTGATTGCTGGAGAGAGCGCGAGAGAGAGAGAGAGCGGGAGGGAGAGGGGAGGCACAAAGCGCCACCAAAGCTCCAAAAAGGGAACTGCAGGGCACAGACCATGACAGAAATCACCATTTAAAAACAGCATTTTATGTTCACTTGGGTTATATTTGTCCGATATTTAATTTTTGTTGTTGTTCTTAAACATTATAGTGGGGAAACTATGCTAAAAGCTAATAATTTTAGAAGGGGGCCAATACTTTTTTTTACGGCACTGTATAAATTAATGTAGAAGCCTGCAGATGACTATAGATGTGATTTAGTTGTTCTCAAATTTGCGGTGGAACTGTGTAAGGCTTAAGGCTCATGTCCCGGTTGCATTTTCCAGTTGATAAAATCACATCTATAGTCACAATCTATTTAGATATGTCATCTCAATAAAATAGAATAAATATTTTATAAAAAATAATAAAAAGTACCTGGATATAATAAAACTCCCTACCTCCAAGACTGTCTGCAGCCAGGTTGGCATTGCAAATGAGAATCAGTTCTCAATTGCGTCACCTGGATCAAGGGTTAGGTTTTAAGTGTATCAAAAATATTTTAAATTTAGATTAACATAATGAAAGACACACTTGAAAGCTTAAAAAAAAGATCCAGTAGGTGTGAGTATTGAGCAACATCAGCCTCATTTGTTTAAGCTATCTTGAACTAAACAGTGCGATGGAAACACAAACCACATGGCCCACAGGAACCTTTTGCTACCAGTAACTCCTGCTCCCAGGAACTCAAAGTTCCTGGGCTGGTTGGTGGAAAAGCCCCTAATCATGCCATTCGAGGTCTCACTGTTTTGCCCACATGGGGGAAGTTTCGAGCAGAACAAAGGAGTCCCCAACAGGAGTCCTCTCCAGCCCCACATCCAAGTACTCTAAAAAGGATGGGTACTGTGAGCTGCTGTTTTGTGCATAGGCACAAACGACAGTCAGGACCCACCACCTGAAAATGGAGGGAGACCATCCTCTCTTGTCCCGGGGTGAACCCCAGTGTAGGCTTTGGGCCGCACGACCTTATTCTTGCTGTGGGGCAAGAAATATGCCCAACCTTGCTCGGCACCTCTCAACTCCTGTGCCTCCTGAGTGGAAGAGAGTCCAACCTCTCTCCAGAAGATTGGTACCGCAGGTTAAGCTGTGTGTTGAGGCGAGCCCGATTATATTCAGTGGGAACCTCTTGACCTCGCACACCAGCTCAGCCTCATACCCTGCCAGAGAGTTGAGCTGGTTTCTGTAGTGGGATTGGACTGCCAAAGTTCCTACCTTCAGCCGCCATCCACCTCACAATGCACCCGACCCCCTCGGTCCCTTCTGCAGGTGATGAGTTCATGGGAAGGGAGACCCACATTGTCTCTTGGTGTTGTGGCCGACTGGGCCCCATGGATGCAGACAAACCTCTTCCATAGGCGCTCACCATTGAACCCCACCTTCAGGTTCGGCTCCAGAGGGGGAACCCCCTGTGAATTGAGTTGTACAGTTTATAGGTCATATTAATGCTAGAAAATGTGTTGAAATAATTTATCTTGGTCTCATTTTATTTTACCATAAAAGCCGAACGTTTTAACAGGGATGCAGAGACTTTTTATCGCCACTGTATTATCTCCTGTCTGTGGGAACAGTGAATATTACTGGAGCTTGCAGTAGTTGGGACCTTCCCTGCCTCTTCTTCTGGCTCGAACTACGCTGCATCTCATCCAGTACACCTCTGTGCTGCCCGACATGTTGCAGCACATCATGGTACAATGTTGAAGGCGTGCAACTTTATATTCAGACTTGCCTGTATACTGTAAAAATCCATCAATTGCTTAAAAATCTGTAATATAGCAAGGGGGGTTCACTGTAAAGGAAGAAAAACTCGTGGCCACCATCATCACCTGCCCTCAATTAAATGAGAAGCTGTGGAGAATCCTAAAGAGCAAGATCTATGTGTGTGAATGGTCGTCTACCCCCAAAGAGCTCTTGAGGCCATTTTTGCATCCCCAAATAAGATAAGGGCAGAAATAATCCATGGACTAGTTCAAAGGATGAGATCATTTTAAAGTGGATATGCCTAATAATTTGGGACTTTGTGTAATGCAACTTTTCCCTTTTCTAATAGAGGGTATAGGTGAAGGAATGGAATGTGACAATGGTGTGCAAGCCCTAAGTGGACAGATCTTCATGGGCATGGTTTCATCCCAGTTCCAGGCCCGACTGGACACAGTCCGACTCATTGATGCACTGATCACGGCGTGCATTCGATTTGTTTACTTTTCCATGGAGGACGAACTCCGTAGCAAGGTAAAAATCACTTCAACTCACTTCATATGTCTTCTGTCATCACAAGGTTACCTCTGTAGCAAAGCATTAGGGATGGGTGGGTCTTTCTATTCAGCCCTCAAAATGTTTGTCTTCAACAGCTCTTGTCTTACTTGGTCTCTTTTTTCGACGTCTGATACTTTGTACACGACTGGGCTTTTTCTTCAGGACGTGAAATGGTTGTAATGCCTTTGGACAGTGTATGTGGAAGGACAGGTAATGAAGCCACGAAACCCTCAAAACCGCAGTGAGAAAAAGGACCCTGCACTAAATAAAAGCAAAAAAAACTTGAACATAAAGGACAGAAACAATTATTGAGGGCCACCACTACAACAAATGTGTCTGAAATAAAAGCATCATTATTTGGCAGCCGTGGCCCAAAGGTTAAGATTATCGCCTGCCACCGTGGGGGACCTAGGTTCAAGACCCCGACTGGACCATCCGCCAACATCCCCCGGACTCACGGTTGTGGTGTCCTTGAGCAAGACACTGATACCCAGAAATGCTCCCCGGGCCCTTCAGCTGCCCCCTGCTTCAGTGTGTACCACTAACGTGTATGTGTTCACTGTGATGGGTTAAATGCAGAGAACAAATTTCGGGTGCATGCATGCATGTTCATGACAATAAAAGGTGGTTCTTCTTCTTCATCATTCTTAGTGCCATTCACTGCATTGCTAAAGCTAAAAAGTCCTTCACTCTTGCAGAAGAACAGATTCTGCCTGGACATTTGCAGTTTACTTTTTGGGGGAGAGAAAAAAGTAGCAAATGTTTCTCTTTCTGCTAACACCAGAAGACAAATGAATAAAATAGTAGAGGACACTGAGGCACAGTTGTTAGAGAGGATTAATCCCAATGTAATTGCATTATAGTGTGTTATTGACTGAAATAAAATGGTTAAATAAAACAAAGCGTGAACCCTATCACGAATGCAAAACCACTACAGTATACCACAGTGCTGCCTAGCTTCATAAGTCTTTTTGAGAAATATCCACGACCCAGTGTGTTTTACCAAGTGAAAATGGAAAAGAAAAATAGGACAAATCAATTTTAAGGCAACCTTTGCAGGAAACTAACACACACGCTTCCTCCCACTCCAGTGGTTATGATAGGACGATAACGATGTGTGACATCAATTGTGAAATGTTTTTTTTATACCTGGTTCCAAGTTTAGCAGCTCATATGGGTAATACAGTGCTGTGAAAAAAAGTATTGGCCCCCTTCTCAAATTCTTATATTTTTGCAGTTTCCCCACACTAATGTTTAAGAGCATTAGACAAATGTAAACATCAGACAAATATAACCCTAGTGAACTTAAAATGCTGTTTTTAAATGATTTAATTTATTAAGGAAAAACAAAACTATTTAGTTACCGGCCCTGTGTGAAAAAATAATGGCCCCCTAAATCTAAAAACTGGTTGGGCCATTCTCAGCAGCAACAACTGAAATCAAGCGTTTTCTATAACTGGCAATGAGTCTTTCACATCCCTGCAGAGATATTTTGGACCACTTTTCAGAGTCAGAATCATCTTTTATTTGCCAAGTATGTCCAAAAAACACACAAGGAATTTGTCTCCGGTAGTTGGAGCCGCTCGAGTACGATAACAGACAGTCAATTGACAGAGAACACTTCCTTGCAGAATAGTTTGAATTCAGCAACACTGGAGGGTTTTCAAGCATGAATGGCCTTTTTAATGTCATGCCGCTGCATTTCAATGGGATTCAAGCCTGGACTTTGATTAAGCCACTCCAAAACCTTCTTTTTTTTTTTTTTTTTTTTTTTTTTTTTTTCCCCCATTCAGAAGTTTTTTTTTTTCATTCAGAAGTTGACTTCCATTCAGAAGTTGACTTGCTGGTGTTTTTTGGATCGTTATCCTGCTGCAGAACCCAAGTGCGCTTCAGGTTGAGGTCACAAAGTGAACATTCTTCTTCAGGATTTTCTGTTAAAGCGCAGAATTCATGGTTCCATCAATCACAGCAAGTTATCCAGTCTTGTAGGAGGAAAGCAGCCCAAGACCATCACACTACCACCACCATGTTTTACTGTTGGTATGATGTTCTTTTTCTGAAATGTTGTGCTACATTTCTGCCAGATGTCACGAGACACACCCCTCCCAAAAAGCTTAACTTTCATCGTGTCAGTCCATATATTACTATCCCAAAAGTCTTAGGAATAATTCAGAATGTATTTATTTATTTATTTGCAAAACTAAGACGAGCCTTTGTTCTTTTTGGTCAGCAGTGGTTTTCGCCATGGAACTCTGCCATGGATGCCATTTTTGCCCAGTCTCTTCCTTCTTGTGTCATGAACACTTACATTAACTGAGGCAAAGGAGGCCTGCAGTTCTTTAGAAGTTGTCCTGTCTTCCTTTGTGGCCTCCTGGATGAGTCATTGCGGTTCTCTTGGGGCCGGCCAGTCCTGGGAAGGTTCACCACTGTTCCATGTTTTTATCCATGTGAGGATAATAGCTCTCCCTCTGGTTGCTCGAATCCTAAAGCTTTGGAAATGGCTTTTGTGACCCTTTCCAGACTGATAGATGTCAATTATTTTTCTACTGTCCTGGAATTTCTTTGAATCGTGTCATTTAGTTGCAGCTTTTTTAGATCTTTTGTCAGACTTAATTTTGTCGTGACAGATTCTGTTTGTGATTTGTTGATCGAACAGCTCTGGAGGTAATCAGGCTTGGGTGTGATTAGGGAAAATTAACAAAAAACTGTGATGAGCCACAATTAATTCATGATTTAACCCAGGGCCAGGTAACTTTGAATGTTTTTTTTCCCCTTAATAAATAATATACTACTGTTCTATTAGTCATTTCAAACTGCTCTAATTGCGAGAGGACTGCATCTTTTTGCACAATTGTCAAAAAAATAATAATAATTTGTACCGGCATTACCACATTACTGGTAACCTTTTATTGCTCAGTGACTGTGTTTTTTTTTAAATGTCTTAATGTCTTAAAAGTATTCTGTCAATTGACGGTCTGTCGTCGTACAAGAGCGGCTCCAGCTACCGGAGAGAAATTCGTTGTGTGTTTTTGACATACTTGGCAAATAAAGATGATTCTGAAAATTACCATTTAAAAACATAATTTTAAGTTCATTTGGGTTATATTTTTCTGATATTTACATTTGTTTGATGATCTTCAACATTAAAGTGGGGAAACTATGCAAAAATATAAGAATTTGAGTAAGGGCCCAATACATTTTCACGGCACTGTATGTTGTTTTATTAGGAAAGACACTTCAGTCTTGCAGCAGACTAGCCAGCTCACTTGCTCGGCCGTAGCAGTTTGGACAACTCCGGTAGCTCACAGATTTCTTTTAAAATTTTATTTAAGATACCGTGGGAGTAAAAAGGATACAAGCGGCCGAAATGAGTTTCCTCCGCAGGGTGTCCGGGCTCTCCCTTAGCGAGAGGGTGAGAAGCTCGGTCATCCGGGAGGATCTCAAGAGTAGAGGCGCTGCTCCTTCACATCGAGAGGAGCCAGATGAGGTGGCTGGGGCATCTGATTCGGACGCCTCCCCGGTGAGGTGTTCCGGGCACGTCCCACCGGGAGTAGACCCCGGGGACGACCCAGGACACGCTGGAGAGACTACATCCTTCGGCTGGCCTGGGAACGCCTCGGGATTTAACATATACAATAGCACAATCTTTACCCATTTTTTGTGTGTAGGTTTTTGCAGAAAAGATGGGCTTAGAGACAGGTTGGAACTGTCATATCTCACTGACTTCAAATGGAGATGGTCCATGTGAAGGAGCTCCCTCCAGCCCCTGTCATGGCTCCGTCCATGAAGACCTGAACCAAGGTGGTAATGTGGTTGTTACACATGTGGAAAATGTCTCATCATCTCAGCTGTTGCCTCAGGGTATGCTGAATGTAACCTAAAAGCATAATTAAATATGAAGCAGATTCTCGAGATGAAGCAGAAGGTCCACTGCTGTCAGAGGAGGTTCATTCAGACTTGGCAAGTTTCCAGCCCACAGACAGTGATGTTCCCAGCTTTCTGGAAGACTGCAACCGGGTAACAGTTATCTTTGATTTTAAAAATAACAAGTCAGTGAAGTTATTTATTTATTTATTTATTTTTAAATTAACCAGTAATAACTAAAATTTCTGTGACTTATCCAAATAGGTAAAGAATGTTCCATCTTAGCCATTTTTACAAACTTATTTTGTCAAGGGGCTTTCTTCTTGCCTTGTGATGTCTCTTCTCATTCTTGATTTGTCTTTAGGCAAAGCTTCCACGTGGCATTCACCAGGTTCGACCTCATTTGAAGAACATAGACAACGTGCCTCTGTTGGTGCCGCTCTTCACTGACTGCACCCCTGACAGTATGTCCTCTTTTACTGAATGAGTTATCGCTGGAGCGTAAAACAAAACTAAACCTCTGTACGTCTTATTTTTCTGTTAAAGTTTTTTACACTGTTGTTTCATGATGTGTGTTTCTGCAAAAACAACGTATTTCCAGAAAATTCTATTGAGACCTTCCTTTACTGAATGATTTTGTGTTTGAATGGGTCCCGTTGAGTCATTCTGGGCTTGCACTTGAGTGCTTTCTTCATGTGAAGAAGTTGCATCGTCTTGGACTTGCATTAGTGTTACTCAGCTACTTAAAAGGATTTTCTTCATTCCAAATCCATGAAGATTTTGAGATTAAGGCCATGTCTACACAAACGCGAGTTTGAGTGTATCCTCAAAGTTTTTTGTTAGTTTTTGTTTTTCACGTTTCGTCCAAATGGAACTGGTGTTTTTGGAGCCTGAATACAATCATTTTTGAAACAATGAGTAAATATGAAAATGCTGCTCTTGCGTTTCTGTGTGTACAACTTATGCAGTGTTGTGAAAAAGCATTTGCCCCCTTCTCAAATGTTGGTTGTTTTCCCACTTTAATGTTCAAGATCATCAAACAAATATAACTCAAATGTACCTAAAATGCAGTGTTTAAATGGGATTTAAAAACTGCATTCAAGATTTATATATACAAAGCTACCTGGCCGTGTGTGAAAATTTAATTGCCTCCTTAACCTAATAATTGGTTGGGCCACCTTCAGCAGCAACAACTGAAAACAAGCATCTTCCAAAACTGGCAATGAGTCTTTCACATCTCTGTGGCAATATTTTGACCCACTCTTCCTTTTAGAATTGTTTTAAGTTAGCAACACTGGAGGGTTTTTGAGCATGAACGGTCTTTTTAAGGTCATGCCACAGCATTTCAATTTGATTCAAGTCTGGACTTTGAATCAGCCACGACAAAACCTTTTTTTTTTTTTAAGCCATTAGGGTGTCTTGCTGTTGTGCCTTGAATCGTAGTCCTGCTGCAGAACCAGCTTGAGGTCAAAAACTGATGGCCGAACATTCTCTTTCAGGATATTCTGGTAAAGAGCTGAATTCATTGTTCTATCAATCACAGCAAGTCCTACAGGTCCTGAATAAATATAGCAGCCCCAGAACAATCACACTACCAACTCATGTTTGAACGTTGGTATGATGTTTTTTTGGGTGGTTCTTTCCTGAAATGCTGTGTTACATTTAAGGCCGATGTAACGAGACACACAGTCCACAGAATATTGTCCCAAAATTATTGGGAATCATTCAATTGTATTTATTTATTTATTTATTTTCCCCCAAAATTAAGACAAGCCTTCCCCCCAAAAAGTAAGACAAGCCTTTCTGTTCTTTTTGGTCAGCACTGGTTTGCGCCTTGGAATTCTGTCATGGATGCCATTTGACCGGCTGGTTAGCACATCTGCCTCACAGTTCTGAAGTCGCGGGTTCAAATCCGTTCTCCCCATGCCTGCGTGGGTTTGCTGTGGGTACTTCGGTTTCCTCCCACATCCCAAAAACATGCATGGTTAGGTTAATTGAAGACTAAATTGCCTGTAGAATCAGAATCAGAATCATCTTTATTTGCCAAGTATGTCCAAAACACACAAGCAATTTGTCTCCGGTAGTTGGAGCCGCTCTAGTACAACAAACAGTCAATTTACAGAACACTTTGGGGACATAAAGACATTGACAAAAAACAATTGTGCAAAAAGATGCAGAGTCCTCTAGCACTTAGAGCAGTTCGAACGACTAATATTGCAATAGTCCGGTGCAATGACCATTGTGCAAAGGGCGCTGAGACTTCAAGGAGTGGATGCGGTTTAAAGTGACGAGTAGTGCGATCATCTGGGACAATGTTGGTTGTGCAAATGTTACAGATACTCCTCAATCAGTGTGCAAATGGAGCAGATGCTACTCTGGCATGAGTGGCCAGTATATGCAAATAGTGCAGCATGGCGAGACAACTACAGTGAGTGCACGAGTAATACATAATTGGCCCCACAGAAATGTGACAACGAACTCAAGTCAAAAAATTGCCAGCTTGTTGTAATGGAATTATAGGTTAGGTGTTTAAGAAGTTGATCGCAAGAGGGAAGAAGCTGTTGGAATGTCTACTAGTTCTAGTTTGCGTTGATCGGTAGCGCCTACCTGAGGGGAAGGAGCTGGAAGAGCTGGTGACCGGGGTGCAGACGGTCCGAGAGGATTTGGCACGCCCTTGTCTTGGTTCTGGCAGCGTGCAAGTCCTCAATGGTGGGTAGGGGGGTACCGACAATCCTTTCAGCAGTTTTGATTGTCCGTTGCAGTCGGAGTTTGTCCTTTTTTGTAGCAGCACCAAACCAGACTGTGATGGAAGAACACAGGACCGATTCGATGACCGCTGTGTAGAACTGTCTCAGCAGCTCCGGTGGCAGGCCGTGCTTTCTCAGAAGCCGCAGGAAGTACATCCTCTGCTGGGCCTTTTTGAGGACGGAGTTGATGTTGTTCGCCCACTTCAGGTCCTGAGAGATTGTAATTCCCAGGAACTTGAAGGTCTCGACGGTTGACAGGTGTGAATGTGAGTGTAAATGGTTGTTTGTTTATACTGTATGTGCCCTGTGATTGGCTGGCGACCATTGGCTGGCGCCTCTCGCCTGAGATAGGATCCAGCACGCCCATGACACTAGTGAGGATAAGCGGTCTGGAAAATGGATGGATGGATGGATGGATGGAAGGTTATTCCCATTTCCCTTGTTGTGATTGTACAGCTTTTAGTGCGACCGTATGCAGCATAATGTGCTGGTATCCTTGTTCTTTTGGCTAGCTAGCCGTCCACACACATGGAATACGCTGATGACTTTGACCTCCCTATCTTAGCGTCCCTGCAGGCACGCAGCTCAAAAGGGGTACGTATCTACCGATCTGTGCGTTCGATTATCAATTTTCGCCGCCTGCCAAGAGCAGTGCACTGTGCAACGAGAAAGCAGAACACTTGCCACATCCTCCAAAGACAGTTTTCAGATCCCTGTAGAAATATCTCTGACATGTTCGCGAGACACCCGCCACCACCTCGTAACTTTCCCCGCAGTCACAGGTGGAGGAACAGCCAAGAGCCAATGAGGACAGGCAGTGACAGTGGACAGTGACAGCAAGGCGAACCTGAAGAAATAGTTCTAAGCAGCGAGTTCATAAACAGGCACTCATTTTTCGAAAATATCTGGTGATGACCTCTTTGTATTTAGAACTGGTGCACAGACATTTTGGAAAAGGAAGGGATAATCCCAAAACTGTTTGACTGTCCAAAATCTCTTGGTAAAATGAAGCCTTCAGAGTTAATTTTACTGAAGCCCTGGCGCTAATATTTTGGACA
The DNA here is from genome assembly GCF_024500275.1 of Phycodurus eques. Classification (NCBI taxonomy): domain Eukaryota; kingdom Metazoa; phylum Chordata; class Actinopteri; order Syngnathiformes; family Syngnathidae; genus Phycodurus; species Phycodurus eques. Next base: position 19,074,463 of record NC_084543.1, read on the forward strand.
TTTCCAACTTTGTGGGAACAGTTTGGATATGGCCCCTTCCTGTTCCAAAATGACTGTAGATCATTACAGAAATCCAGGTTCATAAAGACATGGATGAGAGAGTTTGATGTGAATGAATTTGACTGGCCTGCACAATCCTGACCTCAACCCTATAGAACACTTTTGGATGAATTAGAGCAGAGATCGATAGCCAGGCCTATAAATGCGATTCTGGGAAAATGGTCATAAATTCCCATAACCACACTCCTAAACCTTGTGGACAGATTTCCCAGAAGAGTTTAAGCTGTTCTAATTGCAAAACCTCTCTGAACACACTATATACGAGCCTTCGTATGTCTGAGATAAACGGCGTATTTGGCAACCGATACAGAGCGGCCGTCATTCATTGTTTACATACGCGACGTGCGTTCAGGGACACTCTGTAAATGGGAGAGAATGCTTTATTTGGCAGGAAAAATTGTATCAGAATGCTTTAGTTAAAACAACGATTAAACTGTCATAATATGGAATTTTTGTTTCGTAATATAAGACCTGAAAAGATAGAATACCGTTTGCCTGCCAAGCAAGCAGGTCTGTGGATCATGCAGTCAACATGGGACTGCACTTCATCCGAGAACACCTCGATGGTGCGGGGACCTATGCGAGGATCCTGTTTCTGGACTTCAGCTCTGTGTTCAACACCATCATCCCCGAACTCCTCTTCTCCAAACTTCTCCAGCTCAGCGTCTCGCCTGCCATCTGCCAGTGGATTTATAGCTTCCTGACGGGCAGGACACAGCAGGTGAAGTTGGGGGACACTATCTCATCTACACGCACCACCAGCACCGGGCGCCTCTCTCTGCTGCTCTTCTCTCTCTACACGAACGACTGCACCTCAACGCACCCAGCTGTCAAACTCCTGAAGTTTGCAGATGACACCACAGTCTTCGGCCTCATCAAAGACGGTGACAAGTCTGCGTATCGACAGGAAGTGGAGCGGATGGAGCAGTGGTGCGGCCGACACAACCTGGAGCTCAAGACTGTGGAGATGATCGCGGACTTCAGGAGGCATCCTTTGCCACAACTGCCCCTCACGCTGTCCAACTGCCCTGTGTCAACCGTCAAGACCTTCAAGTTCCTGGGAATTACAGTCTCTCAGGACCTGAAGTGGGGGATCAACATCAACTTCATCCTCAAAAAGGCGCAGCAGAGGATGTACTTCCTGCGGCTTCTGAGGAAGCACGGCGTGCCACAGGAGCTGCTGAGGCAGTGCTACACAGCGGTCATCCAATCAGTCCTGTGTACTTCCATCATAGTCTGGTTTGGTGCCGCTACTAAAAAGGACAAACGCCGACTGCAACGGACAAACAAAACTGCTGAAAAGATTGTCGGTACCCCCCTACCTACCCTTGACGACTTGTATGATGCCAGAACTAAGAGCATGCAAAATCAAGAGCATGCAAAATCCTATTGGACCCTCCACATCCCGGTCACCACCTCTTCCAGCTCCTTCCCTCAGGTAGGCGCTACCGAACAATGCAAACTAAAACAAGCAGACATTCCAACAACTTCTTCCCTCTTGCCATTAACTGCTTAAACAGTTAATTTACAATTACATTGCAACATGCTGCCAATTTTTTGTCTTGAGTTTGTTGTCATATTTCTGTCCGGCCAATTATACATTAGTCGTGCACTCACTGTAGTAGTCTCGCCACGCTCCACTATTTGCATATCTGTTATTGACCAATACTGGCCACTCAGTAGTTGAGTAACATCTGCAACATTTGCACAATCGACATTGTCCCAGATTATCACACTACTAGTCACTTTAAACTGTATACACTCCTTGAAGTCTCGGCGGCCTTTGCACAATGGTCATTGCACCGGTCTATTGTTCATTTAGTCATTTCAAACTCCTCTAATTGCTAGAGGACTCTGCAACTTTTTGCACAATTGTCAAAAAAATTTATATATATTGTACCGGCAATACCAGATTACTGGCAACCTTTTATTGTTCAGTGACAGTTATTATTTTTATTTTTTTTTCAATGTCTTTGTCCCACAAGTATTCTCTGTCAATTGACTGTCTGTTGTTGTACTAGAGCGGCTCCAACTACCGGAGACAAATTCCTGGTGTGTTTTTGCCATACTTGGCAAATAAAGATGATTCTGATATTTTAATATCGTCGGGTAGCGCTGGTAGGCATGCAAAGTTATCAATTTCCTTTCACCATCGCTCCTGTCATACTATGTTGCCTGTTTTTGTTTGCACATTAAGGACAAAAGTCCTGTTTTTGTTGTTCACTTTAAAAAAGACCATTCAAGCAACACATTTTTACTCGTTTTTGTGAAAGCTGCAGCTGGTTACTAGTGTGTACTGAATGGGTGGCAACATGGGGAAATTAAATGCCAGTATTTTGAGGGTCAGCAACACAGAGTATTGAAAAAAAATAAGAACAATGCACTAGTTGATTTTTTTTGGAACAGTGAACTTAGTTCAAAATCTTGAATTATGAACTGTGAACTGAGCTAGTTCATTTTTGGAATGGTGAATTGAACTTTAAACTAGTTTGCATAGAAAATGAAGTTTCCCAAAAGTGGGAAACAGCATGGGAGGACACAGCATGTCACCACTGAGGTGTAGCTACAAGTGGTGTCTCAAGGGGTCTTCCTTCCAAATGTGTGCTAGATTTTTACAAAGCAGATTTTCAGGTCCAAATTAAGCATATGGGAGTCGCTCCCTTATATTCAAATTAACCCAAGTGTGACTTCCCACGGTTTTACTATTGAAGGAACACAACTGAAATGAGTTACTATAACACAAAAATTTCCATTATACCGTTATAGCAAAGTTATTCTATAACATAAAAATGTACATTACAGTAGGATAGCAAACAAAGGGAGATTAATGACCACAATATATAGAGAGGGTTTTGGTGCTGTACAACAGTTTGTATATACAAAACTTCAAAATCATTGTTGAGCCATTATAATTTGCCAACAAAACAATGACTACTGACTGGTTACCATTTGTGATTTATTTTCAGCAATGTGTGAGATGATAAAGATCATGCAGGAGAACAGGGAGGTCACATGCTGTTTGGGAAGTGCCTCCAATTTCCGCAACAGTCGCCTTTTTCTGCAGAGTGACCTCAGGTATAGGAGCATGTGGGGGTATGATTGGCTTCACAAAAACGCCACAAACAATGATTGTAATGATTGAAATGTATGTTGATAGATGGACTTAGTCGTCCTTTCAATACCTCACATAGCACACATATACAGTACATAAAAATACATTGCACACATCTTAACAACATAGGTTATATCTGAAAGTTTCAAACTTTTAAACAAATATTGAGAGACATTTACAATACAATTAAAAACAGGCAACACTTGCACTAATTATTCACAAAAGTGTAAAAACTGGATAACTTGAGCTTAACAGTACAACTTTCTGACATGAACAGTACGATTATCACGTTAACTGGATAATGTGTGCCGCCCCTCCGATAGCATCGCTCTGGATCCGCTTTACCCATCCCAGTGTTCATGGGAGATGTTCAGTTATGCCACCAGAGGTGCGTTCAGCAGGAGCACCGAAGGTCTGTCTCCTCTGAGGCTCTCCGGGCAACTCAATAGTCTTGGCTGCTCTGTGACCTTTCACCAAGGAGAGAGTGTCAGCATGACCAAGCTCATAGAGCAGGTGCAGCATACTCACACACACAAACAGATATACACACACACACATCAGTTCTCAGTAAGGTTATACAAGTACAGTGGAGCCTTGATAGAACGGAATATTGCGGGTGGTCTGAAATAGCCGATTGTCCGTTACATTGAAGGACTTTTTTTTGTAAGGCCATATGCGCCCATATTACTGTACAGTACAAAATTATTGTTTTGTAGGTTTTTTTTCGTGGCCTTAAACGCACAGGGCGGCACAGTGGACGACTGGTTAGCACATTTGCCTCACAGTTCTGAGGATCCGTGTTCATATCCGGCCTCGCCTGTGTGGAGTTTGCATCTTCTGCCCTCCGCAGCCATGCCGCTTCCTCTCTGCCTGCAGTTTACGCACAATAGACGATAGATAGACCGATCATCACATAGCCGCCATGTCAATGCCGAACATTCAACATGGCTGCCACATACTGTAGGCATGGGAGGCACGTCTTTTGAAATTACATCTTGTCATATTGCTAATCTGTGACCTGGAAATATGTCAGTCCCATTCACTGCCTGCATTGTGCCACAGCACCAATAAACAACAGTGGCATTTTAAGTGACAAATGGGAACTACTTTTTGGACACATTGTTCAGTCCCGACGTTCCGTTCAAGCTGATATCTGATATATCAGGGTCCGTTTTATCGAGGTTCCACTATACATTAATTTGTACTGCATTCACTTTGGTTTGAGTTCCTTGCAGGCACGACACACAACATACGGCATTCGCAAGTGCTTCCTTTTTCTGCTGCAGTGCCAACTCAGTCTGGTCATCATACAGGTCAGAGAACAGACTTGACATACTTTTATTTTGCTACACAATAAATGAGTTAACCTTAAATTAGCGGTTTTCTCTGCAGTTTTTAGCCTGTTTAGCTCAGCTCCCTCCTCCAATGAACACCACGGACATCCTCTGGCTCTCATGCTTCAGCTGCCCACTGCTAAGGTAGAACCCAATGTTGTATTTCAGAGTGCTATTTTGAAATGTTTATGAAAAAACCAAAACATGTTATTTGAAATTGTTTTGACAGCTTGTCACTTCTGGGAAAGCCTTCAGATAGTTCAGTAATGACTGTTGCTACCGGGAAGAATCTCGATGCTATTCCAAAGAAGGTAGGATCTCGACGTAGGGGAGACTGGAGAAAAGTGGCGTCGCTATCCTACTTTAAAGGGGCTGAAGCCTTTCAAGCCCCCCCCCCCAAAAAAAATATTTTGTAGTACAGTGGAACCTTGATAAAACTGACCCCGATATAGCGGATATCGGATAAAGCGGACCGTCGGGACTGAACAATGTGTCCAAAAGTAGTTTCACTTGAAATTCACAAAGCCTGTTAGTTGCAGAATTGGCCACCGTTTACTGATGCCGTGGCGCAATGCAGGCAGAGAATTGGAATGACGTATTTCCGGGTCAAAGATGTACAATATGACGAGATCCAATTCCAAAAGACGTGCCTGTATGGCGGCCATGATGAATGTGGGGCATTGACGGGGCAACCATGTGATGATGGTTCTATCTATTGTCAGTTGTACATAGAGCGCCAGAGAGAAAGCGGCATGGCTGCGGTGTTAACTCTGTGGAAAACAAAAGTCTTTGGAGTCTGGAACATGATATTTTTGGTATAGTAAAAAAAATCTCAAACAGTTTCCCTTTGGCAACCGATTTGGAACTAGGAAGCACCTTAATTCCTCGTGGCTCATGAAAGCGACTCAACTATGATGAATATTGTACGTCAACAATGTCACCATGACCAAGCACACTAGCGTGGTTAAGTTTGGATAAAATGTGAAACTTCCAAACATTTTCAAGCTTTTTTTATATTTCCATCCATTTTCTTCCGCTTGTCTGAGGTCGGGTTGTGGGGGAAATAGCTTTAGCAGGGATGCCCGGACTTCCCTCTCCCCAGCCATTTCATCCAGCTCTTCCGGAGGGATCCCATGCCGTTCCCAGGCCAGCCAGGAGACATACAGTAGTCTCGCCACCGTGTCCTGGGTCATCCCAGGGGTCTCCTCCCGATGGGACATGCCCGGAACACCTCACTAGGGAGGCATCCTAATCAAGATGCCCGTGTTTTTGCCTCAGCGACCACCAAAGCTGCATTCCGCTTGGCCAGCCGGTACCCATTTGTTGCCTCTGGAGTCTCACAGGCCAAAAATGCCAGATAGGACTCCTTCAGCTTGACGGATTCCCTCACGGCTGGTCTCCACCAACTGGTTCGGGGCTGCCTCAGAAATGGAGGTTTAGAAAATGGTCCACTCGGACTCAATGTCGGTTTACAGTTCCCCGCCTCTCTTCACCCGAGTGTCCAAGCCATGCGGCTGCAGTCCAATGACAATAAAGTCGATCATCGAACTGCGGAACATGGTTCCAGGTCTCACTGTCATTGCTCACCTGAGCAAAGTCCCCCAGCAGAACAACAGGGTCCCCAGCAGGAGCCCTCTCCAGCACCCCCTCCAACGACCCCAAAAAGGGTCAGTACTCTGAACTGCTGTTTGGTGCGTAGGCACAAACGGCAGTCAGGTCTCGCCCCCCCACCCTAAGGCAGAGGGAGGCTACCCTCTCATCCACTGGGGTGAACCCAAATGTACAGGTGGTGAGCCGGAGGGCAATAAGTTTACCCGCACCTGCTCTGCGTCCCTCACCGTGGGAAAGAATGGAAGAGAGTCCAACCCCTCTTGAGAGGACTGGTACCAGAGGCCAAGCTATGTGTGGATCCGAGCCCCACGATATCTAGTCGGAACTTCTCGACCTCACACACCAGCTTGGGCTCTTTCACTACCAGAGAGGTAATGTTCCACGTCCTTCTGTTGCCAGGGATCGGAACTCCAAGGTCCCTGCCCTCAGCCGCCACTCAGCTCACACTGCACCCGACCCCTATGGTCCCTCCCACAGGTGGTGAGCCCATGGAAACGGGGACCTACGTTACCCTCCGGGCTGTGCCCGGCCACCAGGCGCTCACGTTCGAGCCCCATCTCCAGGCCTGGCTCCAAAGGGAGGGCCCGGTGACCCACGTCCGGGCAAGGGAAAACGTCTTCCAATATTTGTATACATCATAGGGGTCTTTTGAGCCGTGCTTTGTCTGGTCCCTCACCTAGGACATGTTTGCCACGGGTGACCCTTTCAGGGGCATAAAGCCCCAGACAACTTAGCTCCTAGGATCATTAGGACACACAAACCGCTTCACCAGAATAAGGTGACGGCTTATATTTTGTAAATATTTATTCACAATAACTTTGTATTGTACTGGGTGTTTTAGGCCATGAAAAAAAAACTACAAAACAATTTTGTACTGTACAGTAATATGGGTGTATATGCCCTAAAAAAAAAACCTGCTTCAATGTAACGGACAATTGGCTATATCAGACCACCCCTCGCCCCAATTAGTCAGTTCTATCAAGGTTTCACTGTATATGTTTATGGCGAAATTTTATGGTCTTAGCCCCCCCTAAAATAAATGGTGCTTTTCTGAAAATTACACCCACCCCCCAGGTCTACGGAAAGTAAGATTCACAATATGAGACCGGCAATACAATACCCCTTTTCATTTTTGGAAATGTTTCATTCCCCCATTTGGGGGGGTGGGGTTCTAAGCCACCCCACATGTCAAAACCTAGCGACGGCTCTCCTGGGACATTTCTGTCTATAACTGAGCTCTTTTAACGCAGTGGGTTCAAATTGTTATGTAAAACTAGCTTGATGTGTCTGCTAATAAAGGACCTAGAAAATGCCTGTGCAGCACAAACAGATAATAACGACTTCCTGTTGGCTATGATAGGGTGAAGACGTGCATGTCGGTGGCTCCTCCAGCCAAGTTGGTAAAATTACGATAATCATCGAAGTGAAATGACATGGCGGACTCGGCCACAACTACGTCGAGCTCCATGGTTGAGTTTGAGAAAAAAGTCACGCTGCTTTCGGGACAAGTGGAACAACTAACTGAAAAATGCATAGACTTGGAAGGTCGTTCAAAGAGGCAGAATATCAGGATAGGTGGCGTGCCAGAAGGTAAAGAAAATGGACAGCATGTGAGTGATTATGTGGCGCAACTGTTACGTGTGACGTATTGAATCTTGAGAATACACCGCTGCTGGACCGAGCACACAGAGACCTGCGAGTGCACCCGGGAGATAATGCTCCCCTGGAACACTTGATTGCAATGCTCCATATAGTATAGTATCTATAGTCGCACCATGGAGGAAATATTACAACCCCAATTCCAATGAAGTTGGGACTTTGTTAAACATAAATAAAAACAGAATACAATGATTTACAAATCGTGTTCAACCAATATTTAATTGAAAACACTACAAAGACAAGCTATTTAATGTTCAAACTGATAAACGTTATTGTTTTCAGCAAATAATCATTCACATAGAATTTTATCGCTGCAACACGTTCCAAAAAAGCTGGGACAGGTGGCAAAAAAGACTGAGAAAGTTGTGGAATGCTCATCAAACATCTGTTTGGAACATCCCACGGGTGAACAGGCTAATTGGGAACAGGTGGGTGCCATGATTGGGTAGAAAAGGAACTTTCCTGAATTGCTCAGTCATTCACAAGCAAAGATGGGGCGAAGTTCGCCTCTTTGTGAACAAGTGCATCAGAAAATAGTCGAACAGTTTAAGGACAATGTTCCTCAACATACGATTGCAAGGATTTCATTGCGGTCCATAATATCATCAAAAGGTTCAGAGAATCTGGAGAAATCACTGCATGAAAGTGGCAAGGCCAAAAACCAACATTGAATGCCCGTGGCCTTCGATCCCTCAGGATCATCCCTACTGCACCGCCAGACTGGGGATGGTAACTACAATATGTTTTGAGGTCAAATTGTAACCTGTCCGTTAGCTGCGTTGTAACTGAGTTGCCAAAGTGCCAGTTTTTCAGGAATTCCCCATCTGGTATTAATTTCAGTCAATAGTGCTTTTGCCACCGTAGATGCAGATGTATGTTTTGCTGGAAATCAGTCCATTTTGAAAACATGTCTACCATAACGAGACGGTATAGCTTGCCTTCACAGGGTGTTAATTCTATGAAGTCCATCATTACATGTTTAAAGGATCGTGTAGGTGGTGGGTGCGCTGCTTGTTGGGTGAGTGGGCGCGGTCTACCAGAATTGAAACAAGCACGTGAGGCAGGATTTAAAAAGGTTAGCTGCAAAAGCGGAAAACCCTTTCGCAAACCATAGATTTTGCACTGCAGAAACCAACCCCTCTTTTAAAACATGGTCTAACCCGTGTGTCATTTTAGCATGAAAAAAAGAATAGACGGCGAGGGAGACGAGGTTTACCATCAGGGCCCATCCACACACCGTCATCAAAGTGCTCAGCGGGAGTAGACAGTGAGTGAAGGTCACCGAGAGCAAGGGAGGGTGGTGAGGGAGCAGTGGAGAGGGAAGAGGAGAGGTGGAATGATGGAGGGGGTAGGTGCAATGCACCTGGTCCTCGAGGGTGCATGGGAGTTCCCCCAACCAGTCTACATGTGTTTTGTGGACATGGAGAAGACGTTCGACCGTGTCCCTCGGGGGGTCCTGTGGGGGTTGCTTCGGGAGTATGGGGTACCGAACCCCCTGATACGGGCTGTTCGGTCCCTGTACGACCGGAGTCAGAGTTTGGTCCGCATATCCGGCAGTAAGTCGAACTCGTTTCCGGTGAGGGTTGAACTTTGCCAAGGCTGCCCTTTGTCACCGATTCTGTTCATAACTTTTATGGACAGAATTTCTAGGCGCAGCCGAGGCGTAGAGGGGGTCCGGTTTGCGGCCGCAAGTCCGATGACACGACCACAAAGTCGATCATCGAACTGCGACCTAGGGTGTCCTGGTGCCAAGTGCACGTGTGGACACCCTTATGGTTGAACATGGTGTTTGTTATGGACAATCCTTGATGAGCACAGAAGTCCAATAACAGAACACCGCTCGGGTTTTGATCAGGGGGGGCGTTCCTCCCAATCACGCCCTTCCAGGTCTCACTGTCATTGCCCACGTGAGCATTGAAGTCCCCCAGCAGAACGATGGAGTCCCCAGCGGGAGCGCTCTCCAGCACCCCCTCCAAGGACTCCAAAAAGGGTGGGTACTCTGAACTGCTGTTTGGTGCATAGGCACAAACAACAGTCAGGACCCGTCCCCCCACCCAAAGGCGGAGGGAGGCTACCCTCTCGTCCACCGGGGTGAACCCCAACGTACGCGTCCAGGCAAGGGAAACCTGAATCCATTTATTGTACTCGTCATAGGGGTTTTTGGAGCCGTGCTTTGTCTGGTCCCTCACCTAGGACCTGTTTGCCATGGGTGATCCTGCCAGGGGCATAAAGCCCCAGACAACTTAGCTCCTAGGATCATTGGGACACACAAATCCCTCCACCACGATAAGGTGACGGCTCAAGGAGGGGCTAATACAGCCATGAGTCTTTTTAGGAGTTTTTCACACCTGGATTTGGGGATCCTCTGCCTTCTTCCGGATCCTCTCCAGTTCTGTCAGGTTGGATGGTGAACGTTGGTGGGCAGTAATTTTATGGTTTCTACACAGATGCTCAATTGGGTTTACGTCAGAGCTCTGGCTGGGACATTCAAGAACAATCTCAGAGTTGTTCTGAAGCCACCCCTTTGTTATTTTAGCTGTGTGCTTAGGTTCATTGCCTTGTTGGAAGGTGAACCTTTGGCCCAGTCTGATGTTGTAAATTCACTATTATGCTGTGTTTTGTACATGCATTGGACGTTGCTGAACATCATTTATTTTACCTCAGGCACTTTGTTGGGCAGCTAAGGCGTCCTCGGGAAGATTTATGGGTTTTGGTTATCATGCATATATAATTTAAGCTAATTTAATAATTATTAAAATATGAGTGTTGTTTTGAGTCTTTCTGGCGGCGTGTGATTGTTTTGGCTGAGACGCAAGCAATCCTGAGAATCAAAATGTTCCTGAGAGGGGATGATAGGGGTTGGCATCTCTGAGCATATCCCAAACATGTTATTAAGATACCTCGGAACTATGTTAAATTGTGGCAAAATAGCAGTGTCCCCTTCAAACATGTTTTGAATTAATACAAAAGAGGAAATTGTCAAGAAACCAAAAAACATAGTTGATCTGACTTTTAATATTTTCTCCTTTTTTCCTAGACTCAAAACTACTTTCTTGGCTGCTTTGTTTTGAAGTTTGGCTTGACAGTGTGTGCCTATTTGTTGGCCTTTGGATTCACACTGCAAGAGGTCTGTCTCAGAAGCACAAACTTAACCATGTTTGAAAACGCGACTGGAAATTGTCTGCATATACTCACAGCCAGGTAAGACTTGTCAAACAACCCGGTTATTAACCAACTATGAATTTATCAGATGGGAGGAATTTATTTATTTAGAATTTATCAGATGGGGGGAATTTATTTAGATGGGGGAGTGGGGTGGCAACCTTCATTCTGCACCATCGTAAGAGTAGTCTTTTAAAAGTGTAAAAATACTGTGCATCTTTTTACTGTTGCTACAGGAAGAATATGCCAAGTCCGTACAGCTTGAGCAGGCAGATTTAGGTCTGTGTCATCAGTGTGGAAAAGTGTTTGTGAATGACACAGTCGTCGTTGTGTAAAAAGCATGTAGTGCATTGCATAAGCATTAATTGACATTGAAAGAAAATGTAGTGCCATCTTTTGAATAGCAAATGCATTGAATTAATTGGTTCTTGGGATTACTTTAGCTCTTCAAACCATGCTCCTCGTTGGTTCAGTGAATTGTCTAATGGCCTGCTGCTGACCCAGAAGGTCATGACTGGGTTCCTGGTCTTACATACAGGTAGGTCCTCACGCTCCTACAGGTGTCATTAACATGAACATGCATTTACTGTTGGTTTCACGTTATCAAGTACAATGGTACCTTAACTTATGAGTGCCCCAATTCACGGGTTTTTGAGTTACAAGCTTGGTTTATTGTATTTTATTTTTAATAATAAATAATAATAAAATAATATTTTTTAAATATTTAATGTTTTATGTTTTATTTTTCCTTTGTGTACGATCCAAAATTTGACTTACTTGCGAGCTTCATATATGCCGCAACTCTAGGAAAGCAAAGAGAACCACACTCACGGATGCAATTTCAGCCGTTTATTGATTCAGACAAGCAGCCAAACACACACATACAACAATAGCAAGGAGTGTGGCGCAGATGTGGAACATGGCCAGTAAAAGCTGGAGTCAGAGCTCCTGACGTCACTCACTGCAGCTACCCACAAATATACTACAGTGTGTGATTGTGGCTGTGTGGCTTTAAACTTAAAGGTAGAGTTTGCAGTTTGAAAAAGGAAAAAAAAAAATCTTTCTGTGATTCTTAAAACTGTCTGTATGACCTGACAGTATACTATTATTAAAACGATCTTTTGAAAAATCATCCTTCTTTAAATCCATCCATCAATTTTCCATACCGCTTATCCTCACTACGGTCGCCGGCGTGCTGGAGCCTATCCCAGAGAACTGAACTGGTCGCCACCCAAGCGCAGGGCACATACATTGGGTATGCAAAGTATTCAGACCCCCTTAATATTTTTCACTCTTTGTATTGCAGCTGTGGCGTATATGAGTTAAATAAAAACGTAATTAATTTAGGATAAAAGAATGAGCCGGAAGCGACGCCTGTGTTACTTCCGGTTTAGCGTAATTTTAAGTTACAGCATTATAAATAAAGCTATTTTATCTCGTAAAGGGGAACCTTTTTAGATGTATAAAACTTCAGGACAAAGTGAAGACACCTTTTTTTTCTTAGTCTCGTAATTTGAAGGTTGCAACATGAATTAGATACGAGTTCTCAATAGCCAGAGGTCTTTTTTCGAACCCAAACACACACACTCAACTGATGCAGGTAGTGAATTTTTATAGAAAATTTTATGAGATCTAACATGGGAATCTACAAGGGAAACAATGCAGGAAAAAAACAAAGGACAGAGGAACATTGGCAAAGGAGATTGACTTGTGATGTGAGGGTGGAATGAGCGTGTAGTGACAATGCATATAGATGGGGGTTCCTGTTCTCGTTAATTTAAACCAGAATATGCACTAATCTGTACTTTTAGCAGACCGCAAATTGGATTTAGGTGTGTTGAACACAATTGAGGCAGGCTGGTCAAGCTTCCGAATGTTTGGCCGCTCCGGTACGCACGGGGGAACAGGTGGATTTGGCGGAAAGGAGGAAGGAGCGGGAAAACAAAAAGCTCCCAGGCAGGACGGCCGGAAGCCCGGGTGTCGCTGCTCGCCAGACATTCATCAATGTGGCATTTGTGTTGTGTGGGGTGAAACATTTAATCCGGTTCAGTTGAAAAACAGATTTGACATCAGACATTAGAATTTGCAAAAATACAATCACGAGTGGCTTTCATGTAAAGTTCTGAAAATATTATTATCACATTCAAGTCCAGTGAAGATTGTGATTAG